>NC_085930.1:51473030-51776060 GCF_028885625.2 Pongo pygmaeus | reverse complement strand
AGGGGGAGGGAGAAAAATTCTTCTAAAATTTTACTTCTAAAAGGACCAAACTGTGCTCTAGACTATATGCTGGCTCTAAGCAGCTGGGTTAAAATATATACAGAATGAGCTACTGGCTCAAGCAAGGATCAAACAGGTTTTTCCTAACTTTAAGAATAATGTTCTGATAAAACACTCCATAGACAAATACAGACCAAAACTTAAATGCAATTAACCTTTAATTTATATACATGAATGAAGAGGGATCCTGAGGTATTAAAAACTTAAAATAGCTAATTCAAAAATAATTTATACTTGGCATTGGAAATCCTTATAATTCCCTACATCATTTTTCTTTCTTAATTATGTTCCTCCTAAGCTAATAATATAGTTAATATTCCATTCTTGAAGGCAGATTAACTGATTGTGGAAAGAAGTGGTCCAGCATTTTGATGGGTTGAGGAGAGAAGCCTGCCTAGGATTAAAATGTGAACTTTAGCAGTTGACTTATTTTCACGTCATCAATGTTTTTGAGTCAAAGGTGCCATATAGCAGAGTCTTCTACCAGGATTCCACATCCTGATCATTCCCCTCTCCATTTCTTTCTTGGTAAGGTAGACCAACTATAACTCTCTCAGAGATGAGGGTGGGGCCAATCTCATCCAAATTTCATAGCTTCTGAGGTGGTATCATGTGTGTGGTAGTGATCATGGTGGGGCAGAGGTGGGATAAATCTTTAGGAGGCAAGTACAGTGTTACCCTCAGATAGCTTTAAGACACAGTATCCTCCTGTGTGAAGACAGGGTCATCATACATGCCTTACCCATTCCCCCTGGGTTTGCTGTGAAGATTAAATCAGATAATAGGTGTGAGAGCACTTTGAAATTTGTAAAGTGTTATACAAATATAACATGTTGTCTGTGTCTTTAGTACTCAGAATACTTAAGAGATTTAAAGAAATCCTTCTGTGGTTGTAAAGCAGATTAGGATAAAAGAGCTGGTGAAACTCATCGTTACTAATAAAAAATTACTCAAAGTATATGCCAATGGTATTATCTCTATGAATTTTTTTAAAAACCACACTTTTTGTTTCCTGGGAGAGTGTCCTTGGAAACCTGTGTGTACAGCACTTGGAGCTTCTAGTACTCCTGATCTGCTTTCTTCTGGTCCGCCATCTACCATCTGCTCCCATGCTTCTGGGCAGCTGGATTGCCTTCTGAAATCTGATCATCCTCACTCTCCCTTCAGAAGCCATACTTTTTTTTTTCTATTGAAAGGGCTCCTCTACTGAACTGTGAGCACTGTCCTCTTAATGACTCAGTAGCTCTTGTCTGGCAAGGCAGAAGTATCCTTAGGTGACAAAGAGGCAGAACTCTATCTGCTTATTCATGATAGCACAGATATAGCCCATATGCAATTGGAACTTATTTGGGGTCAGGGGTAATTTTTTTTTTTGGTTTAACCTTAAACCCGGTGCCCTACAAAGTGTAGGTACTTGGTAAATAGTTGTTAAATCGATGCGATAAATATATCAGAAAACTTGCTTTATCAGGGCTTTAAGCTCAGATTATTAGGTTATTTAAAGGATATTTATTTAAAGGATAAATATTCTGCCTCTATATTTATATCTGAGATTATGGTGACATGAAGAATTGCTCTCAGTAGCTCCTATACTTGACAGCTTCCTTGTTTTTCTTCTTATATTGCTTACTCTTACACCCTGCTTAGGACTGGATTAGACTGCAGGAATATGTATAAGAGAGGGTGAGGAATTGAATAGGATGGATAAAAGAAACTCTAGTCCTTACCCCTGGAGTTTAAAAGAATGAGAATTAGCCTCGTGATATCATAGTTGGAAATTTAAATTTCTGTTATTAATATGAAAAACTCTACTGTCATATCATTTGTTTCTTGCCATTAGAGATCTGGTAGGGAATTCTAGCAAGTTGGAAGTAGTGAGCAAAGTTGAGGCATCTCTAATTCATAATCAAAATTTATCCTTTCAGGATACTCTTGTTAAAAGTTATTAACATTTCTTAACATGTTTCCTTTTTTTAACCTTAAAAATATAATATCCACATTTTCAAAAAAGAGAAGTCCATCCATAACTCCACCATCTTGATATTTTAATTTTACATATATCTTCCAATCCTTGTCCAAATGTATGTTTAAAAAATATTTTACATATTTTTCTTCTGTGCATATTATTTTTGTTTCTGAGTTTCCCTGGGAGGATTGTATTTGCCAGATGAAGGCTCAATTTCTGAATGGCTCTGAGAATCCTAATTTATGCTGCTGTAGAAACTGACCAAAATGGGTTGGCATCCCCTGGGCAGGCATGTCCTCAAATTTAGAAGGCTCAGTTTGGAGGCTGAAGCAGGAAGTGTCTAAGAGCTGTACAATAAAGAGCAGAGCACAGTATAAGGGAATAAAGATAGGTTTTATAAGAAAAGATGTAGGTAGATATTTAAGTAAAACAATTTCAGATGCTAGGAAAGTCTTTCTCCCCACCCAACCCAAACAAACAAGAAGCAAAAACAAAAAACCCAATAAACAACTATTACAATAAATGTACCTACCCCACTAGTTAACATGTATACTTAAGGTCAGTTTAAGAAAGCACTAACGTTTAAGTTGGAAAACTTAAAATATTAGAAGTTGACATAAGGTTTACAAAAGGGGCAAGAGAAGATAAGATGCCAGTCTCTCTGATAGGAATGGGGAGTTAGGGGCATGGTACAGCCTCTATCCACTTTTCAAGGAAGAAAGGTGAAAAGGTATCCAGGAAACAGCGCAAAACCAAAAAACTGTAAAACTAGGAATTCCTAATTCTGCCAGAGTCAGGTTCTTTCAGATTATTTAGGTTTTATAAGAGAGGATTGAAAGTGAAAAAGCCAAATATAAATTATCCGAAAACTGCAACAGGAAAGACTCTTGCAGGTTCAGAGGAAGGCTGTGGAAAAGTCATTGCTAGAGCTCTCCAGGATGCATGAAGCCGACACCACCTGTTTGCGGAGGGGTTTAGAGCAAGGGAGGGGCCCTAACTCCGGCGAGGAGGGCGCCCGCCCCTCGGTTCCCGGAGCTGGTGGAGGCGTGCGGGGGAGCGGGCGGCGCGCTGCACAGGTGGCGGGGGCCGCGCCAGCTGCGCGCCGCGCTCCGCTCCGCGGGTGGGCCGCCAGGCGTCGCGCTGGAGCCGCGGTTGCCCTGGAGACCGAGCGGGGCGAGTGGGCGGCGCGGCGAGGAGCCGAGCTGCGGCTGGAGTAGGGGGGCGTGAGTTGGGGGGAGTGGCTCCCCGGACTGCGCGAGGGGTCGGCTGGTCCTGGGGCAGGGCTAGGTGGCTGTACGCTGCTGGGCGCGGCTGGCGAGCCCGGAACGCCTCTGGTCACAGCTTAGCGTCCGCGGAGCCGGGCGGCGCTGCAGCTGCACTTGGCTCGTCTGTGGGTCCGACGGTCCCAGCTCTGCGCTGAGGACAGCGGCCCGGCGCTGGGTCTGGGAGGACCAGTCTGCCCCAGGAGCGCGGAGAGTCACGCCTGCGCCTCTCCTGCTGCGACCGGGAGCCGGGTAGGCGGCAGGCGCACTCCCTGCGGCCCCGGGATGACTTCTCAGCGTTCCCCTCTGGCGCCTTTGCTGCTCCTCTCTCTGCACGGTGAGTAGCTCCAGCCCTTTCTTCCCGGTGGGGCCAGGCCGGGTCGGCGGGCCCGGGGCGAAGCTGTTTGGGGACGGCAAAGAGCCTCCTTGCTTTGCCGAGGGTCGGGAGTCCAACTTTCTCAGGGGCAGCGTTCGTTGCTGTGGCCGAGGCTCGCGCGCACCTGCGGCGGCTGCTTCTGCCGACCGCGCAGCGCAGGTGTTCCTTGTCAGAGAGGTAACTAAACTCGCCCCGCTACCTCCGGTCCCAGGCCGGGCCCTGACTCTCACCTTGCTGCGCTCTGCGGAATGCAGGATCCTTTTTAGATAACGAACTCCCTTACTCATTGGTCCAGTTAGAAACTGTATTTAGAACAAGTTGTCTTTACTAGGCGGCCCTAGGAAAACTAGAAGTGCTTTTAAAATCATTTGGAAAACTTTATAGCTTTAACGTAACCTTTTAGAAGCCTATACACGTTTTGGCCGAAAATGATCTTTATTTTAAAAATAATTGTATACTGTGCTATACTACAATCGAAAACAAGAATTTATTTACACTCTAGCTTCATCTCCAAAGGACTTAAGTTGGCTCACAAAAATACATAGAATATAACAATATTAGAACAAAATAAATAAATGTCTAAATTTCTTGTTAACGGTTTTTAAAACATCTGTTTATAAATTTAGTTTTTCACTCTCTGCTTAATCTTTCTTACATTTTCGGTGAATAGCCATCATATTAATTTAGATCCTGATTTTCATCCTATACAGTGCTGTTTGTTTTTGTGTGTGCATTCTCCTGTGGAATCCAGTTTTCTGTGCCATTTATTGCTGAGATTTACTGAGATTTTTTTCTGAAGGATGTTATTTAAAAAGCGGGTTCAGTGATTTATGGAACTTTGTGGTTAACCCTGTTTTTTTTCTGGAGACACCAGCATATTTCCAGTCATTTTATGGCCTTATTCGAACTGATTTTGAAGTAACCTAATTCTAGCCAACTTAAATTGTGCAGATTCATTGAATAGGGGAGAAGAGAATACGAAAACTTTTTGTATGTCTTCTCCATAGAAACTAATGAAGCTGTAATCATCAAAATTAACTTTTCTAGAGTTCAGTAGGTATATTTATAGTGATGATGTGCAGACAATAACATCAATATGTCCATGTTATGAACTTGTGCTTCCAAATATCTTTTGTACTGTTACTAGTTTGAGATGGCCAGTTTTTCTCTTTGTCCTACTACTTTTAAGTGTGAAATAAGAGTAAATCGGCTTTTTATGCAATCCTTGGACACAGCTCTAAATATTACCAATATTACAAGAACAGCTCAAATTTTTGGTAGAACAATCTATTATTAAATTTGTATATTATACTAAATGCTACTCTTTTTGTAAATAGCATTTGTGTATAGTTTGTTTTTGAATTATTAGGCAGTACTTTAAAAGAGTTGTTATAATTTGCAGAATCAGCCTTGCAAGGTCATCTGATTTGTTCCTTTTTCTTCAGCAAAACTATTCCCAGGCCATACAAGAATGTTTTTAAAGACTTCCAAGGACATCCCAGTTTTGGCAATAACCTGTTATGTAGAGGCATTTTCCACTTTCAAAAACAGTGTTAATTTGTTCAACAGATATTTACAGAGCCATCACTCTGTGCATTTGAGTATCTGGTGGGGAAAGGTGGTGGTGGAATACAAAGACGCGTGTGAGTGTCTGCAGCCCATAAGGAGTTTGCATTTTTAAAACAGGCTATAAGCATGCACAAATAATTTATGGTACAGGGAATGTATGATGAGTTCTATTTGTTAATGTAAGTATCAAGTAAGACTTCTTGGAAAAGTTTACTTTTTATCTGGACATTGAATGAGTAGGGTATGAATTGGCTTAGATGGGAGTGGATGGGCTTTCTTAACCAAAGGAACAGCCTCAAGGAAGGATGTAAAGTGGAACAGGCAGGGGTATACTCTTGAAAGGCCAAGCTGCTAGAGCAGGAGATGTGTGCAAGGGAGAAAGAGCCAAAAAGTAGTTGGGGGCAAGATAGTAGAGAATCCTGAATGCTGCGTTTGGGCTTTATTCGGCTGGCCATGGAAAAAATACTGATGTTCGGTTTCCTTACTGTGGGGCGGGGAAGAGGATGAACAGCTAGCGCGCCTGTTTGTGCTAGCATACCTGTCTCCAGGAGAATACCTTGCCCTAATCGAATTTAATTCTTGAACTAGTCAAGGGCAAACTTGGTTTGAATGAATTATGGCTCATCCCCAGAACTTTCAATGTGGAATAGCAGGAGGGGTGTGTATCTGAACAAAGTTGGTTCCATTACAGAGGGGTAAAGGGAAATGGATGCTAGATAAATAACCAATAGCAGTGGCCACTACAATGAAATAATACACCAAAGGTAGAAATAGAGGGTCTTTTCAATAAATGAAAGAAAATCGATGTTAATTAATTTCTGTTTCTATTCTGTTCTTTTTTTTTTGTTATTTTGTTTATATTTGTGGAGTAACTTCAAAGGGAATTTGAATTGAAAAGCTGACTTCTATATAGTTCTTCCAATGGGTTAGATATAACTAAAGTGTTTCTCATACTTGTGATTCCTTGAAATAGCAGATAACTTTTCAGAATTTGAGAAAATGTATAAAAAGAAAGAAACGACTGCATAAATGCAATGAAAATGAAAAAAGTCGTGAACCTTTTCAGTGTTACCATTATTAAAAATTTATTGTAAAATCCAATTTATCAGCTCTAAATTTAATACTGTAATTGTTTTAGAAGGATTCACCTGTTAGTAAAAATCTGTAGTTTGACCTACGTGAAAGGTGACAGCTACGGGATGAAAATTTCGGAGATGTTAAGCCTAATACACATGTATATTCAACATGGACTATTCAGGAAACAATTTAAATATTAAATTACCAAGCACTTAAAAAGTGTTATGCTTAGAACTGTTGTCAGACACAAGGTAATGATGCAAGGGGTAAAAGTGCTTGTTTTGGCTTCCCTCCCCGGGTGACAGTATGTGGCAGATTTTGAAATGTGTTTTCACACTTTCATAGTGGAGAGATTTATAATGAAAATTCTCATTTGAGTCTTCATACTTATGCCGTGTGATTTAGTGTCAAACAAGGTGATGTGCTGGTGCAAAAGATTCTTTAGTTGTAGTGAGTAATACAAAGGAAGGGACAGGCAGTACTTACTGAGTTGGGAGAAAGTTCAGAAAATTGTGGCCTTCCCACTAAAACTTTTCATCCATAACTAGTTAGTTAGTTTATTTATTTATTTATTTGAGATGGAGTCTGGCTTTTGTTGCCCAGGCTGGAGTACAGTGGTGCGATCTTGGCTCACTGCAGTCCCCGACTCCTGGATTCTAGCAGTTCTCCTGCCTCAGCCTCCCGAGTAGCTGGGATTAGAAGCTCATACCACCACGCTTGGCTAATTTTTGTATTTTTAGTAGAGACGGGATTTCACCATGTTGGCCAGGCTGGTCTCGAACTCCTGACCTCAAGTGATTTGCTCACCCCAGTCTCCCAAAGTGCTGGGATTACAGGCCTGAGCCACCGCACCGCGCCTGGCCCCATAACTGGTTTATTTAGAATAGGGATTCCAAATCTATTGTTATCTAGACTAATGACAATTTTTTATACTCTCTCAACACTTAATTATTTTAGGCAGTTTGGGGAGGGTTTGCTGAATTTCTATTTTCTAATTTACTTCAAGTGAACACAGTCATCTCAACTTTTTCTTTGTTTGGTGAGGGCTAGCTGGCACTAACACATCTCGTCCTTGCATTTTGAGAACTGCCCCCACACCATCTGGAGGATCTGAAATCTTCTCTTGACCATACTTTGTGAGCAACTGGCTTAAGAGAGGTTGTTGGTTCTTGGGTGGTATTCAAAAAGCCATCTGATTTGAGCTGAGTTTGGTCTTAAAAGTGGAAAGTTAATTAGTTTACTTATTAGTTAAGCCTATCTTACTAAACCATGGAAGGATTTTTTTTTTTTCTGTTAACATTTGGGTAATTAATTTTCTGTGTACCTGGTTTTCTGCCACCCAAGAAAAGACCAGAGTAGTAGTTTGCATTTGTAATGGTTTTAAATTGCAGAAATATGAAGTAAGCCACAGAGAGAAAATTTGTTTCCAATTTGCAAATAATAGACTCAGCCAATGATCTACCGCATCATCATTGCCTTTATCAGATATTATATAGGTACAGTATGGGTCTGCCTCACTCATATATTACAGAAAGAATCGTATTTTGATAAGTGTCACTAAAATTTTTATTTACAGTGTAGGATGAAACCCATACAAATTTACTGTTGTGGACAAAGTCCATTCAATAAAAAGTTATTTGAAAAAGTCTACTTACTGGTTTGTTTTCATTTAGCAGTTAACTCTGTTGATCTTGAGAGAGATATAAGCTGACAGTATTAGAGGACACTTACATTTAGAAAAGGATTCCTGGAAGGAAGCTGAGATCCTAGAAGGACCGAGTTCAGAAAATTCTTATACCACGTAGAGTTCCTTGGGAAGATCTTCAGAGAATTAGGTTAACATTAGCAGCCATTAATGGTAGTGGACCAGGGTTTAGGGTTGGAATAGGTGGTTAAAGTGTAATAGGTTTGTGGGATTGGAAAGTCAATGCCATTTTTTCACTGAGGGTAACAAATATGTAATAATACAATATGATTTTGTGAATGTAACTCTAATGTATTGGGGCCACTTGTAGGCTGGTCTTAAAAGAATCATCAGTTCAGTATTTTTAGAAATTTAAGTTTAAATATTTTCCAAAGTCTGTTGAAGATCCCAACAATGGAAACAGAACAGTGTCCTAATTTAGAGAACCCCTTTACTCGCTTTTGCCCAAAGTTTCACTGTTCACAGCAGTCACACTCATAAAACCTCTCTCTTCTGTATTCCCCTTAATGATTCTTTTTTTTTTTACTTGTCATCCTCTTGTTCCACTTTGGGAGATGTTATATTCCTCTGCTAGTAACATCAGGTTCTTCTAAGGTAATAAATCCAGTCCTGGTTCTTTCCAATTATTCAGCCCCACCCATTTCAAGGATTGATATTTACAAAAAATTAACCCTGGAGCCAACCAGGCAGACACAGAAATCACCATAGAAGCTGAGCATTGGTGGGGTATGTGGGAGTGTGGGCATAGTTATATGCTAATATTTTCCCCTTGTTTAATGAAGTTAACTTTATAATAAAATTCCCTTTCTCCCCCTGTGCTTGCCTGCTCTCTCTCTCACTCGCATTCTCTCTCTCTCTTTCTCTCTCTCTGTGTGTGTGTGTGTGTGTGTGTGTGTGTGTGTGTGTGTGTGTGTCTGTGTGTGTGTGTGTCTGTGTGTGTGTGTGTGTCTGTGTGTGTGTGTGTGTGTGTGTGTGTGTGTGTCTGTGTGTGTGTGTGTGTGTGTGTGTGTGTGTGTGTGTGTGTGTGTGTGTGTCTGTGTGTGTGTGTGTGTGTGTGTGTGTGTGTGTGTGTCTGTGTGTGTGTGTCTGTGTGTGTGTGTGTGTGTGTGTGTGTGTGTGTATTATCCCCAAAAGGCAGTACCATGTCTACCATGCTGGGCACTATAGTAATGCTCAGTAGATACTTGTGAATGAAGGTTTACTAATACAGGTGGTACGCCTGAGAAGACTTGTTTTCTTTTTTTTTTCATATTTTAAACTTTTTATTTTGAAATATAGATTCATAGGAAGTTGTAAAGAAATGTACAGAGTGGTCCCATGCACACCCTTCACTCAGCCTCCCCTGATGTTACCATCCCCCAAAATCAGAATACAAAATCAAAACCAGGAAATTGGGGTTGGTACAATCCACAGAGCTTATTCCGATTTCTCTAGCTTTAAGTGCATTTTCTTTTTTAAAGAAAAATAAAATTTTTGTTAAAAATTTCTTTAGGGATTTGGTGTGACTATGTCAGCTTCAACTAATCTTTACATCTTGGTAAATATTTTGTGGATCAGGTGATAGAGATCAATTTTCATAGTTTTTTTTTCAAATTTATAACTTCTGTAGAAGTTTATTCAAAATTTCAATACTTACAGATCTTTTGAAATTGATTTTTAGCTTATCTTTAATCCTAAATATTTGAAATATTTTTTCCTAAGGAATTCGGAAGCTTTTGCTTCATGTTGTAAGGAATGATCTTGGACTTTTGGCAATTTCTGTAGAACCTTGAAGTTTACCATTTTCATGTCTGGTCTTCTTAGTCCTGAGGGACCTGTATGTTAGAACTAGTCTCCCAAGAACAGAGATAATTACTTAAAATAACATCTTTTGTAGCCTGAGGCCTCCCTCTTTTTCCCTACATTACTGTATACAAAGTACTGGAGACACTTTTCTAGAAATAGGAGCATTAACTATAAATCAACCTTATATTGCGGGAGTTTGGCAAGACTGGCAGTTGTCTGCCTCTCCTATTCCCTTCCCGCCTCCTGAAGTCTATGTATTTCCATTCATAGTTTATCCCAGCCATGATTTATACCCTTATGGACCACTCTCAGTCTGCAGTATTTATACATCTCTCAAAATGTCAAAAGTCGTTTACTAATCATAAATCCTCCACTGTATGCTTAAAGATGGCTTAAATAACATCAAACATCAAGGCTTAATACTTAAGCTTTTTTTTCTTTGGGCCAGGTCCATGACTATCAGGTATACAACTTCTGTTAGCTCCCATGGGTCAAGATCATTTGCCAGAACACAGAATACATGGCAAAAACAGAGGCTGCAGTACTGTAGTAAACGTCACTTCTTGCAGAACATACTCAAATCAGGCTAACATTTTAGGCTTTTATTGGTTAAGAAAGTTTATAGTACAGTTCACTTATGTATATTGCCCATGTGTAAATACAGATAGCCTTGTTGATCAAGACTTAAGACAGTATGCAGGGCATATGAAAAATTGGTTAACAGTGTACTGCAAAGATTCTTAAACTTCTTGGCCTTAAAGATTATTGGGGCTTTAAAGATTATTGAGGACTGCAAAGAGCTTTAGTTTATGTGGATTATGTCTATTGATACTGTATTAGAAATTAAAAGTGAGAAAATTTAAAAGAATCTATTAATCTGTTTAGAAACAACAAGGCATCCATTACACATTGACATAAATATTTTTATGACAAGTAACTTTTTTCCCCAAAGCTGAATAATATTAGTGAGAGAAGTGGCACTTTCACATTTTTGGGACCCTCTTTAATGTCTGGCTTATTAGAAGACAATGGATTCTGCTGTCTGCTTTTGCATCTCATTTGTTGTGATATGTCATCTTGGTTTGGTGGAAAATGTGAACAATATCTGGGCTCACACTGATAAATAGTATTTTGACAGCATTTTCAGATAATTTTGGATATTCATGTTTGGTATTCTACCAAAACATGATATGCAGTGGTTTCTTAAAGACTGGTTGAAATGTGGAGCCAGACACCATATCAGTGAACATTTCCTACTTGTTATATTAAAATGCATTGGTTTATCTTGCACTTTGAATGGATCTTTCACTCATGCATGATTTTTCATAAATCTATGCATTGATCATTGTAAAATACTGGTTCACTTTGTTATACAGATCTTACAAATGTTACTATACTACATTATATAAATTTAAAAATTGTGTTTATCAATATGACCACTGAGATAATCAGAACAGTCTTTTAAGTGTTATGAAGCTGCTAAACTTACAATGTCAGATACAAGTTTTACCGAATTTTAATATTTGGTTGAATTTTATCATTGGCTGCAAATGACTGTCAGTTATTTCACTTGAAGTGATGGTATCATTTTGTACAGTTTTGAGAAAATGTCTGCTAAATATATAAGTTTGAATAACCATAGTCTGTGAGTTGTTCATTCAAGTAGATATGAAAGAAAGTGATTAGTTCCTTCAGCCTTGACCTCAAATAATTGCAGCAATGCCTTACTTTGGTATGACCATTTTGCTTCAGTATGCAGCATAAGTGGTTTTATACTACGCATTTTGTCACACAGAATATTACAAAAGGTCAAGATTTAATGAAATTATTGTTATTGCTTCATCAAAGACATTCTTTAGTGAAACTGGATTTTTTTTTTTAACTGTGACTATATAATGGTGAAGACTACAGTGACTACTAGTACAGTCTAATGCCAAGGCCTTCACCTGTGATAAAGTGCCAACAGTTTCACCCACTACTGCTTTTGTACCATCAATGCACATGTTAACCCAGGGAAAAAGGCATAAAACTCTACTGTTAGTAAGAAAAGTAGTTTTTACTACACGGACTTTCTGAAAGGGTCTGGGGAATCTGCATCAGTCCATGGACTGTACTTGAAATGCTGGTATCCGGAATAGAATGTTAGATTCTCTTTTTTTTGAAATTGCTGTAGACAACTAGCCATACAATAAATCTGTGCTATATGGGGTAGCATTAAATGGAATATACATGTGTTATTTTAAAATAAAAAATGAACTTATTTGAAATTTTTTATTTTGTATTATAATATAAAAACATCTAAAAGTAACATATTCTAGGGTAAAAACTCAATGAAGAAGTATTTAAGAAGTTTTTTAAGAAGAATTTTTGTATTTTTAGTAGAGATGGGGTTTCACCATGTTGGTCAGGCTGGTCTCGAACTCCTGACCTCGTGATCTGCCCACCTCGGCCTCCCAAAGTGCTGGGATTACAGGCATGAGCCACCGTGCCCAGCCTAATGTAGGCATCTTACCACATCTGTTACATGGATCTACCTCATTCTTTTTAATAGAAGTTTAGTATTTCATAGCAAGTATGCCATAATTTTTAGCTGTTTCTCCATTATGCACATTTGTGTTTTCTCTGATTTTATGATATTCATAATGTTTTAGTGATCATCTTTGTACATATACCCTATACATTTATACAGATATTTCTGTGGTCTAGCTTGCCCAAAGTGCAATTGTTTGGATGTACACATTTAACATTTGGGGAGAGACAAAAGCATTGTCGTAATTCAAACCCAGTATGTCTGACTATACAAAGCCCATGTAAAAGTATAGTCAGACATACTGGGTTTAAATTATGACTCATCATTTCTTTGCTCTATGACTTTGAGAATGTTATTTAATGTCCTGAGCTTGAGTTTTTCTTGTGAAATGGAGATAGCCTTCTTCCTGTGTTGAGAAGTACTAAATTAAATGAAAACTGTTATCTGTAAAGTGTCTAGCATAGTGCCTGACATACAGCAAGTGCTCAGTTAGTGGCAGTTACTGTTACAAGGATTGATCAGTCCCAATTTTTAAGTCAGGAGATGAGTCTATTTAGGGTGTGCCACTGGAGCTGTGGCCTAGGGCATATCATGTAATTCTCCAGGCCTGCTTTCATTTGCAAAATGAGGGAATTAGACTAGGTAATCTCTTGTTCTTTTCCAGTTCTATAATCTTGTGATTCTTTGACATGGTTTCCAGTATTGAAAATATTTGTAATAAGATAAAGTGGAGAAATTATGTGGCTGGTTTTAACGTGTTTGTAAAACTTTTCCTAAAATAGTTACTTGACTTTCCTCTCTCTCTCCCCCTCCCAATATAATAAAATGTTATAGTAATTTCTATCCTCAGAATTAAAACTATCTGCATCTGTTGTAGAAAGATTACAAAATGTCATTTGAATATAGGCTTATTTTTAAAATTTATTTTAAAATTGATTACTACTTACTTTGACTTAGGCTGTGTACATACCTATTTTTTCTCTTCAATCCTTTGTATCACGGACAGATCTTGTATGTGTCAGGAAAGGGTCAGTTCAAAGCAGGCTGTAAGTATGACAATATCTTCTTTTTACCTCAATCACTGTATTCTAATCCTTTAACTTGATTTTTATGATCTTTCTCTGCTTTTCTCTGATAATGAGCTTTCTTTGTCTAAGCCAAGCATAGATGTCTAAATTTTAACTATACCAGGTTACGTGATAAATATAGACATTTTAGTAGTGTTATTATTGATTAAAAGGGACAAGCTTGTGAGCTTAAAAAAAAAGCAAGTTTTAGGCAGGTATATAGTGATACTTAAACTGAAAGCTTTGGAGGGGTGTGGTTAGGGCATATCTTAATTTTGATTTTATATAATCGATTATATCATCAATAGTGTTGCCTAGCTGTTCTTTTTTTGCATTTTCATGAGAGAGGTGGTTTTTGCACAAAGCCAGGTGGTCTCTAAAATGGATAGAATTACTTACATTGACAAAACTTAAATAATTCTGAGATTCATAAACTCACCACCTAGTATTTTATCTTGATAAGTAGAATCTGTTTTCAGGTCATTAAATTTTTCCTGAAACAACCATACTGATAAGAGATGGTTCTTGAATTTTGTACTCCAACGTATTAATAGTAAAAGAAATTTAAACATGATTCATTTTCATGAGAATATTTTCTAAAATTGTGACTTTTGATTCTTTCTAATTTGTGATTTCATTGTCCTCAGAACAGGACAAGTTTTAGTTGCCTGTTGATTAATATGTGTTTTCATTCTCAGTCTTAACATTTGCATTTCTTTGAACAAATTAATTGTGCTCTTATTCTCCCAACCCCTTACTCCCACCACAGTTATTTTGAATTTAGGGAGTTGAGTTATCTTTCTCATTAATAAGAAAGTATAATGTTGTGAGCCACAGGGAGCTGGACAAGTAAGGTCTCTTAGAGCCCTTTAATTCCATAATGTCCTTGATCTGATGAAGCCGCTCGGTAAATCTCTTCACAATTTCCATGACCAAGCCATCTGCCTGCATTAAAATAAATCAAATCTGCTTACTCCTTCAGTGTCTAACAAATATTCTATAAACTGATGATGATGAAGACCATGAACACAAAAATAATTTGCAGTCTTCAGCACTTCCTTTTGAGTTCTCAGCTCAGATTCTCTTGACATAGTGGGGGTTGGCATGTTAGCTTTTTCTTCGACTTGAGTGGAGAGTAGTGAAGTCCATTCTCCTAGTCCTTTTCATTGTATTTATCCCAACTGTGGCAAGTGAACTAATTCATGTTCATGTTTAGGTTAAACTTCACAAAACTTTACTTTTTCTTCTACTTCATGTATGTTAATTAGACAAATGCACTTAGATTTATCTAATTTTATATGTGGCAGTTTACATATGTGTAAACTGGGTATGGGGGGTGCATACATGTGCATATGTATTTTTAAATCTCTGGCAGGCTGATTTTGTATCTGGTTCAGGCTTCTGATATTGTCCAGACTTTAGGAACTATGTCAGTAGTAGCAGCACTATGCTGTAAAAGTGCATGATCCCGTAGCCCATTTGTAGGCAAAAATAGTTATTTTTTTTTTAACATCTTGAAAGGCATTGAATTTTTGAAGTATTTCTTCTTTGTGATCTTCTTACTATCCTTTCTTTCCTCACCACATTTTTTTTTTTTTTTTTTGAGACGGAGTCTTGCTCTGTCACCCAGGCTGGAGTGCAGTGGCGCAATCTTGGCTCACTGCAACCTCCGCCTCCCAGATTCAAGCAATTCTCCTTGCCTCAGCCTTCCGAGTAGCTGGGATTACAGGCATCAGCCACAATGCCTGGCTGATTTTTGTATTTTTAGTAGAGACAGGGTTTTGCCATGTTGGCCAGGCTGGTCTCGTACTCCTGACATCAGGTGATCCTCCCGCCTCAGCCCCCCAAAGTGCGAGGGTTACAGGCATGAGCCACCGTGCTCAGCCAAAGACATTTTTTTTTCTAGTTTTGGCTTATAATGAATAATGCTGCTGCAAATGTTCTTGTGTGTGTCTTTTGATGCATATCAGAATGCATTTCTGTTGGGTATATCCCTATGAAACAAATTGCATGTATTTAACTTTAGTAGGTATGGCCCATTTTCTGAAGTGGCTGTGCTGATCTTTCTCCCACTAGCAGTGTATGAGAGTTTCATTTCCTTTACATCCTTGTCAGTGAACACTAGGTATTGTCAATCTATTTTATTACTTCAGCCATTCTGATAGGTGCATAATGGCATCTCATTGTGTCTGTGTGTGTATGTATGTAGGTGTTTTGTACTCCCTGATTACTAATGAAGTTACACACCTTTTCCCCTTTTTACTAGCATTTAGGTATTGTCTTTTACAAATTTTCTATTCAAGTCATTTGCCTGTTCTTAAAACAACTTTATTGAGATATAATTCACAAACCATATGGTTCACCCATTTAAAGTATACAGTCCAATCATTTTTGGTATTTTACATTATTTTAAAAATTGTGGTAAAATATATATAACATAACATTTACCATTTTAACCATTTTAAGTATATGATTTAGTGGCGTTAAGTACATTCGCAGTGTTATGCAGCTATCACCGCTATTTCCAACACTTTTGCATTACCCTAAACAGAAGCTATAACTATTAAGCAATACCTCCCGGTTTCTACTTAACCCCTGGTAACCTCTAATCTACTTCTTATCTCTATAAATTTACCTATTCCAGATACCGCATATAAGTAGAATTATACAACATTTATCCTTTGTGTCTGGCTTATTTCACTTAGCATAATGTTTTCAAGGTTCGTTCATGTTGTAGCATATACCAGAACTTCATTTCTTTTTATTGCTGAATAATTTTTCATTGTATGAATATACCACATTTTATATGCTCATCTGTTGATGGATACTTGGGCTTCTTGCCAGTTTTTAAAATTAAGGAGTCAGTGTCCCCTCCCACTCCCTTGGTTTCGGTGGGTTTAAAAAACATGTTTGTGGAAGTACTGGCAGATTGTTGTTTATATATGTTGTAAAATCTCTTACTCTGTGACTTGCTTTTTTACTTTCTCACTTTGGTGTCTTTTAAAGAACAGAAGTTCTTAATTGATTCATTTAAGCAACTTTTTTTCTCTTTTACTAGCATTTTTTGTGCCTTGACTATAAATTTTTTGCTTTTCCCAATGTCATAAAGATATTTCCTGTGGTCTTCTGTAGGCTATACTGTTTTACCTTTCATATTTCAACCTACAGCCCATCTAGGATTCATTGTCTTGTGTGCAATGAGAGTCGGGGGTAAGGACAAAAATTTATTTTTTTATGATGGCTGGCTTATTTATTTTTAGCCTTTTTAGGTAGATAAGATGTGGTCTTACACTTTGTTGTGATCTTACACTTTGTTTTACCTGTAGAGTCTAGTACAGTGCCTTACACATGGTGAGTGATCAATAAACTCTTATTAATAAATAAGTCATGAAGACTCATCTCCCAAAAGACACATACGGTCCCAAACAGAATTCTATATATGAATGCCATATAAGCATTATTTTTTCCTCCTTTTGTTGTCTTTTTCCTCTTCCTTTGTTGTCACCATCATCTTTATCACTGTCATATCCTTTTACTTCATTAACATAATCTTCATCGTCTGGAGTTGAGGTTAAGTTTTTAATCTCATGATACTAATTTTTCTATTATATAGTAATTTGTTTTAAAATAATCATTTTAGTTTTAAATGACTTTTTACATTGTTGAATCCTTTGCATCATATAACCACTGCCTATATTTGTATTGTACAAGGGATTTTAACCTGTGGCGAAAAGATGGTTTTCGGGAGGTCACAGAAATTTTATTCCAAATTCAGTGTTATATGCCTTGATATTTTTCTTTTCCCTGGGGAGAGTGTCTCGTCAACTTTTAAAAATATGTTATTTCATTTTCCAACAAACTATTGAGAACCTATTCTATATACACCACTGTGAGTTATAAAGAGATGTTCAATATGGTATCTGGTCTTAAGTAACTTTATACTTACATAACTACAGTTGGAATTATAACTGTAGTTACAGTTTGGAGATATATGTGAATCAGAAAAGAAGTAATTGCAGAATACTTATTGTCAGGATTATGTAGGGAAACAGAAGTATAGATGTATGATAGTTAAAATGTCATGTGGAAGAAGATGTAGCCAGATAGTTAATAAACTTGTGTATTGCCTGCCTGGTATTTATCCCAGCCAGTGAGGCATGGCACATTTGATTCTTATGTATTCAGTGGTTTGTAAGGAGAAAAAGAACAACTGAGGGTTTATTATGCTCCAGGCGTCTGGGGATAGAAGGATGACAAATGTGTATGATCCAGTCTTCAAGTTTAGACTAAACTAACATGATTTACTCTAAAGGACAAACATAACTTAGCTCATTATGGTGTAATGTGTTACATTCGTGGAGTGAGTGAAGTGTTATTTCCTGCTCAATTCTCATTCTTGTTCTCACCAAGCCATTTGATTTTCTCTGGTAGTATGTGTTCTTTGGAGTGTGGTTCTTTGGAGTCTGTATGCTGTGCAGCTGTGCATGAGTGTGTAAGAGTGATGACATCGAGGCAGTGGCAGAAAACAGGTGGCGTCTGAGGCAGTGCTCCTGGTTACTCAGGACTATATGAAGTGTATGAGAGACCTAGTAGTGTCTGTGTGTCCTTGTGAGGGGATTGATAGAGGCCTGTGTTATAACGTAGAGGTCTGCGCAGGGATTTCAAGATCAGTGTCTTCCTCTGTTTGGGCCACAGTAACAGAATACGATAGACTAGGTGGCTTATAAACAACAGAAATTTATTTCTCGCAGTTTTAGAGGCTGAGGAGTCTAAGCCTGCAGATTTAGTGTCTAGCGAGAGCCTGCTTCCTGGCTTATGAACAGCTATCTTCTTGTGGTGTCCTCACATGGTGGAAGGGGCAAAGAGCTCCCTGGGTCCTCTTTTATAATGGCATAAATCTCGTTTATGAGAGCTCCACCATCATGACCTAATCATCTCCCAAAGATTCTGCCTTCACATATCACCACTTTGGGTTTCAGGTTTCAACATAGGAATTTTGTGGGGTATACAAACATTCAGTCTGTGGCAATCAGAGACAGATGGCCAGGGTCACAGTACAGGGGTGGGAACTTGCACACACCCACCACTGTTCCTGTTCAATAACAGCAACAATGGAAAGAATACCCTCATGGAGGAGCATTTATATTTTACTGGTTACCAGTCTGGCCTAGTCTGTCAAGATATTCTCCAGCAGAGGCAGGTAAAGAAACCAGAGAACTTGGTGTGGCTATAGGGGCAACTCTTTCCTTCTCTGGCTGGGGGTAATTTGAGCACTCTCTCCTTCATGCAGGAAGATACTGTCCTGAAGTAAAGAGGACAAAGGGAAAGAAATCTGAAAGACCGAGAGTTTCTCTGAGCTATTGAAAAGAGAAATCTAGAGGTTTCTTAGGCTGTGCAAATTCTTGGATCCGCCTGAAATAACTAAATTCAGTCCACTCTAATCATCTTCCTGACCCCTGCCACCCATCTAGTATGGGAGTGAGTTGGGGGTGTGTGTGAGTGAGAAGTGGTAAGATAAGATCAGTTTGAGAGAAAATAGGCTCTGTTTCTTTGCATATGCCTATTTATTAACAAAGGAATGTAAATGTACTTATTGTTGTCCTCTTGATAAAATTTGCTATAGATTTATGGCTAATCCCACAGAATCAAGGATCCTTATCTGGCCAGATGCACCAATTTTGACCTCTGTCCTAGTTTTTAACTTAAGCTGATATACCAACAGGGCAGCAAATGTATAAGCAGTTGCAAGAACTGCACTGCAATGGTTTATTGAATCTCAATAAATGATACTTTCTTTTAAGAAAAGCCTCCTTATTCGCTTGATCACTTGAAGTGCTTTTTAAAAATACTTGGATTTGGCAGGCTTTTTCTGATACTGAGGTGCTCACAGTAAACCGAATGCGGTTAAACAGCTTGGAACACTGGAGTTGAATAGTTTCTGGGCACATGTGCCAAAGGATGGCAAGCCAAGTCATCCAGCCTTCAGTGCCAGCTCTGATGAGCTTCAGTTCTGCTGCTGCCAGCACTTCTGCATGCCTCTCTGAGTCTCACACATTTCTTCTTTTAGTGTCACAAGTGTCCAGTCTGGATGTCAAATTTTCATTAAGGGCATAGCTGTCATTATTGGGTAACCACCATGTGCCATGTATTGCCTAGACATTTTATGTATGTTTATTCATTAATCATTAAACTAAGCCTGTGAGATGGATGAGTATTAGTCCTATTTCCAAGTGAAGAAATAGATGATTCAGTTGTAGAGCAGAATGAATTCCAGTACCTATAGTTAAGAGCCTGGAATATTAAGTAAGATAATAGGTAAACATAATATGTAACATGTAAAAATAGTAAAGTGCCTAATACTGTGTCAGGCTCAAGTGATCAGTAAGTGGATTACATTTTCTCTTATAAGTTCTATTTACCTTTGTGGTGATTTTGTCTGCATTTTAGGGCCTAACTAGAGAATTTGGGAAACATTTATAGGAGTTATGAGCAGATCTTGTAAGAGACCTTTAGAACCCTAAACATTAGAAACTTAAGCACTGTGAAGCTCCAAACAGTAAACTGTAAAGTATAGGTGAGCAGGTAACACTGTTCTGAGTTTTTTATCCTCAAGAGGACTTCTCTCTCTTTCTCACTCATTTATCTCTATCTCTGCCTTGCTGATGCCTTATTTATTTGTTTGGTGTGCCTATTGAGTAATAAAGCACTAGCTATGAGAGTTTACAATTTTAATTTATATCAAATAAATGTGTTATCAAATTCAAAGGGGAATTATTAAAAATCCTGTTTTAGAGATTACCAGTCAGTAAGAAATTGTGCTCGACTGTTGAGTTAGACAGTGTAGGTGATAGGAAAGAGGTATAAAACTCAGTTCTTATCAACATGGAGAAACCCCATCTCTACTAAAAATACAAAATTAGCTGGGCATGGTGGCGCATACCTGTAATCCCAGATACTAGGGAGGCTGAGGCAGGAGAACCGCCTGAAGCCAGGAGGCAGAGGTTGCAGTGAGCTGAGATCACGCCATTGCACTCCAGCCTGGGCAACAAGAGTGAAACTCTGTCTCAAAAAAAAAAAAAAAACTAAAACAAAGAAACAAAAAACTCAGTTCTTGCCTCTACTGAGTTTATAATTTTAGAGGAGAAAAGGGAAAAAAAATTTTTGAATGCCTAACTAGTCTTTCAGTATGCATTATATAATTAATTTTTACCACAACTTGGCATTGTTTTCATTTTATAAACAAGAAAAATGATCAGAAAGGTTAAATAAGATCACATGGCTCAATTCATTTGGTTTCCAAAACTCATCTTCCTGGTTTAAGAAACAGAGAAGAGGAAAATACAGTTAAAGTTGTGAGTCGCATGATGATGTTTTGTTTAACAATGGACCACACATACAATGACTGTGGTCCTATAAGATTATAACACCGTATATTCACTGTACCTTTTCTGTGTTAAATATGTTTAGATACACATATTTACCATCAAGTTATAATTGCCTACTGTATTCAGTACAGTGACATGCTCTACAGGTTTGTACTGTAGATGCTCCACCATATAGTTCAGATGTGTAGTAGGCTGTATACCATCTAGGTTTGTGTAAGTACACTCGATGTTCACACAATGATGAGATCACCTAATGATACATTTCTCAGAACGTATCCCTGTCATTAAGTGAAACGTGACTGTATTTCACCTTCAAATTTCGCTTACCCTTCTTTTTTCTGGGCCTGGAAAATAATGCTTATGCTTTAGTACCCAGCTTGGATATCACCTCCCAAGTGAAGTCGGCCCCATAGTTTTTTTTTTTTTTTGTCCTGCATCCATTTAACTTTGCTCATACTTTAGCCCATATCTGTTTACTGTAATTTATGCACTTACCTATTTGTTTAATCTTCTTCCTTTCTTAGCCAGTGCTTAATACACGTTTATTTCATAAACAATACACGATAATTGTATTGTCAGGTTAGAAATACAACTAGAGTCGGACACTTTATGGAACAGGTAGGAACTATAATTGAGTCTTGCAGGATCTGAGTGGGATTTAGACTAGCACAGAGGTGGCCTGGTACACAAGACTGGGGAGGGAGGAGGGTGGGAGATAATGTTAGAAATAGTCATGTGGAAAGAAGCGTTGCTAGTTCCTGTTAGGAAGTAACGTGGGTTAAATTTGGATGCCACGTTTATCATTTCAGCTCTTTGAAAACTGCCCCTAATGATATGTTTTTTCTTTTGTTTCCTCAAAATTAATTATCCTTTGGTAGCTATGGTAACTCATTTGAAGCTCTGTTATGCATATAATCTGTACACATTGAACTATTTGCTTCAGCATTCTAAATATTTTCTTGCATAGTCAATAATCCTATATTTACAATGTTCTCTTCCTTCTGGTGAAAACAGGCTTTTCCTCTTAGATTTCTAAAGATTTTTTTTTAAAAGAATTAAGAATGACAGCATGAATAATAAATTACCATAAATGACCATCATCTTTGTCATTCATGTTCATGCTGTTATTTGCTGGAATTGACATATTTCTGGGCAGTTTTTACTTTGAGAACCTTTGAACACATGCCATATGCCACCTGGCTTCCCCAGCTTCCCAGCTCCCAGGACCCTTACAGCCTCACTCCTGGGGGCTGCCACACCTCTCTCCCTTCTCTTCTGTGCCCCGCAGCCCAGTGTGACACCCTTTGTGCCTCCTTCCTGGCTCTGGCCTAGCCAGTTACACCTTTGTGTTTGCGGCTGTTCTTTTCCCATGCTGCCTCTTACTCAATCCCTAACCTTCCTAGCTCAGCCTTTCTGCCTGGTCTGCTCAGACTGCTTTTCTCTTTATGTCTTCCCTCTTTCAGATGAGTTTTGCACCTGTGCCCCCGTTCAGTGGTTAGACTAGATGGTTCATGTTTTCTTCTCTTTGGTCAGAGTATTGTTTAACCTTTGAATCGTTTTTCTCTCGTGGAAAGTGGGACAGGTAATGCCTACCCACACCAAGTGGCTAGACTAGATGAAGTGGTGGACGTCAGGCACCAGGTGCTTAGTGAATAGGAGTTTCTAACTTTTGCTTTCCCCCAGCTCTTAACATTATAAAACAGTTTTTTTTTTAGCATTTATTCATATTTGGTAAATATTTATCTAGTGCCTGCTTTGTGTTAGGCTATGTTCTAGATACTGAGGATATAGCAGAGGCAAAAATAGACTAAAGACATTTGTAACAACATCTAAGGCAGCAAAAAATGAGATAGCACTAAATTGTTTTCTCTCAAGTCCCTGCCGCTTAAAATGTTTACTTACCTCTAAAATAGAGGCATGTGAAGAATAACATGATACAGAAAAAATATTATGTTAGGTACTTAGGTGTCCTTAAGTCGTGGTAAATATACTTTTTAAAGCTTTTATAACCTTTCAGTTTTGTTCGTGTCCTCGAGGTTTATAACGGATTCCTTAGTGAAGTGACAGGGTTGTAATGGGTTGGAGGGTCTCTGTCTCTGACACCCCTGCAGTTAATTGCGTTAAATAAGGTAGATCTTACACAAGCATTGTTTTCATTTCTAAATAAATGACTGTTGCTAAGAGCAGTAACGAAACTTTAATAATTTTGTCTGAAACAATCATTGGCCAATATTTCCTATACCACAGTGCCTTACAGAGGGAAGGTATTTAGGAAAGATGTGTGGACCCAGCAAATGTTTATTTCTGGAGATAGTTTTATACTTCCGTTTTGGGGGCTTTATCAACAATTACATGTGATGTTTGTTTGCAGTAATAAACATCATCCTAGATAATGTCTGTCTGTTATTTGTATACTTCAGAAAAGTAAAATTGTTCTGTTTGAATTGTGTTTATTTTAAAAATACTTCTAAGTTGTTTTAGTACTGCTAAAAAGACATTTAGCATACTGTATATGACTCATACACTTTTTAGATACATAAAAAGGTATATAGGTATTTACTGATTTGCTTCTGAAGGTTTAATGTTGATAATTCCAAGCCAGAAGGTGAAGATTTCTTCCACTTACAGTGGCTTCATTGTGAAATTTTATGTAGCTGTCATACAGCCCTGGAATTGTAGATCTGGAAGATACCTTCAGTCTTCTGGGTTCTCCTCTATACTCAACTCTTTCCTCCTGCTTCTATTCTTGCATGTCATTTAATAAAAAAATCTAGAGAGGTAAAGTGATCTTTTTAAAACCACACAGCATGTAAGTGGCAAAGTTTAGGCCAGAATCCATGTTGATGCTCTTTCCAAAAACATGAGTGAAATAATAAAACTAAGCAATATTTCAGTTACTTTTTCTGTCTTATTCAAACTAACTTTAACTTCTTTAGGGTCAAAAATCATCTCTTCTTGGGGCCTTTCTGTCTCTGTCTTTCCATCTCAATAAAATACTACACAAGAAAATGTGTATGTCCCATGAATGTACACGGATATATTTGTGCACTATGTATAAATAGTGTATGTGCTTGTGTAATTGTGGCAGGGTTGTTTAGGCACAGTGGGGATGTTGTGTGATCGAGTAAAATATATATTGGATACATTGCCTGTAGCTACCTTTTTATGCCTCTGTCATGCCATTGTATTCCAGACTGGATAAGATGAAACAGAAGAAAATACTCAAATTTCATTTCAGAATCTGCAGCAGCTGGAGTGAACGTCAAACAGATGGGCTTTTCCACCCTGATTATCCTAACTTCCTAAATTTAGAAATACATGCTTTAAAAAAATGTAAATTACCCGAGGGGGTGGTGTAGCACATGCCAGGCAGTGCTAACGAGTGCAAATAGATGTCATCTGCTGACTTAGATGAAGCTCAGCTTCCACTGCTGGGTTTCTGTTATTTCACCCCCTTTAGATTTGTTTTATGTTGCTGCTTTTCTTTCTGTAAAAGTAGTGTCAAGCCTCTTTTCACATATAGATTAATATTATTTTAAACTTTGAGATGTATATCGTATCTGAAACCGAAAATAGTGTTTAATCTTATTACTCAAGATTCCTTCAGACTGGTAAAATAGTTTGGAAAGAGAGAGACATTGAATGAGAAAACTCTTGTATCTTATCTTTGCAATTAACTAGATGGGTGAATTTGGGCAAGACACACGTTGTCCACTGTAAAATGGGTGGATTGGACTCCATGGTCTCTAATGTATCTTTTGTTGTTAAATTACAAAGTTCTTTGTTTTTATAAATGAATCCGTGTCTATAAATTCTTTTGTATTCTGTTGTGTCGCCAGAATTTACCACAGTGCCTGGCCCACATTTATTAGTCGTTGTCTAATAAACATTGTCAAAAGAATCGGTACTGTTTGCCTTATATTTTCAATTACCAGAATTCATTGGGAAGCTTATTTAGGAACTAAGTGTTGGCCACCACTAGAAGACATTACTTCTCCCTGTTACAGTTAAGTTGAGGAGACCAAAAAGGGATCCAGGGACATAAAAAAGCAATAACCAAACAAGTGAGGAGGTTTGTATATGCAGATTGCCTTTCATTGGAGTGTGAGTTTTGTGAGGAATCACATTTTATACAAATGAATATGTTGATAGAACCACTTTTATTCCAAAGTTCCAAGAGGAAATTGCAGAAAACAGTCTGAGTCCATTACCAAAGGAAGTCTTGCAAGATGAGGGGCAGAAGAAGTGAGCCTAGAAGGATGGACTTGCTGAACTTCTGTTTATCCTCCAAGATGTGATTAGTCTTCATAGAACTCCATAGAAGTTCAGGAAGCAAGGAGGTAATGGGGAAAGGAGAGGGCATGGGAGAGCTAGGCTTTCTGGGCAAAGAGAATGGGTAAGCAGAGTTACAGAGGCATAAAATAGCCTGAGAGCCACAGGTAGTTCTACGTGACTGGAGAGTAGGGTAGGGTTTAAGGGGAGCAGAGGCTGGAGATGGGGCCAGAAGGATGGGCAAGCACCAGATATTTGGACTTTATCCGGTGAGCAGTGGGAAGGCTTCCAAGGGTTTTAAACAGGGGAATAACTTGCTTAAACTTGCTTTTTTAGCAATTTGACTTTAGCAGCAGTGTGGAGGATGGATTGGAAGTGGACCGGGGCAGATCAGTTGAGGCTGTCATGGTCGTTAAAGATCATGTGAGATTCCTCATAAGTGCTAGTAAATTAAGTTTAAGAAAAGGGATGGATTTTCAATAGATCTTTAAAACACTTGTTATAATTTCTGTTTGAAAGCAAAAAAAAAAAAGTAGGGGGGGAGTGGAAAACTGCAAAAGATTTTCTTTTAGAATGGGGGAAATGTATGAAGGGAAAAAATGTTGATGGGAGTTTTATTTAAGAGATGAGAAATGTGAAAAACTGACAGGTTATTGGTGTTGTATTGAGACTGAATTATAGCCATTTGTATCCATTTTCTACTTGTGTTGATGAGCCAGCCAGATCTTAGAAATCTAGATTGCATGGTAAAGTGGAAATTCAGTTTCAGTTTACTAAACAGTATACCTCTGAGCACAAACTAAGCCACCTTTTTTTGGAGGGTTGGTATATAAATTACAAATATGTTGACTAAAACCTGTAAAATTATAGTTTAGAACTTATTTGGGAAGCTCATGAAAGGTTTGGAAATATCATAATGAATAATTCTGAGAATAGCAGACCTTAGTAGTTTATTTCTCCTGAATTTGCCTTGAGAGACTAATCACTGATAGTTTGCCAGTTTCTCCATATTTCTCAGAGGTCCCCAAGAATCTCTGGCAATCTCTTGTCCTTAAGGGTCTTTTTGGGGATACTGAGTTGCCTGTGTGTCACTTTTCTATCTTATGCTTCCTGGGAATGGACCCTTGCAACGCCATTCCTCAGCTTTCCACCAGTAATTCTTTCTAGTGCTCTCACACTCGCGCTCTCTCTCTCTCTCTCTCTCTCTCTCTCTCTCTCTCTCTGTGTGTACACTATATTGCTAGAGGAAAGAATATATACCTATATATATGTGTGTATATACACACACACACAGAGAACACTATATAGCATCTGTTGATTGTCTTTTTCTTTGAGAATGAATCAGATTTTGTTAGCCTTTTTTTAGAGGAATAATTTTAAATTATATGTTCAACATTTTGAATGCTGTGTTGTAAGATTCTGGTTTCTGTTATCTTGGTCCAAAGTATGTTGAATATTTTCCTTTGTAAGCAGGCATTTAACATGGGTAGACTCAAGCTGCAGCCTCTGTCATGCCTGCAATAGATGGCGACTCATATCTAATTTCAGGCCGCCTTGAGTCTGGCCTGTACATATATGGCTCCTTGGTTAGCCAGAGACTTATATAGTATTTCTGTAAAATTTTGGGTTCTCCTTCTGTGGCCCTCTTCTTTCCAGGGTTCCTCTTTCTCTCTCTGGTAGCCTATGTTGCCTTGGGCCCTGGTTTCTTCTGACAGAAGGATGGAAGATTTTTCTACTGGAGTTTCAGCCTCCATGTGCTGTGGCCACAGTAGGTGGTGGCTCTTCTCACAGATTATACTAATTTTGGTCTGTCCCATGCACATGTGCTTCAGGGGTCTACAACTTGGGCAGACTTTTTATATAGAATTTGATGTTCTCCTCTTGATCTCTCTTTTCCATGGTTTTCCCTTACTATCCGAGGGCTCTGGTTTCTCTGAGTTCCTTCTCTTGGTTCTACAGGCCATTTAGATGTTTTTTATTTTTTTTATTTTTTTCAAATTTAATATTTTATTTTCCTAGGGATTCATTTATAACATTAAACCAAAAGGTTCAGCTTAGCTGCCCAGCACCACGATCACCACGGTCCTCAGGGAAAAGCTGCAAAACCCTGAAATTTGCCCCATGCCAGTCACTTCCACAGTTTAGACTTCCCTCCCAAACATGGCTGCTTTTGTTCACTTGCCAGAGCCCTCAGGTAATTGTTTTTCATATGTTATCCAACGTTATTTGTGGAAGGATTAATTTGTTAGAAGCTTATCCTTCCGTATGAAACCTTGCAATGGTTTTTTCTTCAAGTGCTTTTTATCTCAGTAACTTCTAAGTAGGAGGAATGAATTGAATGACTTCTTAGTTCATTTTTAACTAGTATGATTCCTTGAGTCTAAAATTATATTTACTGAAGAGAGCCAGATGTCCTGTTTTGGCTGCCATTCTTGAGTACACAGGTATTTAGAGAAGCATCCTTGGTGTTTGCTAACCTGGGAAGATATATCATTCATGGTTCTCCAGAGAAAGGAAACCATTAGATATATGTAGATATGTAGAAAGAGATTTATTATGAGGGATTGGCTTACACAGCATTGGAAGTTGAGAGTCCCATGATCTACTGTTGGTCAGTTGGAGGCCCAAGAAAGCGAGTAGTGTAGCTCCAGTCCAGTGGGCCTGGAGGCTTGAGAATCAGGGGATTTTATGTCTGAGGGCAAGAAACAGGGAAGTCCCAGCTATAGAAGAGAGTTTAATTCACCCTTCCTCTTTCTTTTGTTTTTATTTCGGCCCTAAGTGGCCCACTCACATAAGGAAGAGCCGTCTTCTTTACTCAGTTTACCAATTAAAATGCTAATCTCTTCCAGAAACACCCTCAGAGATACACCCAGAAATAATGTTTACCCGCTTTCCGGATATCCCTTACTCTAGTCAAGTGGACACATACAATTAACCATTGCAGAAGGGCTCTCATCTTTTCCTGCTTTTCTCCTTCTTGTGGTATTTCTATTTTTTATTCCTTTTAAACAAGACAGTGGAGTGAGAAGGTTGCTGGGGAATCCCAGCTGAATTTCAGTAACCTCATGTACACTGCTTTGCCAGAAGGAGTCCTGTTGCATGGGTATACTCTGTGGTTCCTGCAGGGAATCTTTTCAGCTCTCAAATAGGAGTCTGAAGGAAAGGAAAGCAAACTGACACTTCACAGCGCCCCAGAAGGAGGCCAATAGGATGACTCTTCTCTGCATGACTTTCTCTACTTTTTTCATCTGTCTTTCCATCTCTTTTCCCTTTTTTGTTTATTATGATTCTACTCATTCTGATTATTAATTTTATTAAATTCATATTCAAAATATCAAAATACCTTACTCTTAGCAAATAAAACATGATTTTATGGTTTAAATTGTTTAATTTGTAATCTAGGTATTGTATAATTCAAGGTAGATGTCAAGGTAGATGTTATGTTCCTTATAGTACCTTGCCTTTTCCCAATTTGTATGGTAGTTGAAAGTAGCATGACAAAACAGAAATAAATAAAGCAAAACGACTATGAAATTTCCTAACTACTTGACAATGAAAATAATTAGGCTAAATGATAAGGAAAATAATCTTTTTATCTGTTAATTCCTGTTGATCATTATATTAGTTCGTTCTCACACTGCTGTTAAGATACTACCTGAGGCTGGGTAATTTATAAAGAAAGAAGGTTTATTTGACTCACACTTCGACATGGCTGGGGAGGCCTCAGGAAACTTATGGTCATGGTGGAAGGTGAGGGAAAAGCAAGTACCTTCTTCACAAAGCAGCAGGAGAGAGAGAGAGAGAGAATGCAGGGGAAACTGCCACCTTTAAAACTATCAGATCTCATGAGAACTCCCTCACTATGAGAACAGCATGGGGGAAACTGCCCCCATGATCCAATCACCTCCCACCAGGTCCCTCCCTTGATACGTGGGGATTACAATTCTAGGTAAGATTTGGGTGGAGACACAGCCAAATCATATCAGTTGTTTATAGGTTCTTTGCTTTTGGTCTTTATTTTGCTCTTTTTTTGGTAATATGGATGTTGCAAAGGGTTTTATGCAAGATGAGAAAGCTTGGGTAACAGAATTTCAAATGTTTTACTCTAAGATTATTAGTTGGCCTCTAAAATTTAGTCTGAAAGGGTGAACATTGAAGGAAATAGACTAAAGAATGTATACTTTTCATGCTCAGATGGTGTATTAAGATTCTCCAGAGAAATTTGTGTGTGTGTATGTGTGCGTGTATGTATGTATAAATAAATTTATTATAAGTAATAGGCTTCTGTGTATATGGAGGCTGGCAAGTCCAATATCTGCAGAGGCAGTGTCCTAGTTTGACTCTGAAGGCTGGAAGCTGCTTATAGAACCAGGAAGAAGTGATGTTGCAGTTGGCAGGAGAATTCTCTCTTGCTTTTGGGAGGTCAGTCTTTCATTCTATTCAGGCTTTCAACTGATTGGATGAGGCCCACCCGCACATGGAAGACAATCTGCTTTACTCAGTCCAATGACTTAAATGTTAATCTCATTAAAAAACACCCTCACAGAAATGCCCAGAATAATGTTTGACCAAATATTTAGGTACCTCATAGCCCAGTCAAGTTGGCACATTAACCCTCATAGGTGATGGGCATGTTTCTTTGTAGATGAGATTATACCCTAATTCAGGAACACTCTATGGACTTATTCAGAATCACCAAAAATGTTGTGGAGGTGTGTAGGGGAGAAGATGTGAAAAATTAGCTTTTAGCACTGTTGATTGCTTCCTCCTCCTAAAAACTTCCTCCTCCTTATTTCCCTGATTCTCTTTCTACCTCTCTGAATACTCCCTAGGTTTCTGTGCAGGATCTTTTAATATCCAAATTTAGACTGTGTACTATAGTGCATGGCAGATGGAGGAGTAGAGAAAAAATTGACTTTCCTGAAAAGCTTTCACAGTGGAACTTTATTATTTGGTTTGGAGATTTTGGAATTCAAAAAGTGCAAGGAAGGCCATATTCCAAAGACAATTGGAATGAGTTTTGGATGATCTCTTGGTATATTCCTGTTGACTTCTATTTTAGACAAATGTGGCTTTTTCTTTTGTGGAGATTTCTGAAATAATCTGGAGTTTTTATTTACCTTTTTTTTGTTGTTGTTCATTTCTTAACCAAGAAAAGTCTATTCTTCTGGATGGAAGGTTGTTGAGATTTCAACCCTCAAGAGTCACTATAATATTGGTAAAAATAATCTCTCATAGGTCTCAGCTTCCTTGTCTGTAGAGGGGAGTGAATGGAGTAGATTAATATGGAGGTTGCTTTCACTTTTGAGTCGATTATTAGGAGGACATTAGGGAACTTTGATAAGGCTATTTTAGTAGAGGATTTGAAGCTGAAGCATATATTTTCTGAGGGAAGAAGGAGGAGGCAATGGATGTGAACTACATATTTAGGCAGCTTGACTAGAAAAAGGAAAGAAATATGATAAAGTTAAAGGTGGAAGCATGATCAAGATACATTCTTCAAAATATCAGAAGATCTTTGCTTTTTTGAAGGCATAAAGCAAGGGACCAAAGAAAAGGGAAAACTTGAAATGTCGAGTTGTAGGATGATCGAGCAAACAAGATCTTGGTAGAGGTTGGGAGATGGGTTAAAGCAAGGATGGAGCTTACTCTGCTTCCTGTGGTGTGGGAGAGAAGGGGAAAGGATAGGTGAAAAAGTGGATACTCTGAGATGGTAGGGGGAGAATTCCTTCAATTTAGTCTAATAAAGATAAAAAATGAGGTGTTTGCCAAAGGTTGGAAGGGTGTGATAGGAGTAAAGTTTAAGAATAATGAATCTTTGGAAGAGCTTTTAAAGCCAGTCTGTCAGGAACTCAGTGAGGGATGAATAGTGGGAGTATCTATTTGAATTTAGATGGTTAATCGAGAAGCCAACCCTTTTTGTTCATCTTGTTTTACATTATTGATTTTTGTTTTCCAACAACTCTGGGTGTTGGTTGCTGGTATTGTAGTCATCTTGCTTTGTTCTCAACTTTTTTGGACCCAAGACCTTATTTCTGAAGAACTTCTATATGAATTATTTTTTAAAAAGCATTCTGTCATTTTGGGTCTATAAAAGATAATGTGAATAAGATATGGATTTTAAATGGATATTCTATTATTAAGTAGTGTTATAAAGTTTATTTTAATATATGATTTAATATAGCATTATGAATGAAGAGACATTTTTCATTTAACAAGTGACTTACAGTGCGATGAGAAAAATTGAATATTTTCAAAATTTTTTGCTCAGTCACTTACAGGGATATGTCAAGAACCTTATGTTTGCTGCCTTTTTCCTGTAGTCCTGAGGAATGAAGGAACCCATTGTTGTTGCTGTTTCAACCATTGATGGAACGTCTGAAGGGTTTGGGATGAAATTAACTCTAGAATTTTATATGTCATATTACTCAATGGAGTACATAGTGAGAAGTTTTAAGAGAAGACATAATTATTACAGTTTCTTTACACATTGGTTTTATCTATGTAATTATATATAACCTAGTCATTGAGCAATATGTTTTTGAAAGTATTCATTTCTTTTAAAGTACTCTTATACATGGTTCACTTTTTAAAAATGTTATTTATTTTAACCATTTCTTTTTTAGCTAATATATTTATATGGCTCAAATTTCAAAAAATGTAAGATATTTATTAGTAAGTTTTTCTCATACCCTGGCCCCATTCCCTCAATTTGTTTCCCCACAGGGCATTAGTATTGTCAGATTTTTTTTTAAAGTATAATTCTAGAGTTATATTACCCATATACAGTCTAATATATTTACATATTCCCCAGTGCACCCCCATTTCCTACACAAGTACTAGCACAGTTATACCCATTTCCTTATTATTAAAAAATTTCTTCATAACATTTCATTGTATGGATGTAACATAACTTGCACCCTGTATTAATGAATACTTAGATGGTTTCCACTGTTTTACTGTTATAAACAATGCCAAAATGAATAACTTTGTACATACTGTTTTGCAATGTAAAGGTTGCTTAATTTAACCGCATAAAATAGATACCATTTGTCAACTTTTAAAATCACATGCTTTTGGGAATGAGTGTAGATTAAAGGGCCGATTGAAATTTAAGGTTATATTGAGGCATCAAAAATAAATAAAAACCTTAGTCTGTCACCCAGCAGTTGAAAGTCTTGTATTTTCTCCTTATTTATAAAAAATAGTTTTGGGGCTTTCTTTTAAAATACAGTAAAATATGACATATTTGAAACTGCTATTTGCAAACTTTTTTTTTTTTTTTTTGCAAATAATACTTTGTGGGTGCAGATAATACTTATTCACCATAAATGAAAGAAGTCAGTTTGATGTTGTTTGCTGTGTTTTCATTTTTTCTTTTTTCCCCCAATTGATTTTGAAGTATTGGAGACATTTTAAGTCTTAAGAAATTTGATCAGATAATGCAATATACAGAGCTGGTAAAAGTCATCTTGAGTTGAAGTTTCAGGATTTAACATTTATGTTCCTTATTGACTTCAATAATTCTAATATTTCTTGTATTTAACCAGTAGTCCTTTATAGATATAAAACAATTGATTTAAAACCAAGCATAAATCAGTGTAAAACTTTAGGATTGACAAAGTTACCAGGCTGTCACCTCTGATCACCTGAATAATAAACCAAACGATTAGGTCATAAGCCAACTCATCGGACACTTACTGTTGTACACATTCCCTGGATATGTAGGCAGAGGTTCTCAGAAGCTCTGTTTTAAAAGAAAAAATGTTATTATTTTATATATTGACTTAAAAATCAAAATAGAGGTGCCATTACCAGCTTTCTGAACTTGAAGGGTTTGTATACAGTAGTTAAACACTGATGTTGGTGGAAATTAAGGAGGAAAAGGGATATTGGATATTATAATCAGTGTCTCTTACATGTGTCTTTGGAAAAGTAGTGGTTACTTATTAGAAACCTGGAAATTCTTAGCGTTTGCCATGAACAGTACATTATATTAAATATTTTTGTGTAGTACTATAGGAAATCTGCAATAAATTACAATTTTATTATTGTTTGAAAGTCCTCATAACAGTAACGTCCTAAGGCAGCTATCTAGGGTCAGTAGAAGAGAGGAATGAAGGTAACTTTTGCATATGTTCTCTAAACTGTTAACTTTCTCCAGACTGAGAAATTGCCTGGTATGGTTGTCAGAATACAGGCTTCTAGGCACCACCCCAGATGTGCTGTCTGAGAGTCAGGTAAGGTTCATGATTAACTAATAGAGAAGTCATTTGGAAATTGGTGAGGACATCAGGGAGCGGGGGGAGGGGGGTGGTGTGGTTAGGGGGGCGGCAGAGGTGTTGTGAAAATAGTTTGAAGAAAGTGGGCAAATCACAGGCTTTGCTGCCAAATACCTTCTGTAAAGATTCCACCACAAATCTAGTGCTAGGTCACTGGTTTCTGTGGTCCTTGAAATGCTGACCTAGACCTGACCCAGAGCTGCAGAATTCCAGATTAGAGAGACACTTTAATCTTTCTAAGAAGCTGAGCTTGCTTCAAGCTTTGTTAACTTAGTTTATGATTATCTAAAATAGTCTTAGTCCTGTTTACCGTAGATAACTCTACTTATTTAGTCCTGAAATAGTGAGGCCAAATGTCAGTTTAGATTCAGGCTTCTACTACTGTTTAGCCCTGAAATAGTGAGGCCAAATGTCAGTTTGGATTCAGGATCCTACTACTGTTTAGTCCTGAAATAGTGAGGCCAAATGTCAGTTTGGATTCAGGCTCCTACTACCAGTTGCCATAGGGTCACCCCTTGCACATCCCGTAGACACCTCAAACCCAAGAATCCTGAAATAAAACTCATCATCTTACTCCAGGCCTGATCCTTTCTTTTTTATTCTTTTGAAAAATATTTATTGTCTACAGTGTACTAGGCACTGAGTGTCCCAAGATGAATAAAACAAGACATGTTCTCGGCCAGGCGCGGTGGCTCACGCCTGTAATCCCAGCACTTTGGGAGGCCGAGGCAGGCGGATCACAAGGTCAGGAGATTGAGATCACCCTGGCTTACACAGTGAAACCCCATCTCTACTAAAAATACAAAAAATTAGCCAGGCGTGGTGGCAAGCACCTGTGGTCCCAGCTACTCAGGAGGTTGAGGCAGGAGAATGGCGTGAACCCGGGAGGCAGAGGTTGCAGTAAGCTGAGATCGCACCACTGCACTCCAGCCTGGGTGACAGAGCGAGACTCAAAAACAAACAAACAAACAAGACATGTTCTTTGTCTTTAAAGTGCAATGGGAATCCACAGAAGAGTTTTATGGTTTATAAAGCTCATTGTTGTGTGTAGAATGGTTTGGAGTGAGTCAAGGATAGTAGCAAGGAAACTGGATTAAGAGGCTGTTGTAGAAATCAAAGTGTAAGATGATGGTGGCATAGAAGTAGTGTGGTAGCAGTGGTGATGGAAGTGGTGGGTAAATGAAACAAATTTTGAAATTAGAATCAGTGACACTTGGTGATGGACTTAATGTATGGAATGTGTGGGAGTAGCTATCAAAGGTGATTCTGAGGCTTCTGTCTCAAGCACCAGCATAATCTGGTGCCATGTACTGAGATACGAAACTGCTAACACTGCTAACACTAACAGGTTTGATGAGGGGCGAGAGAGTTCAATTTTGGGAATTACTAAGTTTGAAGTATCTTTAGGTAAGCCAAATATCCCTGTCCATTTTATCAACAGAGTCATTTCCCTTCACCTAAACCATAACCTGCTTGCTGTCCAGGTGTGGTGGCTCACACCTGTAATCCCAGCACTTTGGGAGGCTGAGGTGGGTGGATCACCTGAGATCAGGAGTTTGAGACCAGCTTGGCCAACATGGTGAAACTCTGTCTCTACTAAAAATACAAAAAATTAGCCAGGTGCAGTGGCTCACGCCTGTAATCCCAGCACTTTGGGAGGCCGAGGCGGGCAGATCGCGAGGTCAGATCGAGACCATCTTGGCTAACACAGTGAAACCTTGTCTACTAAAAATAAAAAAAAAAAATTAGCCAGGCGTGGTGGTGGGCGCCTGTAGTCCCAGCTACTCAGGAGGCTGAGGCAGGAGAATCGCTTGAACCCGGGAGGCGGAGGTTTCAGTGAGCTGAGATTGTGCCATTGCACTCCAGCTTGGGCAACAGAGTGAGACTCTGTCTCAAAAATAAATAAACAAACAAACAAGCAAACCATAAGCCCAGAAGTCATCCTTGATTCTGTCTTCATTCTTATGCTATATCTAGTCAGTCTTGAAATTCTGTCAATTGTTTTTGTTTAGAGCTTTCTGGACTCTCTTTTCTTCTTTGTCTGTCTTTTTAGGTACTGATCATTTTACCCTGGACTATTAAACTTGCTTCTTAATTAATCTCCAGTCTTCCATTATTATTAATACTTCTCTTTAGTTCGAAAATTTCCACACCATCTTCTGCTGAGCTGTCAGGGTTCTTCAGTTGTGGGGGCTAAATGGTGATCATTGCCTGTACAGGGCTCCAGGCCTTCCAGTGTTTCAACCAGAAGTGATTTGCTTTTTGCTTTCTTTCGTCTCAGGTTACTATGTAACATTGCATTTGAAAGCACATTAAAAGTGATTACTTAGGTAAATAAAACCTGGAGAACCCTTGTTCTAATGAATCGTCATTCTGCAAATGATTGGCTAGGATGATATTTCTAGAATAAATCTGATAATTTCATTCACCTGCTTAAAACCCTTCAAAGCCTCACTGTTGCCTTAGGATAAGGTTTGAAATTTGTAGCATATCCATAGTCTAGCTTAATTCCCCAAACTCATCTTCTGACATTTTTTGCATGGCCCTTAATTTTGTTTCCAAATTTCTTTCAGCCCTTCAAGCCGCTTTTCTATTACATAACCCCTTTTCATTGCCTTGAGTGTGGCCTGCTTTCCTTCCTCCACGTTCTTCCCTGTACCATTCCTCTCCTGTCTACCAATCCTTTAAAGCCCTGCTCAGGTATTCTTATTCCTGTGAAACCTTTGTGGGTCATACTGAGATAAAATTAACTACTCCCTTCTCTGTACTATTTCTCTGCCCCCATGCTTATTCCTGTAGTTTGCACATGGTATACTGAACTGGAACCATGTGCATATGTATCTGTCTTAGACTTAACAAGTGGTGAACTCCTTGGGTATTAGGCCCACTATTTTCCTCTTCTCGTCTCATCTCTTCTCTCTCGACAAGGTCTGGGCTGGAGTGCAGTGGTGCAATCTTGAATCACTGCAGGCTCAACCTCCCAGGCTTAAGTGATCCTCCCATCTCAGCCTCCTGAGTAGCTGGGATTACAGTTGTGTGCCACCACACCTGGCTAATTTTGTTTACTTCTGATAGAGATGAGGACTTGCTATGTTACCCCAGCTGGTCTCAAACTCCTGGGCTCAAGGGATTCTCCTGCCTCAGCCATCCAAAGTGCTGGGGTTACAGGCATGAGCCACTGTGCCCAGCCCCACTATTTCTTTTGCCTTTGTATTCTAGAGATAGTCCTTAGCCAATTATGGGCCTCTGTCCATAAACATTCAGTCAATGTTTACTGAAGTAAATGGAACCAAAATTGGCAGTAGGTGCTGCTAGGCTTCGGTAATTCTTAGGAATTCATAATGTTTAGAATGTATACATTGAGTTCTCTGGTGCCCCCAGAGCCAGCCCAACTCTAGATTAATGCTTGAGATATAGACACAGGTTGACAGGAGAATAATTGCTCTACTTCATATGTGCCTTGCCCCCCATCAGATATCAGGTAGTTTGAGGGACTGCTTTCAGAAGTGTGAAAAGGTTTGCAGTTTGGCACAATGCAAAACTATTTTATTGACATATAATTTATATACCACAACATTTACCAATGTAAAGTGTACAATTTGTTTGCAGTATGTTTAAAAAATTTATGCAGCCAGTACCATTATCTAATTTGAGAACATTTCCATCACTCTCCAGAAAGAAAACTTGTACGCATTAGTATTCACTTCCCATGCCCTTGCACCCTCTCAGTCCTTGGAAACCTCTAATCTACTTTCTATCTATGTAGACTTCCATCTGAACATTTCGTATCAATGTAATCATGCCATATGTGGTCTTTTGTGACTGGCTTCTTTCACTTTATATAATGTTTTCGAGGTTCATCCATATTTTAGCGTTTATCACTACTTTATTCCTTTTTATTGCTGAATAATACATGTATGGATATATAACTTTTTATTTTTTCATTCATCAGTTGATGGACATTTGGGTTGTTGCTACTTTTTGGCTATCATGCTGTGAACACATATTCTATAAATATAGGTAAAAGTTTTTATGTGATATGTTTTTATTTATCTTGCATATATAACTAAAGGTGGAATTGCTTAGTAATTACAGAATTGGCAACTCTGTTTAATCGCCAAACTGTTTTCCAAAGTGACTGCACTCTTTTACATTCTCCACAGAATTGTCTGAAAGCTCCAGTTTCTCCATATCCTTGTTAACACTTGTTATTGTCTTTTAATTGTAGCCACTCTAATGGATTTGAAATAGTATCTCGTGGTTTTGCATTTTTATAGTGATTAATGATACTGAACATCATTTCATGTCTTTGCCTATTTATTTACTTACTTATTTACTTACTTTATTGGGATCTTGCTCTGTTGCCCAGGCTGGAGTGCAGTGGCACCATCAAAGCTCACTGCATCCTTGAACTCCTGGGCTCAAATGATCCTCCCACATCAGCCTACTGTGAGTAGCTGGGACTACAGGTATGTGCCACCATGCCCAGCTAATTTTTAAATTTTTTGTAGAGACAGGGTCTTGCTATTTTCCCTAGGCTGGTCTTGAACTCTTGGCTTCAAGCAATTCTCCTGCCTTGGCCTCCCAAGGTGCTGGTATTCTAGATGTGATGTACCTGACCTTTATTTGTCTTTTTGTTACTGAATTTTAAGATTCTTTATTTATGCTGGATACAAATCCCTTGTGTATGACTTCCATTCTGTTGGCTCTCTTTTCACTTTTTCGGTAGTGTCACATTTGAAACACCAAAATTCTTAATTTTCATAAAGTTGAACCTCAATTTTTTTCTTTTATCACTTGTGCTTTTGACATTGTATCTAGGAAATGATTGCTTTACCTCCGGTGAAATTTCTTTTGCCTATTTCCTTGACCTTTGTGTTTTTCAACACCAAGGTAGCCATGGAATAATTGTAACTTAATTAAGGGCCTGCAGACTTCTATAGTCGCAGGATCAGATTCATAAAACCAGATCCATAAGTCAGATAGGCCATAATTGTGTGTGTGGTTGGAGATTGGAGTGAGGTTGATGATTATGTGCCCTGCTAGTCTTGAAGAGGTATTTGCAAGAATCTGTTAATCTGGTGAATAAACACTTTTAAAATGTAGATTCAAACGTTGTATAAACAGACTTTGCACTTTTTGCTAAATGTTTAAAGAATGCCATCTAAATTAACCATGTGCTGAAATCTTGGACTACAGTTTAAACTTTATGTGATAAGAAATTTACTAAGGGAGAGTAGTTGAGTAAAATTTATCAGTATAAGTTGATAACTGGGAGACTCATAACATCCAGACTTACCTTATGTCTGGTACGTGAGTTTTTCAAAATGCTAACAATAGTAATCTTTCTTATTTGTTTCACATTTTGGAATATAGGTTGTTTGTGATAATTTTTGGTACATTTCTCTGTTCTTCCTTTTACTGCCAGTTAAAGGAATTACTAATTGTCTATTCTTGCTGGAAAGTACTGATTTCCATTTGAATATAACAGTCTTTTTGCTAAAACTTTCCTATGGTTGATTCGAGCAAATACAGAAGCCTTCTGTTTGGGGACTGAATGTTCAGCCAGCTGTGACGTAGTCACTATTATCAATGAAGCTTATTCATCACTTTCCATGCTGGTGCATTGTATGGGACTAGCAGAGGATCTTGGAGACTGAATGGAGAGCTTCTCCTTGCTTACCTCCATACACTGGTGGTATTAAGTGATTCTGTTCTCTATCTTTTCCAGACCTTGTGGATAATTAGATCTTTTTGTTTTCCATTGATTCCCAATAGTGTCTTGCAGATGGTAGGCACTGATTGAGAATTTGTTCATTTTCTAAATTAAAAAAATGGTAGTTAATGCTCTTAGGAGATAATTTTATGTTTTGTTCTCTTATATGTGAGCATTTATCTTATATCCATTGTCATTTTACAAAGGCAGAGGCTAATAATGTTTTTATAAAAGAAAATTAAGTGGCAGTTGATGATTTTATGTTAAAAGCTAATTACTCTTTAGGTAAATTAAACTTTTTAATATTTAATTTTGTATACTTGTTGAATATTTAGATTAAATTCACAGGTTAATTGTGATATTTCACTTGAATAGATGCAGCTGTGGAGTACAAAAAGGCTTATTTGTCCCAGTTCATGACTAGAATACAGTAGATGTTGTTATAAAACTAAGCCTGTTATATACTTTGGTAAAATCATGTGCCCTGAAATATAGTAGGCACTTATGAGAGCCTTATAAGACATGGTCAGACCACCATAACATAGATATTGGGCCTGCCCACAACAACAGTGTCATGATAAGTGGTGTTCCTTGTATGTGTTATGGTTAGTGGGGGTACAGAATATCTGTGATGGAACAATAATTGAATTGTTTCTGACTCCATCTAATTTTCTGTTGCATTTTAAAAAATACTCCCAGAAGAATGGTGTATGTTTGCCCAGTGCCTCCACTTCTGGTCCTTTCTAAGTGAGTTTTATGGGCTCCCTAAGCCTGTGACCTGTATTTTTAGGAGATGCAATTCTCTGGATCTCTGTGGAGTTTATATTGGATTTGAGAGGGCTGTGCATTCCCTGGAGACTAGGTAATTCCAGAGGAGCTGGTTGATTGAACAGATTTCATCCAAGGGACTCATATTTTCCTTGGGAACATTTCAGGAAATACTCATTTCTTCCCATCAAGGAACTCTCCCTTCCTACCTACACATATATACACACCCTTGCCCTTTAGAGATTCCCTGAACCCACAGAATTTCTGTGGGTTGAAAAAATGAGTCTTGGTTTGAAATCTATTGAAATAAATACATCAGGTTTCTGTCGCCCAGAACTAACTTCTAGGTGGAGACCCTCAAGTTGCCCAGGGGTTAGAAACAGTGAAAAGGACTGTATTGTTTCCCTTTGTATTTTCCATAGTGTCTACAATACTGCTCTGTACATAAAATGTGGAGAATAAATGTGTTGGCTATAACTCTTTATCCATTTTTCTTCTCCATTTATATATATGTGAATCTATATAAGATTATTAAAACCCAAGATTTTTCTAGAATTTTGTATTTCACTCCCAGGTCTATCTCCTATCTCTCAGTTCACTCACTTAGCATCTTTATGTTTACTGATCTCCCCTTCATATCATCAGTACACTTAATTGAATTGAGTGAACAGCTGTCTAATTACAGATTCTGACCCATCTTAAGTAAGGCACATTATACATCCATACTTTCAAAACATTGCTCTAAGCCATTCTTTCTTGCCTGTTTTCCTTGATATAATGCAGGTTCTCTTCACTTCACACCTAGGTTATTTCAGTGTGTTCACAACTGGTCTGTGTCCCTCCCTCTATTCTCTCTCCCTTTCAAATCTGTCTACCACACTGCTGTCAGAATAATGAAAACATAAATATATCCTTCTTTTACTTATAAAACTCTTCAGTGGTTCTCTATTGCATTTTGGGGGAGAGTCCAAAGCCTGAACTGTAAAATCATGCCAGTCTCTGTGAATCTCTTTGTAACCTAACTTTCTGCACTTCTACTGTTTATTACTGTGCCTCAAAGTTTATTTTTATAAAAATACTATCCACTAGTATGACCCCAAGCCTTTGCAGATGCTCTTCCTCTGCCTGATACTTCTGCTTAATATGTCTGGAAAACCCCTACTTATCCTTTGCTGCTCAAAAGTTATCTCCCCTTTGGAGCCTCTCTTAAATCTCAAAGGCCATTTCTTTTTATCTGTGTTTGTATAGTATAGTATAGAAAGTAGTACTTCTGTTATATCACTCTATTAATTGCTCCTTAAACTATTTTTGTGCTGATGATTTTGTAAAATGTAATAAAAATGAAATATGTAAGAAAAATGAAGTGTAAAAAACATAAGATAGCCTCATTTAAAAAATTGTTAGCTTCAACAGACCTAAAATTACTATTAAAATGCTATAAAGGGGCTGGATGTGGTGGCTCACGCCTGTAATCTCAGCACTTTGGGAGGCCGAGGCGGGCGGATCACGAGGTTAGGAGTTCGAGACCATCCTGGCTAACATGGTGAAACCCCATGTCTTCTACTAAAAATACAAAAATTAGCTGGGCGTGGTGGTGGGCACCTGTAGTCCCAGCTACTCAGGAGGCTGAGGCAGGAGAATGGCGTGAACCTGTGAGGCGGAGGTTGCAGTGAGCTGAGATTGCGCCACTGCACTCCAGCCTGGGTGACAGAGTGAGACTCAGTCTCAAAAAAAAAAAAAAAATGCTATAAAGGTTTTCTATATATTTACTTTTAACGTGTGTACTTAGCCATCTTCTTGTGGATCAACAACCAACAATTCACAGGTCTGCCCTGGTCCAGGGCCACATTTTGAGTAGCATTGCTTTGTAACATTTATCAATTTTACAATCCTTTGCTTGTGTATTTGCTTTCCTCACTAGACAAGGGCTGTGTCTGATTGATCTTGTGTTTTGTCTTCCCATCTTTTGTTCCCTCCTCTCAAAATCTTAGCTAAAATAGTTCATGACACAGGGTTAATCAATAAATGTTTGTTGAATGGATTAAGAGTAGCATTGGTCTTATTACCCTATAATCACAACTGGCTTGCATTTCTTTGGGTAGGGTTTTCTTTTAGTTTATGTGGGACTTAGTACTTCATGATGTCATAGTGAAAGTCTACTGGAGAAAGAGCTTTCTAACTCAGTCTGAAGTAGAGGTATTAATGTTGTAACATGCTTTAGTTTTGCTGATCTCTGAGAAACCTCACAGTTCAGGAAGGAGAGATTTCCATATTATTAGCACAAGTGATAAAACAGTTCTTTGCTGTAGGAGAGGAGAATGGAACTAGTAGCGCCATTGAAGCAAGTTTTTTTTAAGCAAATAGTTGCTTTGAGTTACAAATGCAATGCTTTTTTAAGCTTTTTGTTTTTACTGACAAACCACATGCAGATGCCATTCTGTTCTCCAAGTTTCCCACCCTGAGGACAGCCAGCTGCCATGCACTTCCCCCATCCTCATTCGCAGATCATTAATCAAAGATCATTAATCAATATGTCTTTAGAATCTGCATTTTTGAAAGTCATATTCCCAGCTTCGGAAGCCTGCAACTTGCCCAATTTCCTGTGATTTTGGAAAAGCGTTCTGCTATGGTGGAAAGTGCTGGAAACCTGAATTCCAGCCTAGGTTTTGCAACTAACTTTATGACTCTGGGCAGGTCATACTCCCTTTTTAACATGTGTCCTCATTTGAAATCCAGACTGAATTATCTCTAGGGTAGCTTTTTAACTCTTCCTTTTAGTCCTCACAGGGGTTGATCGACATTTGCTTGCTTTGCTTTTGGTCTTTGAACCCTGGCTAGTGATCTTCATACACTATCACGTACATACTGTGCCAGCAATTAGGATATTATTTGACATTCTCTTTGCTTTTTTTTCCTCCTACAGTATACTGTACTTTCCTCAAAGATACCGTATTCATCTTTGTATTAGCTGCTCTTGCCCCAGTGTCTTAATTCATGCCCTATTAACGTTGGTTGACTTGAGCTGAACTCTGTCCCTTGCTTTTGCTTCAGACCTTTGTTTGGCAGTCTGCCTATCAGGTGAGAAAACTTGGATTGGTTGCATATTTGATATCCAATTAATATATTACAGAACTGTTTAAGGTTGTAAAAGTAATAAAGCCCAGTTGGAGTAATGGTGATCAGTCATATGCATGTGTAAAACAGATGAAAGTTGTGGTTATTCATTCATTGTTCTCCTTAGGAAGGTCTTACTGATTATTATTAGCTTGATGAAGGATCTGAGTTGGTATTCCTCTGTCTGTGCCTTCTTGGCTTCTGGCTGCAGGAAAAAAATATGTGAATTTTCTGCCCACAGACTATCCAGCCCTGCCAAGGCAGCCTGCCAAGTCTCAAGTCACATGCCTAGTGAATTGCTGTTACATTTTTTCTTCCTTGTCTTTTTCAAGGCTACTGATGTTGGGCTCTTTGCCTGGTGTCCCTGAATTGTAGCCCTTTTAACTCTCTGAGTGATGAACTCCAAATATTGTTGAGCAGCAGAAGCAATTTTTATTGGGACTAGATTACCTCCACTGACTAGGCCAGGCTTGTTTTTATGGCTCCATACTACTAGGCAGGACTTCTAGAAGTGTCAGGCTCTGGACTTGGTTTAGTCCTTACTCCTGAGCTTGAAGCCCTGATTCATACCAGCTCATAGTTCTCAACGTCCACCATTTGTTCCCAGTGTCCCTAAACCTAGAATATGTGTGGGTGTCGTGTGAGAGGCAGTTTGTCTTCACCCATTTCCTGGAGGAGAGGTGTTCTCATCCTCTGGGATGAACACAAGAAATAACCCTCACACTTACCTGGCCTCACTTTTCTAGTTAGGCATTCTATTTTGCATTCCATTCACAGAACTGAGCCGTTTACCTCTTTATAGTATCTTTCAAATACCAAAATGTGGAAGCACCATTAGGAAGGTTAGTACTTACGGTTGTATTTGTAAGGATGGTGATGGATTTAACCTGAGCTTCCACACGTTTTCCTGGTCCATGTGTTTGTGAAATAGGTTGCAAGGGTTTAGTGGACAGATGTCTAGATAAATGAAACTAATTAATGCATAACTTTATGGAACTGCTAACCATAACTCTCCTTTAACACTGTGTTCTAAGCAACAGCTATGGTCTTATAGTGACCTGATTACCCAGAGTCACATATTCTGCTGAGGGATGTGGAGAAAAGAGGAAGTTGTGAGACTGGAGGAGAACTTAGAAAATTTTCTTTTATTTATTCTTCGTATTGCCTTTTCTTTTTGCTCAATTTCTGTGTTCTTCTCTTTCTTACCTGAGAAGCACTAGTGTATACATGTAAAACCTATATTTCAATATGAACCCATCCTTTCCAGCTAGATAATCTTGGAAGGGTTTACTATCCCCTTTAAGCTGTAGTTTCGTTCTCTGTGAAAACAGACTATAGCCACTGCTTAACATGCATGGCTGTATTACATATTAAATAACATGGTGAAAGTATGTACTTGGCACCATGCACTGCTGACCTGGGGAACACTTTAGTAAAAGCTCCTTTCCATTTTCTTGTTAAATTGAGCATACAAATTATTATTTACTATAAATTCCCCACTTGTGCCTATATTAGAAACTAACAGAAAATGTTACAGATAGTATAAAGTAGAAATTGAGGCACTTAATGAATAAAATTCAGTTCAGTTCAATGCACATTTATTGCATACCAGGCCCTGTGAGTAGAGAAGGCAGCTTCTTTTGGAAATTTACAGTCTAATGAGGAAAACAGATGAGTGAATAGACATTTAAATGGGGTGTGATGGGTGCTTTAGAGGCATGACTGGTTCCTCTGCACATAAGGTAGAGGGCACTTGCTCTCATTCAGCGGGAGAGGAGTGAAGGGTGGCACAAAGTCAGGGAGGTAAAGCAAAGGATTTTTGAACTGTGGCTTCTTGAAGAGAGGGCACACATTCCAGGCAGAGGGAAGTACATGAGGGAAGATAAAGTATGAAGCTGCCTAACAAGTGTAACTGCAAATTGTTCAGGCTTGCTTAATTGCAGATTATGACATGACAAGTGGCAGGAGGGGAAGCTGTTAATGGCCAGCCCATGGAAGTCCTTTTTGTCGTGCTGAGAAACTTGACTTATATCCTATGAAGAATGGGGGCCATTCGTTTCAAGGCTCTATACTGAGGTTGTGACAAAATCAAATTAGCATTTTTTAAGAATCACTCTGGTGCTAGTGCTCAGAATGTATTGCAGGAAGACAAGGGAGAAGGAGGAATAGACATATCAAGAAGCTGGTGCCAGGGGTTCAGAGGAGAGATGATAAGGGGCTAAACTGAAAGAGCAAATGGCAGAGGGATAAAGAGGAGGAGACCAACTTAGGAGGTAAAATGAGTGATAGTTTCATTGTAAAGGATGAAAAAGTGTCAAGGGTGACTCTCTTAGGTTGTTTTGTTGGGTATATGTAATTGGAATGGCAAATAAAGATCAGATTTTGGGGAAAAGATGATCAATTCAGTTTCAGACAAATTGAATTTGTTCTGCTTGTGGGATGTTATCCAAGGGGAGGGAAGACCGGCAGGCAGTTTGATAGGTAGGTCTGGGGCTTCACAGAGGTCAAGGCCAGAAACACAGCTTTTTAACATTAGTCTTCATTGATGACAGTGACGTTAGAAACAACAAGTAGAATGATCGCTTTGTCTTTGCATTGTGACAGAGACAGAAATTTAGAATATGTCACAAATGAAGCTGTCGTTAAAAATATCCAGTAGATTCCCCCCTTCCCTCCTACCTCAATTCTCTCATTAATGGAGATAGAATATTGTTATCTCCCTTTTCTCTTTCAATTCTCATAGTGCCTTTTGATTTGAGATATAGCTTTGAAATTAAACAAGATTGAATTTTGAAGGGTTTTAAATTTTAATGTGATACTTTTCATAACTCCAAGCTGCATTTTAATGTGGCTCAGCATATATTCTGATGCCTCTGGGAGTGCTTTAAAGTAATTTATTATTATTATTATTTCATTATTAGATCTCAGACAGAAGTTTAGAAAAAATTATTAGAAAAAGTCAGGATGTATTCCTTAGGCTGTGGAAGGGATAAATGTAAATGCCTTGGTGGCAGTGGCTTCTTATCTTCTCACGTGACTCATCCTGCCTTTTCTTTCCTGGAAGGGCTCTGTGGTTTTAGATCAGAATCAAGGTGTCACTGAGTGGCAGCTTTCAGTCAGTTTTTTTGCAGCACTGCATTTTTGGGATAATCTTCTACACCTTCACCTTGCTCCCTTACCCTTCCCTCCTCTTTTCTCAGCGTGGAGGGTACACTTCATTTTATTTCAGGAGACCTTAGGAAATCATATTCTTGGATGTTCTTGATTTATTCCTTTACTTTCTATACATATTTTTCCTTAATTGTCTTCTTGTCAATATTGAGATTTTTGGTAACCTGTCTCTTCCTACCCTCTTTCATTTGAATTTACATAGAAAATCAGCCATTCTGTTCTGGCTCCCTTGAAATTATGGGTTTGTCTGTCTTCCTCCTTCCCTTCCTTCTATTTTTTTTCTATCCATTAAGATAAAACATCCCAGATCCAATCACTATACCCTACTCCCAATTCATATGTATTTTTTAAACCTCTTTAATGTTCTAGCTACTGACCAGCCGTTCTTTTCTTAGATACATTTTGTATTGACTGGGAGGTTCATGATCTCATATAGTTCATTTCATTTTCAGCAACATTAATTGTTGAAGGGCCTTCCTTACGTAACATGGTGATATCATGATACATTAACCAATGTGCTTTCTATTCCTGTTATTTTCTGCAACCTTCTGACGGCTTTACTTTTTCTGGTTATAAGGGGAGGGAGGGGAAGGACACTTCAGCAGGATGTAAAAAACAGGCAAATGTCTGTTTGTTTGTTTGTTTGTTTGTTTTTTGAATTTCAGAAATTACAAAGCCTGAGTCTGGCTATAAAACTGAATTTGAAAAAACAAAAGTCAAGAAAAAAGATTTTATAGACTAGAAGAGGAAGGAGAGCTGGGTAGGGGGTTGAACGAACCTAGATACTGGGATTGTATTTGAACCCCCTAGGCAGGTTTGATAAATTCTAGAGGAGAGTGGACTTCCCCCTACCATGACTCACCCCACCCACTGATGGAAGCTAAAAAAGCAGAAAGACCTGAGAGGAAGTGTGCCAAGATTAAGTTTCTGCCTCTCAACTAAATGGAGACTCACAACTGAAATTGTTTAGTCATAGAAAAAAATAAAAAGAATTATATTACTTTTTTTACCCCTGTGATTTATGGAGTGGGATTTGCATCTACTATATCTATATTGAATAACTAACAGTGAGATATAGTGGAAAATTGCTTAGGCTCTGAAGCTGGATTGATTTGGGATTAAATACTGGCTCTGTGTAATACCCTAGTCTAGTTACTTAATCTCTCTGAGTCTGTTTTCTCATTTGTGTAACTGGAATAATAGTACCCACATCGTTTGAAGTGTTTTGATGCTTGGATAGATATATGTACAATATCTAGAATGGTGCCTGGCTCATAGTAGGTACTCAGAAATATACTCTGCTTACATTTTAATCTCAGTATTACGTCTTTATTTTGTGTTCTTAAGACTTATAGACTACATCTAAACCCTTCTTTCATATGACAGCTCTACAAATATTTGAGGGCCAGTGTCTTTAACTGTGTCTTGTATATTTGAGAAGCCATATGCCATAATGTATTCTGGAGCACACTTCTTAGATTTGAATCTCAGCTAGCCCACTTACACACTTAGGTAAGTTACTTAACTTATTTGAACCTCAGTTTCCTTATTTGTAAACTGGAGAGGATATTAATAATACCTATCTCCTGGGTTAGTTGTGAATATTAAAGATGTTAATACAGATAAAGACACATGTTAGTGTGTCTTTATAGACAACTATAGGCACATGTTAGTTAATTATACATACAGTAAATATCTCATTGTGACAGAGGCAGTGCTTACATGTTCACCTAGTCCCGTTTTGTTTTCATCTTTAGAGCCAAACTTAAGCTGTTTTTTTCTGCCTTCCTTGCAATTATGTTGGGGCTATGTGCTTATTCTAACTGGTAGACTATAAGTAGAGGTGATATGTGTCATTTATGACTCAAAGCCCTTTGCCATGTGGATTGTGGAGGCTGCATGTTGAGATGATGGATTCACAAGGTGATACTAGACTGAATTTCTAAATCACCATTTGTAATGTAGCTTCTGGATGCATCGAGGACATTGTATGGGCAAGAAATGAACTTTGTGTAAAACTGCTGAGAGTTTGTCATTGTGCTGTCAAGGCATAATCTAGCCTGTGTAGATTAATATGACTAATATTGGTAGATGAATACTAAATGCAACAAACTGTTGAGGGGTCATTTTTAGGAGAAGGCCTTTTCAGTGAATTAAGGTATTCATTAAGATATCCTCCTTAATGATATTAAGGAGGAGGGAGGATTTTATTGAAGACACAGAAACAAGGTTAAAAGAGGAAATGCATGTTTTGGTGATAAAACCCTTTGTCCTTCTTTTTATTGTCCCATATCCTGTAATAGAATTTTCTTTCTTTAAAGCTTCTTACATCTTTCTAAATGCGAAACAGTTATATTCTGGAGTGGTCATTACTAATTTTATTAGTGAATGAGTTTATCAGCTCCTCTTTTTTGGGAGAAGATTTTATCAAAAGGTATGGAGGAGAAAACATAAGAGTTCCAATTAAGTTTTTGAGGAAAGGAGGGGGCTTTAAATGCAGGCTAAGAATGAAGCACAGTGGATGTTGTATTTTCCTCTAATTTGGTATTGAGGTCTCTCTCTGGAGAGTTGCTAGAAACTCTAGCTCTGCCCTGATGGGGGTCCAAGGGAGATGGTCTTAGATGCTTACAAAGTGGCTTTACATGATACTTCTTTATCCTGGTGGACAGTCTAACCTAAGTGTCTAACTCATGACCAGGTTTCCCTCTTACAGGGAACTTGAATATACTGGCAGGTACCTTTGTGGTTTGTGCCTCGCTTGTGTCCAGCGTATGAGATAGCCACTCTCTAGGAGAGCCATGACTGGGCAGAGAGTTAGGTTTGGTTGTGTTGGTCAAGTGAGACACAGAGGAGGCATGAAATAACAGAAGCAGTGTATGTTATTTACAGACCCAGAAAGAAGAGGGCAGCACACCTCAGGGCCAGTAGGAGGAAGGGGAGTCATCCAGGACATGTACTCTCAACTGGCGGTTGGGAACAAGACAGAAAGAGATAGACATGTGGGTCGAAGTCTTTACTGGGGTCCGTGGTGTTACCCAAGTAAGTTTCCCACAGGGAGTTCTAATTGGTGGGTTTAGAGGAAGCAGGCACAAGTTCTATGTAGGCATGCTGTGTCTGAGAGGAGGTCACTGTGGCATATCTGCACAGTATGTATGGGGTGTGGAGGTCAGTGGGGCAAGTCAAATAGGCTGTGTTTAGCTGTTCCACAGGGAAGTGGTCACCAGGAGGCAGTTATATAAGGGAGATATCTGGATCAATCACATTGAGGAACAGGGAAGAGGTGAAGAACTGGAAACTGTGTCAGGGATGACTTACCCTTCCTTCTGATACGAAAAAAATTCAACTTATGTTTAAAATGAATGCCAAAAGCTGGGCACAGTGGCTGATGCCTGTAATCCCAGAACTTTGGGAGGCTAAGGCGGGCAGATCACTTGAGGTCAGGAGTTTGAGCCAACATGGTGAAACCCCATCTCTACTACAAAAAATACAAAAATTAGCCAGGCATAGTGGCATGTGTCTGTAGTCCCAGCTACTTGGGAGGCTGAAGCAGGAGAATTGCTTGAACCCAGGAGGTGGAGGTTGCAGTGAACTGAGATCACGCCGCTGTACTCAGCCTGGGTGACAGAGTGAGACCCTGTTTCAAAATAAAAATAAAATAAAATAAAATGGATGCCAAAGCAACATAAAATAATTATAAGAATTTGCTACAGTGGAAGATGTAGTCAGAACTCAGCTCACTCATAAACACAAGTGATCCTTGAGGTGAAACTTGGTGAGTGGCAAAGTGTTGTCAACCACTGTCCCAGATGTTACTCTGCTTCCCTCACATACCACATAAAGTGGTAAATGGGTTTGATTCCTGGGAAATGAGTTTTCAAGTATCTTTAACCACTTAACAAGAAAATGTGACTTCTTAAAATGTACTTCTTAGGTTGACTCATTGTGAAGATAAAAAAGAAATAGCAGAATAAAGTGTAAGAAAAAATACAAATCAAATATTTAAAATTTTTTTGGATACATTATATTTGTACATATTAATGGGGCATACATGAAATTTGGTTACATGCATAGATGTGTAATGATTAAGTCAGGATATTTAAGGTATCTGTCACCCAAGTATTTATCATTTCTATGTGTTGGGCACGTTTCATTTCCTCTCTACTATTTGTGTTGAAAAATACGACCATTGTTGTTGATTGCTGTCACACTAATCTGCTATCAAACATTCGAACATATTCCTTGTGTCTAATAGTATGTTTGTACCCCGTAACAAACCTCTCTTTATCTCACTTCCACCCTCTACCCTTACATCTGTCCCAGTCTCTGGTATCTATTGTTCCACTCTTTACCTCCATATGATCAACTTTATTAGCTCCCATGTATGAGTGAGAACACACAATACTTTTTGTGCCTGGCTTATTTCCCTTAACATAATGACTTACAGCTCCATCTGTGTTGTGACAAATGACATGATTTCCTTTGTTTTTATGGTCAATAGATTTCCATTGTATAAATATAAAATATTTCCTTTATTCATCATCTGTTGATGTACGCTTAGGTTGATTCCATATCTTTGCTACTATGAATAGTGCTGCAGTGAATGTGAGGGTACAGGTGACCCTTTGATAGACTGATTTCTTTTCCTTTGGATAAATACCTGGTAGTGGGATTGCTGGATTGTATGGTAGTTCTGTTTGTGGTTGTTGTTGTTGTTGTTTTTTGAATGTCCATATTGTTTTCCATAGTGGCTGTTCTAATTTACATTACAACCAACAGTGTGTGAGTTCCCTTTCCTCCACGTCCTCACTAACATCTGCTATTTCTTGTTTTTTTAATTAATAGCCATTCCAACTGGAATAAGATGATACCTCATTGTGGTTTTGATTTGTATTTCCCTGATGATTAGTGATGAGCATTTTTTTCTGTAAACCTGTTGGCCATTTATATGTCTTCTTTTGAAAATTTCTATATATGTCCTTTGACTCTTTTTACATGCTATTAATATTTTACTGTTGATTGCATATTCTGGATATTAGTCCCTTGTTGGATGAATAGTTTGTAAATATTTTATTCCAATCAAGAAGTTGCCTCTTCACTCCTTTGATTGTTTCTTTTGTTATGCAGAAGCTTTTAAATTTAATATAGTCCCATTTGTCTATTTTTGTTTTTGTTGCCTGTGCATTTTAGGTCTCAGCCATAAAATCCTTGCCTACACCAATGTCCTAAAGAGTTTTCCATAAATTTTCTTCTATAAAACCCAAAGTTTTATAGTTTTGGGTTTTACTTTTAAATCTTTAATCCATCTCAAGTTGATTTTTGTATATGCTGAGAGATAGTGTTCTAGTTTCATTCTTTTGCATGATTATCTCGTTTTCCAGCACCATGTATTAAAGAAGTATATTGTTTTTACATTGTGCCTATTTGGAGATCTCTGAACTTCTGTATCTGGATGTCTTAGTCTCTTTCTAGACTTGGCAAGTTTTCATCTGTTATTTTATTAAATAGTTTTTCTAACTCTTTCATTCTCTTTTAGGTCACCAATAATTTGAGTATATTTGGTTGCCTTATTGTGTCCCCATATGTCATGAGGGCTTTGCTCTTATTTATTTATTGATTTATATTGTGTTATTTTAAAAGACCTGTCTTCACATTCTAATATTCTTTCTTTTGTTTAGTCTATCATTAAAACTTTGAATGTATTTTGTATTTCATTCCATGAATTCTTGAGAGCTTCTATTTATATCTTTTTTATTATATCTATCTCTTTGGTAAATTTCCCAGTCACATCCTGAATAGTTTTTCTGATTTCTTTGTATTGTTTTTCAGAGTTATCTTATAGCTCAATGAGGTTTTCTTTTTTAACATTTTCTACATTTTGAACTCTTTTTCTGAGATTTTATGAATTTCTTTTTGATTGGGATTTATTGCTGGATAACATGTTCCCTTGCAGGTTTCATATTTCCTTGCATTTTTATGTTTTCTGTGTCCTTACATTGGTATCTGTGCATCTGGTGTAACAGTTGCTTCTTCCAATTTTGTGATTTTGCTTTCATAGGGGAGGACTTTTTCCTGAAGATGAATATATGGTGTTGGTTGGGTAGGGCACTTTGGCTTTGATTCTGGGTACATGCAATAGTGCAGTGTCTGTATGATTTCTTTGACTATAGACAGCATCAGTGGTGTCTGATTTCCTTGGCGGCTTAGGGTACAGTTGTCAGAGAAGGCTGTGGTGAAGTTGTGCTGAGATCCGGGATGCCAGTCTTTAGGCTTCAGTGGTGGCAGCAGGGAGCTGACTGTGCCTGCCCTTGGGCCCAAGGTGGCATACATTGGTACCAGTGTTAGCAGGACCAGGCAGGCTGATTCTTTGCCTCCAAGTGGCTTGTTCAGGTACCAGGCATGGCAGTGGTGGGCTGGGTGGGTGGAAGAGTTCTTGAGCCCCTGGCAGTGGATGTGGCATGAGCAATGTGGCAGCAGTGAGACAACCCTCTGAAACCCAAGTGGTCTGTGCTAGTGTTGGCAGTGGCTGTGACCAGTTGGGTGGGCTGATGACCTGCAGGTGACATGTGAGGGATGGGTACCGGCTGTGGTGGTAGTAGCAGGTTGAGTGGACCTGATCCTAGACACTGGGAGGAGTGCTCAGGTGCCACGGGCAGTGGACTGGATCAGGCAATCTCCAAGCTCCTGGATGGTGTGCTCAGGTGGAAGCAGCAACATCTGTGCTGTGGACCTGCTATCAGAGAAAGCTTGGTTGCCTCCCCTGGGGGCAGCCATAGGCAGGCAGCTGGAGGGTGTGGGCTTTTCTTGCACCTCAGCCCACAGCAGTCTGTAGCTGCAGTGGTTGCGGGCAGTGGAATTTGTCCTCAGGATGCATGAGGATGCGTGGCCGCCCCTCTGCTGGGCTGGGGATGGGATTGTTGCTCAAGACTCTTGACCTGGGCCTGGTTGCAGGGCAGGACACAGTCCAGTGTGGGCTGGGCTCTTAAAATGGCACTGTGCTGCAGCCGCTTAGGACTTGGGTTTGTGGGACTCGGTGTGAGCTCCCTGTCTGGAACAGTGCCTTCGTGTGGTTTCTAGGGCACACCCTATGTTACTTTCAAGGCCTCTGAGGGTCAAAGGGCTCTCCCCTGGCTAGGATTGTTGTAGTCCATGATGGGAATGTGGACCACTGGGGTCTCTCACCCTTTCTCCACACTGGGGAGTTCCAAGATGATCCCTGCTGAGCAGGCTACCTCACTTCCCTCTACTTTGTTGCTTTAGATGTTTCCCGTTACTTTGTTGAATTTCGGTGTTCTCTCTTGGATGATCTATTTGAAATGTGATTTTTCTCCTCACTATTTTGTTTCTTCTTAATGGAGGAGGTGAGTAGGCATTAGGAGATGCCTCTAATCAGCCATCTTGAAGCTGGGACATTGTCTTTTTCAAGAATTACTACCCAAGACCAAGTTAGAACATGCCTCAGAGGTTCCAGGTATAGTGTGGGGCACTGAGGAATGTGGTCCTGGCCCTTAGCCACAAGGGCCCTGCAAGCTGTTGCTGCCTGTCTGAGGGCAGCAGAAATAGAGCTCAACAAATAAACTTATGCAAACCACGGTGCTGGGACCGCTGAGCTCACCCTCCCAGGAGTGTCCAAATCAAGTATTTAGGTGGCTTACTTAGAGATCCAAACCAGGGCAACATTAAAGGAAAATCTGGGGAATATGTGTTTTCTTGCTGCCATTTTCTCAAAGCAGACATTATGATAATATAAAGTGAAATATGGGATAAATGATCACTGTCCTAATGCTGTGGATCAAATATTTTTTCACATATCAATTTCCATTAATAAATGAACTTGCCCTGGCTTAGACCCCTAAGAGCAGCTGATAAAATTCAGTATCTCTTTTTTTCCTACAGAAGTGGGTGACAGGAAATTCACTTCTTAGAGAATTTATCACTATTTTTGAAAATATGATTATGAAAAATAATTTCTGATATTGAGGTTAGACTGTTACATTATGGGGGTTGGTAAAGGGAAGGATGGACTCTCCTGTTATCTTTCATATCTCTCCTGGTCCACTGTAGATTGCCATGGTAGTAGGAACTTTGATATACATTAATATGGTCCACATAGAAATTATATGAGGAATGAAGCAAGAGGCTTATAACTTCGGGGAAGAAGGGTTGCCTATATCCAGTTTTCAGAATGTTCTCTATCTTCAGAGTGGAATAAAAGTTTGATTCTATCTCTAGTTTCCCTAGTAGCAGGAGTTTTGTTCGCCTTTCCTGTACTCGCTGTAGCAGCATGGAAACTTCCTTGGAACCCCAGATCATGGCAGCAGTGGTAGATTCCTACTTTAAGATATTGGGAAGTAGGTGAAGAGAGCTTTGGGCACTTTAATGATGAGGGTGGTTTTGGGGTCATGCCTTGGGGATTTCCTATATACAAGGTGCCATTTGAAAGTACAGACAATAGCATGAGAACTAGAAAAGATAGCTTCAAGGTTTGAGCCTGTTACCTTTAACCAAAAAAGAGCAAGTTGGGAAAACAAACTAATTTTTAAGGAGAAGACATTGACTTCATTTTTGGACGTTGACTTTGAAGTGATGATTATTAAAATGGTGGCTGGAAGTTTGACACACCATCTTTTTTTTCTTTTTTAAGGTTAAAAAGAGGAATTTACTGGGGCATATAACCAAACCATGAAATGCATACAGCTTAAACTGCCTTTAGGGCTGGCTGGGAACACATAACTTGAATTTAGTTAAGTCTGTCTCTTCTATTTCATGTATCAGTTTCATGTTCTGTTTTTTTTTTTTTTAATTTTTATTTCAACTTTTAGATTCAGAGGGTACGTGTGCAGCTTTGTTAAATGGATATATCCTGTGACACTGAGGTTTGGGGTACAAATGATCCTGTCACCCAGGTAGTGAGCATAGTACCCAAAAGGTAGTTTTTCAGCCCTTGGCTTCCTCCCCTTGCCCCCAAGTAGTCCCCAGTGTCTGTTCTCATCTTTTTGTCCATCTGTACCCAATGTTTAGCTCCCACTTATAAATAAGAACATGCAATATTTGGTTTTATGTTCTTGCATTAATTCACTTAGGATGATGGCCTCCAGCTGCATCCATGTTGCTGCAAAGGACATGATTTCATTCTTTTTTTGTGTCTGCATGGTATTCCCTGGTGTATGTGTACCACGTTTTCTTTATCCAGTCCACTGTTGATGGCTACCTAGGTTGGTTCCATGTCTTTGCTATTGTGAATAGTGCTGCGGTGAACATACGAGTTGACACTTCATCTTTTGTGAAAAGCTGGGGCTAACAATGTTTTGGATAGAGACTTTTAGGCTCAAATTAAAGACCCCCTCATAAATTTGTTATTTGATAGAGCATATCTTTGAGATTATAGTTCAGGTTTGTGGAAGTATATGATTCAATATATGAGCTCCTAACAACTTTCTATGAGGACATCTTTTTTTTTTTTTTTTTTTTTTTTTAAATCCAGCAGGGCTACAAATTTATTTGTCACCTGGTAAAATCTATATGAAATGAGTAAATTTTTTTAAGGAAAGATATTATTGAAGGAAATAGAAAAGTGGTGGGATAACATTTTAAAAAACATATATTTGGCTTTGTGAACAAAATGATTTTATTTTATTTTTTGTTGAAGGCAAAATCTCTTCAATAAGAGGAGATAGAGGAGAATTTCCTCTCCAGAATGTAATCTGTAGCCATCTGCTGCTGTATCTCATTCTGTTCTTCATGTAATTAGAGCAATTAGGATGAGGCTGGCACTGTATATTGGTCATGGAAGGAGGGTTGAGCTATTTCTAGGCTTGTTTTGAGAGACTGGAGATTAATGGCCTAATCTTTTAGGTAAATTGATAGAAACTGAGATATGTTTAAGCTAGGAAATGGAGAAGGGCAATTTTTTTTGTTGTTGTTATCTGTTATGTTGCTTTCTTATCACCATGGTAACTGGGTGTTTTGACAAATATATTTTTAATGAGATTAATTCATGATAAAGAAGAAAGTAATAGTGATAAAGAAAATGATAAGAAGAAAGATTGTAGTGTGAAAGAAGATGGGCTCCGTGATGTGGTGATATGGTGGAAACCTCACACCAGATTTTCAACGCTAAGAAGTTTGGAGAAAAGGAGGAAGGAGAATTTAAAGGAGAAGACAAAATTGGGATATACAAAACTGTCTTTTGGGAAGCCAGTCATGGAATGTGTTTTGTACTGAAGAAGGGCCAGGAGATTAGGTACTGCAACCACAAATGTGCTAAACCATTGTAGGATTCTTAGGATAGATTGCAGTGCCACTCGACCCTCACGTAAGATTAGCATGCCATTCCAAATCCTGGAAGAGGCTTCTCGTAACATCTGACTGTTCTTCCTGATCACCCTCTCTGTGCCCTTTTCTTAATTGCAATTGCCAACACATTAGTGATGATTCTCATTGCTAGTACTGAACTGTTGCCTGTTCTTCCAATGGATCTTTCTCAGGTAAAGATTATTATCTACTTCAATTCAACCTACTTGTGGCCACCAAATACATTTTTATGAAATACTCCTTTATCCCTGTCTCTTTTTTATTCAAATACTTTTGGTAAAGGCTCACATTGCCTACAATACCATGCTTCTATCTTGACGTTCAAGGTCACCTGAAGAGAGACCAACCCACTTTATCTCCTATAGCTCTTCTGTATGAACCCTATTTTCTTTTCTTTTCTTTTTTTTTTAAATTAAATTGAATTTAAAGTTCTGGGATACGTGTGCAGGACGTGCAGGTTTGTTACATAGGTAAATGTATGCCATGGTGGTTTGCTGCACCTATCAACCCATCACCTAGGCATTAAGCCCCACATGCAATAGCTATTTATCCTGATGCTCTCCCTCCCCCGGCCCCTCCGACAAGCCCCAGTGTGTGTTGTTCCCCTCCCTGTGTGCATGTGTTCTCATTGTTCACCTCCCACTTATAAGTGAGAACACGCGGTGTTTGGTTTTCTGATGAACCCTGTTTTCAACTAGCCTGTGTCCTGCCTGTCTTTAAAATGTGTTGTGTTCATCTCTGCCATTGCCTCTTTGCACATATGATTGCTGTTGTTTGGAAACCTCCTTGGTTCTCTAAGTCTTAAATCCTTTAAGGTCCAATTCAGTACCTCACCATCTTAATTGTGTTCTACCACTAATTTTCTGTTATATTTTTATTTAAGAGATCTTACAGTACTTAGCATAGTTGTTTATAGTGTAGCAATGCTGAAAAGTTGATGCTAGTGCTTGAAGCATAGGCCTTTAGGAGAGATCAGGATGGCTTACCCCGCTTTGTATTTCAAGTTGCTGTGGCACCAGGCCTTTGGGAACTCAGACAAGTCAGGTTAGAGAAATGAGTTGGGTTTTTATTTCACTCCTTTGTTTAATTTCCTGTCAAAGCCCTGGTGTCACCAAATTCTACGCAGCCCAGGCACTTGACAGAAAAAATGATTTTCCTTAGTTTTGAGGGGACTTATCCTAGATGCATTGAATAGATTCAGCTTCTGGGTGCATGCCCAGTGCCTTATACATAGAACAGTTAATTCTAGGGGATGTCCATGCTCCATTCTGTTCTGATCAGGACTCATTTATGTGTGCCAAGCCACTGCTGAGCTTGGCATGTACTGATGGGCAGGAGAGGCCTGGCTTCTGTATACATATGATAAGCTCTGCTGGGTGGGGCATATCCCTGGATGAGAAATCCTGGGTGAGAGAGCAGCAGAGAGAACAAAACAGTGGGAATGAGAGACTGTAAGTAAGTAGTTAGAACAGACATAAAAGGAGATATTAATAATAGAGGAAATTGATATCCATATTGCCAGTGGAAACAACCACGTAGAGCAGGGTTTTGATGTCCTTCACAGTACGTGCGTCTTTGTCTAGAATTTACCTAGGTTCTGGCATTACCTGAAGGTCACTGACTCCAACTCTATTCATTTGTGGTGTGGTCTATGCTTTATCCCAGTGTTACCGGGAGATGTTAATTCTTTATTGAAAATGTCTATATTTTAGTTCTTCAGGGGCTACTTAACTCTTTAATTGCTTTTTGTTTATGCAAGTGAAACCCTGGGCTACATATCTGAAAATGTTTCACTTATCCTTGAATTATACCTCCCAAGCATTAAGCTATAGCTTCTACAAATTTAGTAATGGTGTCTGCCCCGAATAATGAGGATCTATCTGTCCAGCCCTGTACCCATGTGTTATGTGTCAGGTGCATGGATTTTATTGTTTCTAAATGGCAAATTAATAGGATGTCAGAATTTGCATGGACTATGCAAAATCATCCATTCAGCAACTATTGAGCAGTATTCTCTGATATACTGAAAAAATAGGAGATCTTTGCCCCTACGGAACCTACAGTTTAGCCAGGAGTGAAGACAATAGACATGAAGCATAATAAGTATAATGCTCCTAATAAGTGTGTTAGGAAGTCATAAGTACATTGCAAAATAGAAAGAGTGGTAAGAGCATGAGTTGAAAATACATAATTATACGAGATTAATTATAGGTTAGTATTTTCCATTTGCTTTTTAGATTACAGAACTTAAAGGAAACAGGCATTCAAATCCTTGTATCTATCTGGATCCTACAGGAATAATTAGCCATTTGGTTCTCGCCATTTGGGAATTGGAGAGAAGGACAGGAATAAATCCCCAAATCTCGAGTCCAGGTCAAGATGTAGTGAAAGCAATCCCCCAAAGGAGACACTTGAGTTCTTCCTTTCTGTTCTTAGGAACTTGGGAGTTTCTCCTTAAAGATAGAAATGCATTTTGTTCTAATGTTTGTCTTCAATGTAAAGCAATAATAATTTGAATTTTAGGTGGTTTGGTTGAATATCTTTGTATTGAATAGATTTAAATATGATGTTGGGAATATGTTATCTTAAACATGCCATTCTTTATTCTTAATTATAAACTAAAATTTTCAGGTTATCAGTCAAGGCTTGAGAAGGCACTGGAGCAGAAGTTTCTTCTATCCAGCAACTATACTTACTTCTTTTTTTTTTTGAGATGGAGTCTCACTCTGTCTCCCAGGCTGGAGTGCAGTGGCGTGATCTCGGCTTACTTCAACCTCTGCCTCCCGGGGTCAAGCAATTCTCTGCCTCAGCCTCCTGAGTCGCAGGGATTACAGGCGCTTGCCACCACGCCTGGCTAATTTTTTGTATTTTTAATAGAGACGGGGTTTCACCATCTTGGTCAGGCTGGTCTTGAACCCCTGACCTCGTGATGCACCTACCTTGGCCTCCCGAAGTTCTGGGATTACAGGTGTGAGCCACTGCACCCGGCCCAACTATACTTTTATATCATTTATTTTCCCTTTTTCTTCCAGTCACTTCTTTTCAGAATAATTAATGTTATTGAAATAAGGAAACATACCTGAAAATTAAAATGAAACCACATTGATTTTAATTTTAAGGTATGTTTTCTTATTTTGGCATAATCCTGAATTTTGGTGTTCTGTTTTTCATGTTTACACATAAACCTAAAATGTTTTCCCCTTTGGTATTTATTTTCTGTTACTAGATTGTCACTCCCTGAAGTTTGCTAATCTGATGGAAGCTGACCTAATAATGTAGAATATAAAAATGTCTCTCTGCTTTCTGCCCCTGTAAATACAGCATGCCGTAAATGCCCGTTGTATGCTTCAGTCATTCTAGTACTTTTTGCTCTTTAATAGTATAATTGCCTCTTATATTTCTTCAGGTTATCATCTGGGCAGAGTGTTAGTTCATAAGGGAGCATGACGCACATCTGTGAGCTCCAGAGCTCAGCAGGATTCACCCCTGGGCTTTGGCAGGGCATGTGAAGGTGGGGCTGGCACCTCATTATTGCCAGCTTTATTGTTGCCTGTTCTGCATCAGCTGCCAATACTGCTGTGACACCACACACTATTTTTGGTCTTTTTAGCTAAACATTTTTTTTTCAAATAATTAACTTACGTACCTATTTCTACAAATGAAAAGACTATTTAATAGAGAAGTGGGAACGGAAAAGCAGATTTTAATGCTTTAAGATTTTAAAAACTTTTAAAATTAGTTGTGGTTTTTTTTTTAAACTGTGTAGCTGTTTGAAAGCTAGTAGTATTTGAAAACCACAGTAATGAGTGTATTACTGAGAATGCAATAGTACCAACTCCTAGAATATATCCTTTTTGCTGCTATTTTAAATCATCACCTTAAATGACAAAAGTACGTGAATATAATTCAAAACCAAATTCAAAACCTTTCCACTTCAAACTGGCTTCTGTTTTGATAATGCCAGGATTCTGATAATCTTAAAGGCAGGAAACATGAATTTATTTTATTTTCTTGCTTATGTAGTATCCTTCACTCCCATTGAACATTCCTGCCAGTTTTTCCATTTAGCACCTCTAAATATACATACTTATTTCATTTCCAAAGATCCCCTAGTTCAGGTCCTCTTTATGTCTAGTTTATTTTGATGTGGTAACAATTGGAGTTTTAATCAGTGTCTCTCCCTATTATTATTTCCTATTATACCTTCCCTTTTGTTTGGAAATAGGTACTGTTTTTTTCAGGAAAAGATAAACGTAGCATATCTCATACTGCAGAAGAGTTGAATTCTTGACTTTTGAATTTTATGTCAAATTCTAGGCATGAAGGGAGCTGTTCTGGAATAATTAGAATCAGTTATTTCTGTCCTCAGAAAAGTAGAGTTAGGGGTGGTGGGTGGCATGCAGATCCCCTGTGCCCAGCGTGGCTGGAGAATAGTAGAGATGGCTGTCTAGTTAGAGGGAACTGTGGCAACTTTGCAAATTTCCCATGGCAAGGGTAACTTAGGGTGTGATGAGGAGATACCTGTATGCCCAGAGGGACATGGATGTAGCCAACAGAAAGCCAGACTTGACAGAAGGCTTGTGGCAGAGATGAGGAGGATGAGGGAAGGAGCTAAGGATCTGGGTAGACCTGCCTGTAGGAGAGCTACAGATGTTTGTGGATAAATGCTGATGACCTCCACCCATCCTTCCATTCCTCTACCACACAAATCTAGCATTTTATAATCCTTTGGAATTTAGATGCAGCCCATGAGGAAGGGGAAACCAGAAATTGAGATTACCCTCACTTGACTGAAATTTAATTTTCACCATTCAGCAGCATAGGAGTTTTAAAACAGAGATTAAATTCAGTTGTACAGTAATAAACTCCCAATTGCTTGCACACCTGAGTTTGTGCTTTGCCCTAGTACCTGCTGCTCTGGTTCCTTTGCAGTGAAGCCTCTCTAATCTTGCTGTTTTCACGGGGGAAGCTACCATGGCTGTTGGTAATACATGGCCTGGACATGTTGATTCTTCATACTCTGTGTCTGCTTCATTGTTCCCGCTGTTTTCCAACCTGAACCTGTCCTTTACGCAGCCCAGTCCCCTCATAGCCTGGTGTCTACTGGGAGACTTCTCAGCTTCCCGCCTAACTGCTCTTTCTTTGTGTATACTTTTCCCTCTTACATTCAGACATGAGCTGTCGCCTTCCTCTTTTTCGCCAGTCTACATCTTTACCAGTTTTCATGGTTCGGCCCTAACAGAGCTGTCATTTTATGACGTTTCTTTATTTTTATTGTCACTACAGTGTTGGATTATTATTATTATTTTTTAATATTTACTTCTTGGCACTTATGTAATGCTTTTTGTTTCTTGATTTTTGTTCTATGGCTGTTAGTGTTTTTTTTCTCCAACTCGATGATAAGCTTCTTAGGAACATGGGCCATACCCTGTTTTTCTCTTGTGTTCTCTTGAATGCTAGCATATGGTGGGCATAGAGCAGATACTGAAAAATTACTCATTAATTAATGGGGTGGAAGCGATTGCTATTTACATTCTGTGTATGAGATGAATTTTATCTTTATCTGTTTTATTCTTTATGTATTTCTATGTCTCTACCACACTAGCAGTTAAGTTAAAGAAGCAAGCAGTGGGTGGATGCACTGTTCCCATCTCTGACAAGTACAACAAAGCTGACTTGCCTATTTTTAGAAACCTTGATGGTGTTAATTTTTCAAATGTCACTTAAAAATAGGTAGCTAAATAAGTACTCTGAGTGTTTTTAATGCAATGGTATACTTTTCTAAAGGGGCCTCTGGAATATGGGCATCACAGATTGAACATCTTTAGTTAACACTTGCTCAAAGTTATCAAAGAGATAAAGAGAGAGTTATTGTTCTGTCTTGTGTAATATTTTTTAATTGCTAAGTTATCTGTTGTTAATTAGGATCCCCTTTTTGACGTAGCTTCAGAAGAATGTTTTGCCCTAAATTCTAGTTCAGTGTTTCATTTATATGCTTGGATAAGTTTCCTTCCCTGTTCTGGACTTTACTTTCTCTGTCCTGTACTTTATTTTTTAATTCGATATTAAGGACCTTTTCACAGAAGAGTACTTCCCCGTTGGGTTTTAGAGAAGCTAGATCTTCTTTTCTCATGTAATTTCTCTGGCTATTGTGTCTCATGTAATTTCTCTGGCTATTGTGTCTCACGTAATTTCTCTGGCTATTGTGTATAGTTTGCTGGGGACCCAAAGCAGGCAAGAGACCTAGGAAAGAAGGAACAGAAACCTGAGAGGCTTCGGGCACACAGGAATGTCACTTTGTTCTCGTTCAGCACCTTCCTCTAGTCGTGCATTGGTTTCCCCCAGATCCAGAGAAGAACATAAAACCTATTTTGCAGAAGCAGGCCATATGCCTCTCTTTAGGGATGACCCATAAAACATGTATTATTTTTCACATATAAAAATATATAATGCATCTGATATTTTTAAAAATCTCAGATGGCACCTTACAAATAATTTGAGCTTTGCAGTACCCTGCTTGTAGGTCACCCTTATCTGAGGTGCTTCTTGGTTAAGATCTCAAAAATTCTCTCTCTCTTCTTTCCTACTGGAGTGAACTGGAAACTACCCTGTGTCACATTAAAGTTACTGGCAAATGTGTCCTTATTGTGAGAATAAAGAAGAACATGCACTGACTTTGGGAGGAATCCCCACCTCATTCAGTGGCACTGCTTGCCAATGCATAGTAAAAAAATAAGATAGAAAAGCTCCTACAAAGAGGAAAACAATACAACTATATGTATTCACTTGCTTTCTCATTTGCTTATTTACTTGACATGTTTCAGTAAGTGCGGAGAAGAAAAGGCACAGGGTACTATGCAAAAAAATGGACAGGAGATGGTGGTCCTTTATGAGAAGGGTTCTTTAAGAAAGTAATTTCTAAGCTGAGACTTACTGAATTTCTAAGTTGAATTCCTACTGACTAGTAGAAGGCTAGACAACATGGCACAGCAATAAGGCGAGAATAGCAGGAGATGGAGGCAGCTCCATTAGAAATACTTATGTTTAATTTTTAAAAGACACGTCTTGGGCTCGATTGGCAAATAGCTGTGGAAAGTGAAATATTTTGTTTTGAAGAGTTAATGTAGTTGAAACAGCATAATCTTGTAAAGTTATATCTAAATCTTAATAGAGAATGTAAAGAAAGATTAGAGATTTAAAATTTAACGCAGATCATGCCATGTGGTCCGTGGCTTTTATAAACTTTTTTACTCAAATTATGACTGTTACATCTGGACATTTATTTAAAAGATTATATATCTCTCTCTCTCCATACATATGTACACATATATATGTATGGGTAGATAGTCTTTTGGGTTTTTTTGGCATTAATTCTTGAAGCTCAGTTTATTTAGCGTCCCCATATGTTAGGAACCTTTTATAGCTTATCTCACTTGAGAATATAACAATATATTTAAATTAGAGCCCTCCTTCAAAATCCTGAGTTTACTTCGGAAGGTGTATCTTTTTTGCTTTCTTCTCCTTTCCCTTTCTTAGCTTATCTTTTGGGTAGAATTACAGAAAGTGGTAGGAACAGTTGTCTCTTCTAAATGTGGTGCCGTGTTACCACCTCCTGTGCAGGCAGAGCCCTGTGCATTCCAAAGATGTCCTGGGAATGGAAACTAGACAAAGAGAGAGGAAGATTGGCTTGGCTAAGCTACATGGACATTCAGTTTGTGAAAGGATAAACTAGATATAAAGAATAAGAAGTGACAAATGGTTTTTCACTTGACTTTCTTAAATGTAAATCCAAACCTGACCCTTATTAAAGTGATCTGGCTGCTTTTTATTTGAGTAAATATAGAATCTTTGATATGCTGTCTTAATGTTGCCTTTGTGCTAACCTGAACCTGGCGATCCTTATAATTGTCCCTGAAGATACATAATATGGAGATGAAAGTTACCTTTTTAATTCTAGTCCGTAGTAAGCACATTGTTAAATGCTTGAAGGGAAATGCAAATCAGAAAGGCTAGATGTCTTTTGGTAAACTTACCATACTTTTCTGATATTTAGCTTATGTAGAATATAATTAAGATAAACCAAATAACCAAGCTTGTAAAGGTACTGTTGTGTAGAAAAAAAGTAACATGGAGCCAGGGGCCTTTTAACACTTCAGTTCTGCCACAAAAGAGCCATGTGACTTTATACTGAAAACATAAGCTTTCTGAGCTGTTTCGTCATCTATGAAATGGAGATAATGCCTACTTTATTAGGGACGTTTGTGAAGATCACAATACATGTGAAAGTGCTCCACACATTTGTGTGGTCCCTAACCTTCAGATGAGTTTAATTAAGTAATTGTTGATCATACCTATATTATGTGCAGGGTTATGCTGGGCAAGACAATCCTAGCCCCTGCCTTTAAGCAGTTCACAGTTCAGTAGCTGTGTGACCTGAATCCTTTGTAGCTGCTCCGTGTGTTGTTTGAGAAGCATTAGCAGTGCCATTTCTGCATCATGCTTCAATTCAGTGGCCAGACCAGGGGTCACTCACGGGGTCCTGCCTCACACAGAGGACCACGGGACAGGAAGCAGACTGTATTGCCACCTTGCTGGATGACATGTGATCACGCAACATGAGAATCATCTGGTTTGGCTGCTGTGCAAGTTGATGAAGTGGGGGTCAGTCCACCAGAGCAGGATAGGTGGAAGAGAGCCTCCGTGATCACATGAATGATGCTGGAAATGCAGCAGAGTTGGCATTGCTTGATGAAACTGTGATGAAACCTGAGCATAGAGGCTGGTGGTATGTAGCGAGGTGAAATTTACCAAGTGGGTGTGTACTTGGTATTGGTTTTGTATTATTCATTATGCATTTTGTATATAAAAGGAGATAGTATTTTTATTCACTGACATGGGTTTTGATTACATTTACATCACACTAGGTTCTTTGATTAACTACTATTGTAGTTTTGTTCACAACAATTCTTTTTACTCTTCTGTTTTGTTTTTTTTTTTCTCATTTCTGTGGCCTTTTCTTACCTTTCCTTAATCTTGTCTGGTCTTTTCTGAACCCTAAGAACTGCTCCATACCCAGAACTCATCCACCCAACTGCTGAATGTAAAATAAGTTGTCCTTTCCTCATCTTTCTTTCATCCCTCTAAAATGACATTTTATTACTATGCAGTAAACATGTTTTAATAAATGCTTCCCTAATTCCAAACATAACATACATTTTGCAGGGATTTTAGAAGTGGTAGACAGGTACAAAGAAGAAAATTAAAATTACTCTAATGCTTTGCACTGAGAGCTCACATCTGCTAGATTTTTAATGTATCTGTTGTATCTCCTAAAAAATTACTTAGGAAATGTTTGGATTTTCAGTGCAACTCACATGTATTTGTTAGATTTAGAAGATCAACACCACATTTATTTATGATCTATGATAATTTGGAACTAGTTTTCCTCAAGAATTTTAATGACATTTTATTTTTACCTCTATCTGGCATAAGATGACTATGTTTACTAACATTGATTCATTTTTGAGCCAAAAAAAAGAAGCAACAAAACATAAATCAGGAGAGAGAAGAGCTCTTTTATTTAGTAATTCTTGACACATTTTAGATGCTCATCAAATAGTTAATTTTCTTGTCATTGCTTCTTACTTTTCCCTCCCTATATTTTTTATACTCCTTATAGCTCACACATTTAGCTAAGGAATGACATCCCACTGGGTCTCCTTGGGGTGCCTTATGTAGCTCATGTTAGAATTTGAGTATGGTCCCTTAGAAGACATGCTTTATCTAAATTGAAAGCTCCTGATCTGGGGGTTATTTATATTTTCTAAAGTTATATGCTAAAGTATATTTTATATGTTTATTTTTCTGGGAAGATAATCAGCCTATGAGTTTTATCAGATTTTTAAATGATTCTGTGACCAGAAAAAAGATTCAGGATCTGAATCTAAGATCTGCTTATGGCTAGCCCTTGAATTCTTGTCAACTCTGGGCAAGGTACATAACCGCTCGGCAAAGAGGAGTCACTTATGCATAAAGTACGTGGAAGTTATACAGAATTTAAAGACAATTATGAAAACTGGGTTTAGTGGTTAGGAAAAAAGTCAAGGGACAGTATATTTCTAGTCTGAACCATATCAACTATTGTTGTATTCTGAGGCTAACTATGAGCTATGGAATGCCGAAGACAAAATAAATACTGCTTTAAATTCTTGTATGATAGATTTGGTAGACTATATGATAGATTTGGTAGACATTTCCTAATAGGAATTTCAAACATTAGAATGAGTTTTTGTAATATTCTTCTCATAAATTGGGTAAGATTTTTATTTTAATTAAGTACTTTAGAAGTGATCTTATTTGAATTTAAAACAATTTTCATTACCTGTGAAATATTCCATATGCTCAGAGTCTAAGAAATCCTAATAGGTAGTTAAAAGTGTAAAATGTCTTCCCTTCTTCCTATCTGTATCTCCTCCCTTCTCCATGCTTTCTTCCTGCAAATAATTTGTGTATTTGCTGTAAAGTGTGTACTTACCTTAAGCTAGTGTTTTCAGACCCTCTTCTTAGCCTGTGACATACTGGTGGAAAGTCTGTCCTGACCCCTTTTTTTCCCTCTTTAGCTCTGCCCATTCTTCATCCCATCCTCTGACTTGCACTCATTGTCTGCATGTTGGTTAACTGTCTATGGAACACTATGATTAGGAGACATATACAGATTTAACCCACCCAACTTTCTTGATTTCTTTTTCACTTAGTTGCTGTTTTATTAAAAACTCTTTGAAACAAATATACAAACCCATAATGTAATGTATACCTGAATACCAGTTTCCCCAAGGTAATCCAATATATAGGATGCTGTAGGTGAGTCAAAAGGACATAACTGTGGAAGAACTCAAGTGAAGTGAGCAGATCCTTTAGACTGTGAGGGTGGGGATGGGTAGGTGTAATGATTTTAGAAAGTAAGGTATAGAAAGTTGAATTAAATGGTCTCTCAAGGATCTTTCTGGCTCTCATATTCTGAGACCTAAAAAACATTGCTTAGGCGGAGATCACTAAGAACAAAAGGCTTCTCTTTATAATGGAGCTCGTTGTGATTCTCACTCAGGAAGCTTGGCAGAGGGGCCCATCATAAGACTGTCACCAGTCAATTAAAGTCAATGTCAATTAGAGAATATTAATTAAAATTGTAGCCTCCCTAAGGAAAAAAACATTGATTCTCTGTCTCTCTATATAGATTAGAAACATTGACTCTTTATTTCTATATATAGATAAATAGAAATATAGTTCTTTTCCCAACCAAAAGAAAGACAATAACTAAGTATTTCTGAATACATCTAACAATAGGAATCTAGTGCTTTTAGGTTCTCTGACTTCTTTTCAGCACCTCAGTACTACTAAACAGAACTTTTTCTTTTTTCAATTCTTGTTTCACAGTTTTCCTGGCCCAGAATCCTATCTCCATGAGTCTCTTAGCTATCTATGAACATAATTATCCCCTAGGGCTATAGCACCTCAACCCTCATCAGAATAAAGATATCACATGATCAGAATGCATTGATGTAAATAAAAAGTATTATTTTTGCCCTCAGTGCTTCTGATTATTGTATGTTTAATATGTAATTGCTGACTTCTGCATTGATGTTAGTAATCGTGATTTCACATCCTATTGTCAGAGAGAGACAATCCATTGAAGTCCAGAATATCAGAGGTAGAATGGACCTTGAAGAACATATACTGCAGTGGTCCTCAAATTTTAGCATGCCTAAGAATTACCTGGGTGCTTAGGATACATAGTGTTGAGTTTTACCTCTGAGATTCTGATTTGAGTATCTGAAGTAGGGTCCTTGAATCAGCATTTTAGACGGGTATGACAGATAATCCTGATGCATGTGGTTCAGGGACCACATTCTATAGTTCACCAGAGCCCAGAGATTTCCACTATGGCTTACCTAGAGTGGGCAGTGTGGGTTTCTAATTGTCCAATCATCTGTGTCAGCGAAGTGGCACTACTCTTTGGCAACTGCTTTTGTAAAGACTACCAGAGAACTCCTGGTAGCCAAGTCTAGTGTTACTGGCTTGCAAGCTTCATGATAAACTGACTTACACATAAAAATTGATGTTTATAGCTTTTTATTCCTGTGATTACTGTTTTCCTCCCTATTTCTCACTTGTCTAGGTGCTTGTCTTGCCCTTCCAGTTATTCCTTCTTATTCTTATTCTCTAGTTCTGCTTCCTCTGCCTACCACTCATTTGTAGGTACGCCCACAGAATTCTAGCCTTTATTTTTTGTCTTTTGCTTGGATGATCTCTTATTTGGTTTCACTACCTTCATGGCCCACTTTTTTGTGATTTCCAGATCTTGCTCTTTACCTTTATTTATGGCTACATACTGGTCGTTTTCACCTGTCTGTCCCTCAGAACCTTCAAACTCAGTGTCTAAAATTGAACCCAAAGTCATTTTCCCCCAAATACTTCTTCCACCTGTATTTTCCATTTTATTAAATGGTCCCACCAGTGACCTCTCCAGAGTGCTTGACAACCAGAGTAGATTATTTTTTAAGACTCACCTTTCCTATATGACAAAATTGTTTTCACTAATAATAATGAAATGGAACAAATAATGGCAGAAAATTTTTTTTATTGAAATCTGTGTGCATATAATCATATCAGCAACAAAGTATTATAGTACAAAAAGGAAAACTTATATAGTCACATAATTATAATAATATAATAATTGACAAAAGAAAGGGGAGAACTTGTGAAGAAACTTCCAAAAGAGTGAACTCTACAAATTTCAGAAAATAATTTGCAGGTAGAAGAACAAAATGGAAATATCTCAAATTGTGTTTCTTTCTTTCATTGTTTATTTAGAATCTAACCTGTAAGCACAGGAATATGTAGTTGGAGACATATATGGGTCAGAGACAGAAACTACACCTGAAATGAGCTCCAAGTTTTTCCAACAAACATGTATCAGAGTCCAGGCCATATAATTACCTATCTGTAAATCCCATATAATTAGTGTTCCTTCTGAAATAACTTTCATGGGGCATACCACATTTATTAAAGTATAAGAAATGAGAATGTGTTGGTTCAGCATTTACACATATATTACATAGCTATTGCTAAAACTTAACAGTAACCATGGCAATTATTGGGCACATAGACCAACACATTTTAACAGGGAGTAATTTATTAATGACATTGTTTACAATTGCTATTTCACAGTGACAACAAGAAGCAAACTGACTTTTAGTGAGCTATACTATTATTTTTAAATTGATTGCAAACAGTGTACCCCATTATTGTCTGAACTCACTCTCATACCCTTAGTATCCACTGGATCTCGCCACTGGATCGCCATTTACACACTCACCTTAGGCCAAGAACTGTAGGATCATTAAAAAATTCCTTTTCTCCTATGTTTTTAGAGTTTATTTTTCTACGCAATTTCTAACTTATTCATTGTGTGGTTAATTAATTTATTTTGAGACTTTTCTTTTTGTTAATGTAAACATTTTAAACAAATTTTCCTTTACCACTGTAAAAAATAGCTTTTTTTGAGGTATAATTTTTGTGTAGGAAAATTGCTGCTTTGTGTATTATACAGTGCCCTGAGCTTTAAGGAATAAGTGTGGTGGGGATGTATGAAAGAGCCTGTGAACTTGCAGAAGCCTGGTTTTGGAGGAGAGCAGGCTCTACGCAGGGACTTTGTTAGCAGAGTAAACTGTCTACGACCACAGTGCAGGTGCCAGCAGGTTTCTTCAAAGAAGCCTAGGACCAGCCACATCTCAGCAGGAACTGGCCCCAGGAAGAGGGTCACTTTGTAGCTGACAACAGCAATGATGCCTAGGGGCATCAGCTGGACCAAAGCCCTCCCTCTCACCAGAAGGCTCTTGTGAGCCTCTTTACAGATTGTGTCTTTTAATCTTCCTGGATGGGAGTGGAGCTCTAAGAGACTGTCTTGAAGTCCCTGAGTCATCCAAAGGGGATCATTTAAACCAGCTGTTTTGGCAGGTCAGATTTCAAATAAATGAATGTTTAAACCAAAGGATTGTCTAAGCTGGAAAAGCTTGAAATATTGCTGATTAGCAAGTCTGTTTTCCCACTACCCACTAGGATGGGGTTCCTAAGGATGATTAAATCAACTATATAAATGAAAGAAGCTGCATTTTCTTTACACAGTTGAATGTTTCAAAAGTAAATTTGTAATATGTTACCACAAAAATTAACCCCTGCCAAAAAATAAATTTGTAGCCTTACTATGTGATTATAAAAGTAATACAATAAATGCATGGGAAAAGATTAGGTGTATATATACACCAATAGTCTTCATCTCTGAGTAGTGATATTATAAGTGATTTTTATTTTATTTTTTTGTTTTTTTCCCCTTAAATTGTCTGAAATAAATTGTATATGTTGTAGCTAGGAGGAACAAATACTGTTAAAGAATAATTGACCGGCAAAATAGTAATTTTTAAATTAGATATATTTGCATTATTAATACCTGTATAGGATACATTTTATACATACGTATATGATAAAATACATTTTATAGAATTTTATATCTTGCATTTTCATCACCTAATAACACAATCAGCTTCCCTTTTCCCTAAGTATTTTTCAAAAGCAGTTAGAAAAATAGCCATATAGTAGTTTTTTGATGAACAATATCTCTGTTGCTGGACATCTAGGTTATTTTTAAAATTTCACCATCTTAAGTAATGCCGTACTACACACATTTCTTTGTAAATCCTGGCATATTTGATTGTTTTCTTGGTACATATTCCTTGAAATGGAATTACTGGGCTAGATAATAGGAACATTTTCAAAGTTCTAGATATTAAACAGTTTTAATTTCAGTGATCCTTTGAAAGCCTTAACTTTAAGGACTGAGCCACATTACTACCTGAGTGTATAACCTTTTTGTTCGACACATTTGTTATTTCTTTTTTTTTTTTTTGAGACGGAATCTTGCTGTGTCACCCAGGCTGTGGTGCAGTGGTGCGATCTCCGCTCACTGCGAGCTCCACCTCCCAGCTTCACGCCATTCTCCTGCCTCAGCCTCCCGAGTAGCTGGGGCTACAGGCGCCCGCCACCACGCCCAGCCAATTTTTTGTATTTTTAGAGGCGGGGTTTCACCGTTTTAGCCAGGATGGTCTCGATCTCCTGACCTCGTGATCTGCCTGCCTTGGCCTCCCAAAGTGCTGGATTACAGGTGTGAGCTACTGCGCCCGGCCCACATTTGTTGTTTCTTACCAACGACAGTAGCAGCAGTAATTAAACACACATGTGTACACATACACAGCTATTCTCTCTAATCAAGACTTCCTCAGGCCATGCTCCCCTAAAAATTTAGGATACCTATTGTCTGTTTTCTTTGAGGAAAACCACTTACTATTCATAGTAGTTGCTCTCTTTCTGTGAATTCAGCAATGACACCTGGCTAAGAATGGCTTTGGTAGTCCTTTGGTTGGGTCACGTTATCCATGAATGTTATTACTCACCTGTTATTCCGTCATGAATAACCCTTGACATAACTCTCTGTGAGGCATTTATTGGAGTTTTGTTTGTCTAGAGTATGGTACCACTTCCTTGCTGTTTATTCTTCTCCCTGTTTTTCCATATCTCGCTACTCAAACTGTCCACAGTCTTTCCCTTTTGACCCAAGCCATGTCTATCTCTTCCTTTTCTGACATCCAGTAGCATATGTAATCTCAATCAGGAATGTTACTTAGAGGCTTGTATCTTGTCTAAGCAGAGACTTGTGGTCCACAATTCATGGCAGGGACCATCATAATAGACTCTCTGTCTAAAGAAAACTCTTCTACACATATTGCAGAATGGGTTTTCTATTTGTACTCCTTACCAAATCCATACGGCACCTCTAAAGTGCAGCTTTAACATCTAATATGATGTATCCAACTTTATTTACGAGCAAAACAGCCTTCTCTCCCCTACACGTATTTTGTAGGTGCCTCTCCAGTCCATAGAATTCAGCAAAAGTAGAATTTCTGCCAGAAGGAAATAGGGGGAGTCTGCGCTTGGAATTTATGAAGTGAAATGATGACTTCTATTAATGTTGAGAATCTCATTTGCTGCTTTTGTATTCTCCACAATGCCTAACTCAATGCTAAGGGCAAAACTCGCCCTTAATAAAATAGCTGTTCTCTGTTTGTCTATACTTCTGTTTCATCGTATTATTATAATAATGCCTTTGGTGATAATTCAGTGTTGAAGAACATCTATTATAAAACACACTTATTAATCCTTAATGTCACAGACTGACCTTGTCATTATATCAGCTTTTTACTCACTGCAAGTAAATCTAGCATTCTTCATTTTTGAATTAATTCTAGGGGTGGAAACAATCATAACTATAAAATGTTTATATTTCTTGAAGTTATTATAGTGAATGTGCATGCATGCTTTGTAATAATTTTTTTTATCTTGCTGCTTATAACATTTTCTTGTTTTTTTCCCACAAAGTTGGAAACTAATGAAATGCATGGCTATAAGATTCCTGGCCATAGTCCTCATATAAGCATCTCTGAATACAGTGTGATAAGGAAAGGGAAAAATTAACAAATTTAGTTACAAAATATGTCTATGTTCCCCGTCCTTTTCACTTTAAAGCATAAATGGTGGTCAGAATAATGGGTAATAACAGTGGTTTCTGGATTGTAGTTTATTGCCAACATTTGTCAACTTTCATGTATTTCTTTCTTCTTTTACGGAAGGACAGTAATGATGTTCATCATTGGCAAGGCTAATTGTGAAATTTATTTAACCTTTCTTTTAGTAGACTTTGAATTTTTTCCTACCTTCTCTGAAATACTATGCAGAAATTTGGGGCAGTATCTGTAATTCTGGGAAACAGAAGAAAAAAGGTGATTTTCAAGTGATTCTAGAATAAGTACTGTTAAGTTTAAGATTTCTTTTCCTTCTGAACTTCCACTTTTGTATTTTAGCACCTTTGATTTTAGGAGGAGGGCTTTTCAGCTATTGTAAAACTAGCTTATTTTGCTAATGTCTTCCTAGTCAAATTGGAAACATGTAATAGGCTTAGTAGCCCAGAGAAGGTAAGAAAGATAGAAGTTTGTGGATTGATGTCCTTTTTGGAGGCAAAGAAAGGAATGCTAGTTACTTTATCCTTGGTCAAGTTGGTAACAAAACTGGGTGTTCCTGTGTTTAGCCTATAGACAGAGCACTTTCCGCTTAAGCCTCTGCTGGCAGTTGACTGCTCTTTCAAAATAGGAATTACTTTCTACTTTACCTCAAAACAGAGGTAAAGTGGAGACTAGTAATTGCATTGAAAAAATTATGTTTAAAATATGTTGCTTGTGAAATAAATGGTGATTGGAGAAAATAAGCTAGCCTACAAGGAATGGCGAGTGTGATGGTTAAGAGCATGCATGTACTCTGGGACCAGACTTCTTATATTCAAAATTTGATTCTGATAAGAGAATACTATTAACAACTCTATGTCGACACATTTGTTAACTTAGGTGAAATGGACCAGTTCCTTAAAAGACGCAGTTTGCCAGAACTCACATGAGAAGAAATAATTTAAACAAGCCTATGTCTGTTAAAGAAATTGAATTAATAATTAACTCTGGTTAATTTTATGTGTAAACTTGAGTGGGCTGTGGGTACCTAGATTAAACATTTTTTTCTGAGTGTGTCTGTGGGGTCTTTCTAGCTGAGATTAGCATTTGAGTAGTTGGACTAAGTAAAGTAGATTGCCCTCCCCAGTGTGAGTAGACATCGTGTAGTCAGTTGAGAGCCTGAATAGAACAAAAAATGAAAGAAGGAGGAATTCACCTTGTTTTCCTGCCTTACTGTCTGAGTTGACAAGTCTCATCTCATCTTCTGCCCTTGAACAGGAATTTGCATAATCAAGTCCACTGGTTCTTAGACCCTCAGATTTGGACTGAGTTACACCCAAGCTTTCCTGGGACTCCTGCTTGTAGATGGAAAATCATGGGACTTCTCAGCCTCTCTAATCTAGTGAGCTAGTTCCTCATAATAAACCACCCCCCCCCACAACACACTCACAGAGGCATACGTTGTTTTATTGTGCTTCAGTATATTATGCTTCACAGATATTACATTTTTCACACATTGAAGGTTTAAGGCAACCCTGCATCTAGTGAGTCTATCAGCACTGTTTTCCCAACAACATATGGTCACTTTGTGTTTCTTTATCACACTTTGGTAATTTTCACAATATCTCAAACTTTCTCATTATTCTCTGTCTATTATGATGATCTGTGGTCAGTGATCTCTTTTTTCTTAACTCTGCAGCTTTGTAGCAATTAGCGATCTTTGATATTACTGTTGTAATTGTTTTGGGGTGCCATAAACTAGCCATATAAGATGGCAAACTTAGCAAATGCTGTGTGTGTTCCGACTGCTCCACTGATCAGCTGTTTGCCAGTTTTTCTCTCCTCTGTCCTGCCTGTTCCCTGAGACAAAACAATATTGAAATTAGGCCAGTTGATAACCCTGTAATAGCCTCGAAGTATTCAAGTGAAAAGGAAGAGCTACACATCTCTTGCTTTAAATCAAAAGCTAGACATGATTAAGCTTAGTGAGGAAGGCATGTTGAAAGCCTAGATAGGCCAAAAGCTAAGCTTCTTGGTATTAAACACCCAAGTTGTGAATGAAAAGGAAAAGTTTTTGAAGGAAATTAGAAGTGATACTCCAGTGAACACACAACTTATAAGAGAGTGAAACAGCCTTATGGCTGATATGGAGAAAGTTTTGCTGGTCTGGATAAAAGATAAAACCAGCCACAACATTTCTGTAAGCCAAAACCTAATCTAGAGCAATGGCCTAACTTTTCTGAATTCTGTGAAGACAGAGAGGCAAGGAAGGCACAGAAAAAGTTTGAAGCTAGCAGAGGTTGGTTCATGAGGTTTCAGGAAGGAAGTTGTCTTCATAACATGAAAGTACAAGGTAAAGCAGCAAGTGCTGATTTAGAAGCTGCAGCAAGTTGTGCAGAAGTTCTAGCTAAGATCATTGATGAAGGTACCTACACTAAACAACAGATTTTCAATGGAGATGAAAAACAGCCTTCTGTTGGAAGAAAATGCCATCTAGGACTTTCACAGCTAGAGAGAAGTCAATGACTGGATCCAAAGGTTCAAAGGACAGGCTGACTCTCCTGTTAGGAGCTAACGCAACTGGTGACTTTAAGTGGTAAACCAGCACCCATTTACCATCCTTAAAATCCTTGAGCCCTTAAGAATGACACTAAAGCTTCTCTACCTGTGCTTCGTAAATGGAATAACAAAGCCTGGGTGATAGCACATCTGTTTATAGCAGGGTTTACTGAAAATTTTAAGCCACCTGTCGAGACCTACTGCTCGGAAAAAAAAGATTCTTTTCGAAATATTAGTGCTCATTGACAATGCATTTGGTCACCCAAGAGTGCTGATGGAGCTGTACAAGGAGATTAATGTTGTTTTCATGACAGCTAATCAAACTGGATCCTCATCTCTCACCTTATAGAAAAATCAACTCAAGATTGTTCAAAGACTTTAATACCTGAAACCATAAAAATTATAGATGATAACCCTCACAGCTTAGCTCCCACCTGTGAGTGAGAACATATGATATTTGGTTTTCCATTCCTGAGTTACTTCACTTAGAATCACGGTCTCCAGTTCCATCTGGGTTGCTGTGAATGCCATTATTTCATTTCTTTATATGGCTGAGTAGTGTTCCATGGTGTGTGTGTGTGTGTGTGTGTGTGTGTGTATATGTATACATACATACATACCACAATTTCTTTATCCACTCATTGATTGATGGGCATTTGGGCTGGTTCCATATTTTTGCAGTTGCAAATTGTGCTGCTATAAACATGCATGTGAAAGTATCTTTTTCATATGACATTTTTTCCTCTGAGTAGATACCCAGTAGTGGTATTGCTGGATCAAATGGTAGTTCTACTTTTACTAATAGTTCTTTAGGGAATCTCCACACTGTTTTCCATAGTGGTTGTACTAGTTTACATTCCCACCAGTAGTGTAAAATTGTTCCCTTTCTACCTCATCCATGCCAATATCTATTTTTTTTTTTTATTATGGCCATTCTTGCAGGAGTAAGGTGGTATCGCGTTGTGGTTTTGAAGTGATTTCACCATTTGATAGCATTTAACCACATTTATTCATTGTGTGGTCTGTCAATCAAGGAATAACTTCAACTATCAAGTCTTCTTATTTAAGAAATACATTTCATAAGTATTGAAGGAAATTAAAAATGCTACTCCAGTGAACACACAACTTATCCTTTTCATTCACAATTTGGCTGTTTGATGCATTTTGTCACTGCCATAGAGAGTGATTCCTCTGATGGATCAGGGCAAAGTCCACTGAAAATCTTCTGGAAAGGATTTACAATTCCAGATGCCATTAAGAACATTTTTGTCATAGGAAGTCAAAATATTAGCATTAACAGGAATTTGTAAGAATCGATTCCAACCCTTGTGCATGACTTTGAGGGGTTCAAGACTTCAGAAGAGGAAGTCACTGCGGTTGTGTTGGAAATAGCAAAATAACTAGACTTGGAAATTCATATGGAACCCCCCAAAAAAGCCGTCATAGCCAAACAAGGCTAAGTAAAAAGAACAAATCTGGAGGCTTCACATTACTTGACTTCAAACTACAGTATAAGGCCATAGTCACCAAAACAGCATGGTCCTGGCATAAAAATAGGCATATGAATCAATGAAACAGAATAGAGAACCCAGAAATAAAGCCAAATACTTACAGCCAACTGATCTTCGACAAAGCAAACAAAAAGATAAAGTGGAGAAAGGACACCCTATTCAACAAAGGTGCTGGGATAATTGGCAAGGCACATGTAATAGAAGGATGAAATGGAATCGTCTCTCACCTTATACAAAAATCAACTCAAGATATATCAAGTTCTTAAATCTAAGACTTGAAACCATAAAAATTCTAGAAGATAACGTTGGAATAACCTTTCTAGATGTTGGCTTAGGGAAGGATCTCATGACCAAGAACCCAAAAGCAACTGTAACAAAAACAATGATAAATAGATGGGACTTAATTAAACTAAAAAGCTTCTGCACAGCAAAAGAAACAATCAGCAGAGTAAACTGACAACCCACAGAGTGTGAAAAAATCTTCACAGTCTATACATCTGACAAAGGACTAATATCCAGAATCTGCAAGGAACTCAAACAAATTAGCAAGAAAAAAACAAACTATCCAACCAGAAAGTGGGCTAAGGCCATGGTACAATTCTCAAAAGAAGACATACAAGTGGCAAACACACATATGAAAAAATGCTCAACATCACTAATGATCAGGGAAATACAAATCAATACCACAATGCGATACCACGTTACTTCTGCAAGAATGGCCATAATTAAAAAAAATCAAAAAGTAATAGATTTTGGCATGGATGAGGTAGAAAGGGAACAATTTTACACCGCTGGTGGGAATGTAAACTAGTACAACCACTAAGGAAAACAGTATGGAGATTCCTTAAATAACTGTTAATAAAAGTAGAACTACCATTTGATCCAGCAATCCCACTACTGGGTCTCTACCCAGAGGAAAAGAAGTCATTATACAAAAAAGATACTTTCACATGTGTGTTTATAGCAGCACAGTTTGCAATTGCAAATATATTGGAACCAGCCCAAATGCCCATCAATCAACGAGTGGATAAAGAAATTGGGGTATATATTCATGTGTACCATGAAATAATACTCAGCCATAAAAAGCGTTGAAATCATGGCATTTACAGCAACCTGGATGGAACTGGAGACCATTATTCTGAGTGAGGTAACTCAGGAATGGAAAACCAAACATCATATGTTCTCACTCACAGGCAGGAGCTAAGCTGTGAGGGTTCAAAGGCATAAAAATAATATAATGGACTTTGGGAAAGGGGGGAAAGTTTGGAAGGGGGGTGCGGGATAAAAGACTACATACTGGATACAGTGTATACTGCTCAGGTGATGGTTGCACCAAAATCTCACAAATCACCACGAAAGCACTTATCCATGTAACCAAACACCACCTGTTCCCCAAAAACCTATGGAAATAAAAAAAGTTAAAAAATAATTTTAAGATCTCAGGAAAAATAACAACATAAAAACAGGAGTTTTCCAAATAAAGTGATTTCACCATTTGATCAGTGCATTCAAAACTTTATTAATATAATTCCTTTAAGTGCTTGTGTCTTATGGGTCATATTTCAGTTTTAAGATCTAATTTTTACTTCTCATTTTTGTATATCTACAAGTTTTCTGAAAAAATCATGGGAAATTCCAGTAATATTTATACCCTAGTTTGACAAACGCTCAATCATCTTTATATTAGAAGCTTATTCTATCTTAAAAAAATGGAGCCTGAAGATGTGATTGAATTGTTGCAATCTCATGATAAAACTTTAACAGATGAGAAGTTGCTTCTTCTGGATGAGCAAAGAAAATGGTTTCTTGAGATGGAATCTACTCCTGGTGAAGATGTGAACAATGTTGAAGTGACAACAAAGGATTTAGAATATCGTATCAACTTAGATGATAATAGCAGGATTTGAGAGGATTGACTCCAATTTTGAAAGAGTTTCTGCTGTAGGTAAATGCTATCAAATAGCATTGCCTGCTACAGAGAAATCTTTCATGAAAGGAGTGTCAAAGTAGCAAACTTCACTGTTGCCATATTACCACAGCCACACAAACTGTCAGTAACCATTAACCTGATCATTCAGCAGCCATCAACATTGAGGCAAGACCTTCTATTAGCAAAAAGATGATGACTCACTAAAGGCTCAGATGATCGTTAGCATTTTTAGCCATGAAGTATTTTTTATTTTAAGATATGTACTTTTTTTATATAATGCTACTGCATACTTAATAGACTACATACAGTATAGTGTAAATACAACTTATATGCACTGGGAAACCAAAAAATATGTTATGACTTGCTTTATTGAGATTTTTACTTTATTTTGGTGGTCTGGAAGCAAATCTCTAATATCTCTGAGATATGTCTGCATGTATACAGTCAGTCCTCCATATTTGTGGGTTATGCATCCATGGGTTCAACCAACCACAGATTGAAAATATTTTGGGAAGAAATTTAAAAAAAAACACAATGATAAAACATACAAATACAAACACAATACTATATTTACATAGCATTTACATTGTGTTAGGTATTATATGTAATCTAGAGATGATTTAAGGTATTTGAGAGAATATTTGTAGGTTACATGCGAATACTGTACCATCTTATGTAAGAGACTTAAGCATTTAGGGATTTTGGTGTCTGGGGGGTGTCCTGGAACCAATCCCAGTCGATACTGATGGGTTGAACTAATATGGGTGAAGAACTTAGAATGGTTCCTAACACATAGTAAATAACCAATAAAGGGATAGATATTATTATTAGCCTATTATTATTTTTAAAAGAAATATCACTTGAAGCTTTCTTGAAGTGATGTTTTGTGAAAAAGAATCTGAAAAATAATACTACCACATTTTGTAGGATAGAAAAATCAAATGCTTATGTGTGTGTGTAGTTGTATCTGTGTGATGGAGAATTAGAAAATGTTAAGATACAGTGGCCAACTGGGGAGTACCCTGTCTATAAGTTTCAATTTAGATTAAAAGCCAAAATACTATGATCACCAAACTGTACTCATTTGTCAGCCAGCTTTGGTCTATGAATCACCAGTTGCAGTCCCTGATATAAGGTATACATGCATCAAACATAGCTTAGTTCTATAAAAAGACTGAGTATTTAAAGCTGTGCTATCTATCATGCTAGCCATTAGCCCCATGTGGACATCTAAATTAAAATTCAGTTCCTCAGTCACATTAGGTACAATTCAGATGTTGAGTAGCCACATGTGGCTGCTACTGTGTTGGGTGGTGCAGATACAGGACATTTTCATCATTACAGAAAGTTCTGTTGGATAGAGCTGACCTAATGGCTTGTAAACATATTCATTCATTACTGTCTACCAACTTATCCATTCTTTGGTGACTACAAGGAATGGTGACTACAAGGTGAGAAATCACCAAGCCAGAGCCAGCAGACCTGTAATACACAGTACTGTAAGACTGGTCTTATGCTACTTAGCTGTTAATCTGCTCCCAAGCAGCAGCTTACAAGTTTGTTTTTCAGGTTCCCCCAACCCCATCAAAGCTCTTGGTTTGGTGACTGTAGGCCTCTGGCATTAGTTGATTCTCCACGTTGAGGAGAAAATTCCATAGGGGAACAAAGTAGTTTATTTTCCTGCATGACCTTCTGTCTTGACTTCTGACACCGTACTTTTAGTTTTGCCTATTATTAACTTGATATAAATAGAATCATTTATACATTATTGTAATGTATTATTATAATGTATCTATTATATAGATACATTATGAATACCTTTCCAGGCAAGAAGGGGAAAATTGAGTTGCGGTATATATATGTTTGCGTGTGTGTATTTTTTTCACCCACTAGGAGAAATACATCAGTGAGAAACCTTAACCTTGAATATTCTCTATAAAATATATAAAAGGCATATTACCTTAGGAATTTTTTACTGTGTCATAATACTGTCGTATCTCGTGGTGGCAATCAACATTTGCTATCACTAGAATAATGCTTTATTGTTTATAATAGGAAATAGCACAATTTTAACCTTAATGGTGATTTGAAGAATTTTTACTCTGTTAGAACTTAACCGGAGAAAGCTTGAGCTGGGAGGAGGTGATGTAACAGATCAGATCCCTTAGGGATATTCAGGTTAGTGGATAGGATTGTGTCTCTTTTGCCATTCATGATGGAGCCCGCATGTTACTCCTTAAACAAAGTATAGAGTGAGCGTGTATGTGCTGTGGTTTCTTTAGAAAGAGTGGTAGCATCAAGTATTATATGGTTAATGGGAAGTATAAATTTATACTTCCAGTCCTGACTCAATAAATATTAGGGATAATTCTTTATATTTTCCCTCTTTATTGAGGGTTTGCATTGGTAATTGTTCCTTCCCCTCTCCAGCATAACCTAATTTATTCTAGGCCTTGGGCTTGAGGACTAAGGCCAATTTTCATTGCTAAATTAATTTCAAACATTACCCTTACATTAGAGTAAATTCATCACTTCTCCCCAAGGGGAGATATGCAGAGGCTTTTTGACCTACCTGGAACAGCTGTTTGCTTAATCCTTTCTCCTGGGGCTGTGTGTTACAGTAGAAAGAAAGTGAACATCATGAGACTTGAATTTCAGTCTTGGCTTTGAGAAATTTTTTGGATTACTTTATGCAAGCTGCTTTACTACTCTGTTCCTTATTTTGTGTATAAAATGAAGATAACAGGAGCAGTGCCCACCTAATTTGCAAGAATGTTGAGAATAATACATGCAAAAGTGAAACTGCTTAGAGCCCTCAGAGGAAAGATAACAGATCTCAGGTTGAGGTTTCATCACATTTCAGCTATGCATGCTTCATTGTTCAAGCCTCTTAAATGTTAACAACTGTGGAGTGTTAGATTTCAGGAGAATCTTGTTCTTGAAGTGATGTTTGTGTGGTTTTTGTGTCTGTGTATGTTCATGTGTTGTATTTCTTTTCAATAATGTGAGTGGTCAGACTACCTATAGGGTTTTTTAAGCTTCTGGGCAACTCTGAGGCAGAGTATAACTTTTTTTTTTTTCCTCAGGTGGCTAAAGCAATCCTAGTGAGACAATGCATAAGTAATAGTAACAGAGGAGTTAAGCAGTTGTGATTTTCTGCTCCAATAATAGAATGGTAAAAATCTTTGTTCTTTTTTTTGGTTTCTTGGGACAGATGGTCTTGGTGGCTGTTGACATTTTCTATGGACTCTCTGTTGCCTCTTGTGCCCTTTGTCCCTTATGCTGCCCTGGTTGAGCCAGGGCCAAAGAGTATCCATTTTCCTATCAGTTATTTTATGAAGTTTATCAGGATGTCTTTGCCTTCGTTATCATTTTATATAAAAAAATTGTGCCTTTAAATGTAATGTTTGCTTTCTTTTTTTTGTTTTTTTGAGACGGAGTCTCGTTCTGTCGCCCAGGCTGGAGCGATCTCAGCTCACTGCAAGCTCTGCCTCCTGGGTTCATGCCATTCTCCTGCCTCAGCCTCCCAAGTAGCTGGTACTACAGGCGCCCACCACCATGCCCAGCTATTTTTTTTTATTTTTTATTTTTAGTAGAAACGGGGTTTCACCGTTTTAGCCAGGATGGTCTGTATCTCCTGACCTCGTGATCTGCCTGCCTCAGCCTCCCAAAGTGCTGGGATTACAGGCGTGAGCCGCCACGCCCGGCCTAATGTTTGCTTTTTAAGGTTCTTACAGTTTTCTCCTGAGGAACCAGGGATAAATCCCCTGCATTTGAGCTGTAGAACAGGACAACAAATGGCTGTATTTACTATGACATCCAACACTAATCCTCCTCATTGACTATTACCACCCTGTTTACCAGACCCAAACTTTGGCATGTAGACCTTTTCCCCACTTAACTTCAGTTTCTGGTCAAGTTAAGGATTCTGTAATCTCCCATTTTGTGGGAACTTCATTTCTTGTGTTTTGGGGCTGAGCACGCTGCTTTCGTATCCAGTTCTTTCAGAAGTCTCAAGTTTTCACGTAGAGACAAGTCCCTGAGACCTGACGTGTCCCAGCAGATTTCCTGCAGCTAAGTACTCCTCTGCCTTTTCCTCCCGTGACCCTTGAATTCTTATAGTAATTTCTGAGGGCAACAGTGGCAATATCTTATTTTCAGTACAAAATACATTTATTATCTGATATGTCCAAGAATCTGTGTTGCAAGAAAGCCACAGTGCGTTTCAGCTCTTTGGTAACATTCCTTACATTTTACATTTTGCCATTTGCAAAGCACTTTCACAGCATGTTTCTGTGTATATATTTAACATGTGTGTATATGTACACATACACGGGATAGAATTGCTGGTTCATAGAATTTGTGTATGTTTAGAAAATTGCCAAGCCATTTTTTAAAAGTGGTTGTTCTACATCTGTGCATGTGCTTATAACCTAAATGCCAGTCAACAATAGAATGGATGATTAAGTTATGGTGTATTCCTGAATCCAAGTATACTACATAGTAATAGAAATAAATGAACTATGGCTGTATTTAACAATCGGTATGAACCTTACCAACAAAAGTTAGAGCAGAAGAAGCCAAACACACACAAAATATACAGTATCATTCTATTTATATCAAGTTAACATAGGCAAAACTGAAAGTATGGTGTTAGAAGTCAAGACAGAAGTTACCTTGAATGGGGGAGGGTAGTGACTAAAAAGGGGCACAAAGAAGGCTTCTTTAGGAATCTGGTAATGTTTTGTTTCTGGTTTCACAGCATGTGCTGGTTACAAAGGTGTGTTCTTTATCAGAAATCATTGAGAAGTATACTTGAGGTGTGTGTTTTTTCTTTGTCTACATACTTCAAAACGCTCACATGAAAATGTGAATTTATAGCTAACTTTATCTTATTTATAACAAGTATTGGATTTATTTACTGTTGTAAATAAATTCTTATTTATCCATCAATTTAAAGAACATTTATTTAGTTTCACTTCTTGATTATAACAAAATCATTTCTTGTTATTTGTCAGTCTTACTCTCATAATCCACACCTCAACAGCCACTTTCTTCATGAAACTTTATAATTACTGCTCTTTTGTTGATGTCTAACCTGGATAACTGATTTCATCCCTAAATCCTCAGATTGTACACGTATATGTTTGTTGGATGCTTCTGTGTTTGTTAATTAGTTGCAAGCCATTTTGCACCTAGTCATATCTTTGTCACAAAACCACAGACAACTTTGAAGAGTAATGAATTTTCTGAAGGATTAAATTGGAATGTTGCGAGGCTCCCTCTCTAGTACTTAGGGGGCTGGAGGATAGGCGTTGGGTTCAGTGTATCAGAGGGTGTGCACTGTGCAAGGAAGGTTGTAATTGGTGTCGAGGACTGCTGCTGCTTCTGGTCTCAACTGGAAGTTGTTTTAGGAGGAGAGAAATGAGAATAACTTTAAAAATTATTTGGAAGGAAATTACTAATATTAAGTAGTTGTAGTACCTTAAATTCTTAACAATTTTCTCAACCCTTTAACTCAGAAGTTGGTGGAAGCAACTCCTGACCTCGTGATCCGCCCGCCTCGGCCTCCCAAAGTGCTGGGATTACAGGCGTGAGCCACCGCGCCCGGCCATGTGCATTTGTTAAGCAGTTAAAAACGTTAAGCCAAAATAAAGAAACAGTGATAGCAGAGTAGGGAGCGTTGTGCCCAAAGAGTGACTGTACTCTTATTGTTTTACCTGTCATAAAAATGCTTGTTAGTGGTGACCCTTTCTAGATTTTCTGGTAAACTCAGGAGAATGACTAATAGGGTTAAGAAGTGCTTTTCACCAGCAGTATGACATGCATTGGACACAAAGTCATAATCCTATAACATGACTACTATGTCAGTCTTAGTTATTCAGGAATAGTGAGGGAGGTAAAAGCCCATTCTTTAGGACTAAACATTGAGAAATCTGTTTGTTGGGCCTCAAAAGATTTCTTTCTTTCCTCCTCTTCTTCTTCTTCTTTTTTTTTTTTTTTTAAGCAAAATAGGCTCATTTTAGAGATTAAATCTGTTGTAAAGTGCTATAAATAGGTTGCAAGTATAAGTGCTATAGAAAAATTACAATAATACTATGCTAGCCTAGTGTTCTAGTGGTTAGTCTTCCATAGCAATATGAAATTTTGGGGGGAAGTGATGTAAAAAAATCATTACTGAATTCATTTTTCAGGATTTATATATATATGTGTGTGTGTGTGTAGCCAATGGTTAATAATGTATGTATATTTTTTGTCTTCCCATCTGTTTCTTGCTACTGCAGTTCTATGGTTGCTATGGAGAAGATTATGATAAGGAAAAGCACAATAAGGTTAAAAGTTCTTCTCTGTATCTGGGACAGAAATAACAATCTCCCACCACACCATCCTTTTTTATGCCCTCTGCCCTCATGTGATGATCTTGAATACTGCAGTGCCTGTTGCTGACGGGAAGATGGTTTGATGCTATATTTTAAAAAATTACACAGAGGAGCTAATTCTCTTCTTTTTTGCTTCTTTTAAGGTTGATGACTTTCATCATTTTAGTCTAGGCACAGAACAGAAGGAGACGATAAGCATATTAGGATGAATTGTCAACCCGGGACATTTCTGGTTTGTGTGGGTGGTTTTTTCCTTTAATTTCATTTATGTGTTTAAAATTTTATTTATTTTTTATTTGCTGATATGAGGTAAGAAAAGCTTAGAGAAAGGACCTGATGTGGAACAGTTGGGATTTGGTTAATCTGCTTAGAAATAACACTAATCTTTAGATCAGATGCTGTCAACAATACAGTGCCTTCTATCCCCATTATCTTCCTGTATTCTTTCCTTGCTTATTCTTCCGGCACTCTGTGGTTTCATTTAGTTTTATCTTTTCATTTCCTACCAATTTTTGTTTTTTAATATTTCTTTCCTACTTCTCATTTACATTTCACTTTTGAATTTCACCACGGCTTCATCATGGGAAGTTTTTTGGCTTTACTCTGAGGTGGCAGGGTGGAAAGTATAGATATGTAATAACTCATGCCAAAATAAGCTTCTTCCTAATATATGCTTAAGAGTAACTTTGTATTACTTTTAATAATCACAGTTGCAGATCTCTGTCAAAATAAGAGTATGACCACAATTTTCTTGAGAAGTTTGCTGCTCCTGGGACGATTATATGGCTCTAGGTGAATACATGCTATTTTCTTTCCTCTGTTTTCTGTTTTTTTTTCCCTGCTTATTTGTATGTTAGGTTATTTTTTGAGATCAAATTCAATTGCTATTTATTAAAAACCCTTTGTGCAAGGCATTTAATGTATATTTCTTCAAAGTGATTTTGTGAGGCAGATATTTTTTATGCCTTTTCTTAAAGATGCCAAAAACTAAGGCCAACAAGTTAAAATAATGTCCCCCAGGCTACACAATTAGTCAGTAGCTGTACCTGGATTCTATGTCCTGTGCTCTTTTCAGCATTCCTCAGAGGCTTTAAGGGGTAGGAGTTAGGAAAGGCACTGGAGTCACACTAGACATTGTTTTGAATCCCAGCTCCATCTCTGGGTCTCAGTTTCCTCATCTGTAAAATACGATTAATAATCATATCACCTCCAAGTCTTGTTTGTTACTAAGCTTTATATAAACCGCCTAAAACAATACTTGGCACATAAGTTCTTGATGAATAGCATCAAGTACATTGAACCTCAAATATATTGAACATTTACTGTATTATGGTCTCTGTGTGCTGAGACCTGAGCATACAGGTTCTGCTTAGAATCAAATTGAGAAAGGCCTCTATTAAGATAACTTGAAGTGTCATGACTATATCAAGGAAGTACAGGGTGTCATGAGGGCATTTAAAAAGGAAGGGTAGTCTGTTCTGGAGGACAGCAGAATTTTGAAATCTGAAGGATAGGTAGAAATGAGAGGGATCGTGTGTGTGTGTGTGTGTGTTTGTGTGTGTGTGTGTGTGTTTGTGTGTGTGTATGTATTTCAAGCTAAGGCAATAGACCACATAAATCTTAAATAGGAGAGTGCAGTGTGTTGCTGAACCTGAGAAAAGTCCACTGTGGAAGAAAGTACTGTAAGACTGGCTGGAAAGATAGGCAAAGGTCAGATTAAGCAGAGCCTTGAAGGTCATAGAAACTAAATCTAGATACATTGTATCAGAACCTAATGATGATGCCGTATTACCTCTGTCTGTATTCCTAGACTTCAAGAGAACTTCTAAAAGGATAACCAAACTCTCTACTTCCACATTTAAAATATTTGTATGTTAAAAACTGAAGAATGCTTTAAACTAGTTAGAAGTTAAATTAGTACTAACACAAACATATCTAAAAATCAAGAAAAATTTTAAAAATAGTGTTTAATTTGGAAAGAAGCAGTGTTACTGGTGAACAAGAATAAAATATTTCAGTTGAGCCATTTTTAAAAAGAATTTAATTGGTTTCAGAATGTAACATCCTTCCTGATGGTTTCAGATGGCTTTATTTGTTCATAAATAACTCTACTTGTTGATTTAGCCACTTTTGTCATATGAATGCTTCATTAAACAAATGGAGCTTGCTCATTATAGCCAAGTAGAGCTATATTCAACCAAGTGGTGAAGTTGAGAGTACACGGTTGTATTTAACAGCAAAGGCCCTTTATCTGGCCTCTTGCCATCTGGAAACTCTAGATAGCATTTCCCAATATAAATCTCAATGTAATAACCAGACTGATAAGGACATGCAGCTATAGTATCACAGTGTCAGAGAGTGTTCTGTATACAGGAAAGAAAAATAAATTCTTCTCACCCTATTCATTATCCAAGTTAAAAGCCTAGATTTTCAGACGTCCTTTAGAAAGCTAAGCAGCAAGAAATTTTTATTTTCCCTCAAAAAGGCCAGTCACATGGAAGTTCAGATTTGGCTAGAGGGTTATCATTGTAATAAAAGACAATCCTGAAATAGCGAAAAAATAGCCCCTAGATTCTGTCAGTTTTCTCTGCCCATTCCCTGCCTTGTCTTTAAACTACGATTTCTGAAATTTTTGAAAGCACCGAGATCTTTTTTAAAGTCCTTATCTAATGCTTGGGGCATTAAGATTTATTTTTAAACTTTATTCATCATTTCTAGGCTCAACAAAGTTTTTTTAAGAAATATCTGTTTTTTAAAATGTCAAGTTGAATTCAAATCTGAGACCCCTTTTTAAAAAAATCATTGTGATAATTATGAATTATTGGGGCTCCCTTCTATGTGCTGCAGCCTCTCTTACAGAGCCAGAATGCTGGGAGGACCCCTCTGGTCTTCTGTGGAGTAACTGCTTTTTGTTCAAGCCCCTTGTTCAAGCCCACAGGATCCTTCGTGTTGCTCTGCAGCTTCTGTGCCTTGTAGGACACATGGAATGTTGTGATGACCAGAGCTTCAGTCTCCAGGGCAGCCATCCTCTTTGAGGCACCATTATTTCCTTTGTCCTCTGAGCAAAGGAGAGCATGGATCTCCTCTTGTCAAGGAACTTGGCCAACTTCCATTCCCCTCCCAGTAGTATTTTTTCTCCTTTATCAGGCTCAAAGGCAGCCCCTCCTACCTCCTCTGCCCCACTGTAGCTTCCTCAGTGAGCATAGGCTTCACAAGAGACAGGAAGCCTGTTGGTCTTCAGTAGTTTCATCTTTCCACCCTGCAAAGCCGACACAATAAAGGAATACACAGACAACTTGACAAAGATAGGCTTAGAAGAGGTAGGAGAGAGGAAGGAGAAAGACATAATTGTTAATGTTTTCATTTGTCGCTTGCTATAGTCAGCATAGTCGTATTCATGGCTGACAAATCATATTTTGAATAGTATTTCTATTTGGAGGAATTCCCACATTATGAGTCTACCTCCCCAGTATTAGAAATGAGAACTTAAATTTCTGGCCTCTTGTGTAGCTTGGGCTTCGGCCCTTCAGTCAGATTCACATAGAGAATCTCGCCCTGACTTGAAAGAAGAAACTTGAAAGAAGAAACATGACAGAACAAGTTCTATATTGAGCTTCTGTTGCTAGCACAGATAACAGCATAAGAGTATGGCTTTGCAGGATTATAGTGTTGTAGGGTTAAGTGCCTGATATAGCACTGAGACATCATTCGTAGTTGCAGTAAAGTTTTGGCATTTGGGGTTTGGTGACAGGGACAGTTGCAGCAATTTTCTTAAGCCAGTTTTACAGTATAGTTATGGATGTTTTCCTGGAAGATTAGCTCTTAATTTGTTTCTTAAGCCATCTCCATGATTCTGTGAGCTTCCCAACATACCTTTTTCTAAAAAAAAGTTTAAAAAAGTATAACTTACATACAATAAAATCCCCCTGTCTAGGTATATAGTTTGCTGTGTTTTGACAAATGTTTCATCTTGTGTTCACTACTGTAACCATGATGTACACTATTTCTATAACTCCAAGGAGTTCCCTTCTGACCTATGTAGTAGTCTCTGCCAAACTCTAACCCTCAGTCCCAGCTCCAGCATCTGGCAACTGCTGCTTTGTTTTCTGCCTGTATAGTTTTGCTTTCTCCATAGATTTTTTTTTTAATGGATACATGCAGTATATAGCCATTTGTTTCTGGATTATTCCACTTAGCACAATAGCTTTAACATTTAGTCATTTTGCATATATCAGAAGTTTGAGGTTTTTTTTGTTCATAAGTAATATTTCATTAAATGGCTGTGTCACAATTGTTTTATCCATTTGTAAGTTGATGGGCATTTGAGTTGTTTCTGGTACTTTGGCTTTACAAATAAAGATGCAGTGAACATTTGCATATAGGTTTTTCTGTAGATCTGTATGTTTACTTGTCTTGCATAAATATCTAGAATTGGAATTGCTAGATTGTATAGTTAAGTGTACATTTAATTTTGTAATAAAATGTGAAAATATTTCCAAATGACTGTACTACCTTTCATTTCCTTCAGAAATGTATGAGAGTTAGTTGTTCTACATTCTCGTCAACACTTAGCATTGTCGTGTTAATATAATATATTCTAGTTGATGTTTTGTATTACCTCAATATGGTTTTAAGTTCCCTGTTGAATAATGAAGTGGAGCATCTTTTCAGGATGTTATTACTCATTTGTATGCTTTCTATGTATAGTGAAGTGTCTGTTCAAATCTTTTGTGCATTTAAAAAATTGGACTGTTTTGTTGAATTTTAAGAGTTTTTAGGTATTATAAATATAAGAACTTGGGTTTTGAAAATATTTTTTCCCAACCTATGGCATGTATTTTTATTTTCTTAATAGTGTCTTTTGAAAACAAGAAACTGTTAATTCTGATGAGGTCTTATCAATTTTTAAGTGGTTAATGCATTTTGTATCCTATTCCAGAAGGCTTTTTCTAACCCAGAGTCATAGAGAATTTCCCCTGTGTTTTCTTCCAGAAGTTTTATAGTTTTATTGATATGTTTAAATTTTTTATCTATTTTGAGTTAATTTTTATATAAAGTATTAGATAAGGGTAGAGGTGTTTTTTTTTTCGCATATGGAGATTATTTTTCCCCCCAGTGCAGTTTTTCAAAAAGAGTAAACTTTTCCCCCTGAATGGCTTTGACACCTTTGTTGGAAATCATTTGCCCATTTATGTATGAATCAATTTTTGGACTCTCTATATGTTCTTATTCCAATGCTACTTTATCTATATTACTTTATAACTTACTTTCTTTTTGAAAATTATTCTATTCTAATATTCACTTTTGTACATACATTTCAGGGGTAATTTGTCTATTTATACAAAATAGCTCACTGAAAATTTGATTTGGATTCTGTTAAATCTAAAGATAAATTTGGGTTGACTTGACCTCTTAACAGTATTGAGTCTTTTGACTAATGGTCACAGTTTGTCTCTCCATGCAGTAAAATCTTTAAATTTCTCTCAGGAAAATTTTGTAATTTTCATTGCACAGATCTTACAGATATTTTCTTAAGGTTATCCCTAAGTATTTCATGTTTTGGATGCTATTATAAGTGGTATCATTTTAAAATTTTAATTTCCAAATATTCATTGCTACTGTATAGAAAAATAGTTGCTATTTGTATATTGGCCTTGATTTCTGAAACCTTGCTTAACTAATTTATTAGAATTAGTTGGTTTTTTGTAGACTTGTAAGAATTTTTAATGTAGATAGTTGTGTTATCTGCAAATAAATACAATTTTACTTTCAAATTTTCAATCTATATGTCTTTTAATTCTTATTCTTCCCTTATTGCAGTGGCTACAATCTGCATGTTAAATAGAAGTGGCAAGAGCAGACATCTCTCCTTGTTCCTTACTGTAGGAGGAAAATCTTTTACCATTAAATTTGTTAGCTGTTTGAATTATTGGTACTGATAATATCTCTTTGTTCTTCTTTTTAATGTCTGTAGGATCTGTAATTATGTCTCTTCTTTCATATCGGATATTGATAATTTGTGACTTTTCTCTTTATTCTTTGTCAGTCTGGTTAGAGATTTATAAATTTTATTGACCTCAGATAACTAAATTTTGATTTTATTGATTTACCCTGTTGTTTTTCTGTCTTTATTTTTATTGAATTCTACTCTGTCTTGATACTTTGCTTCTGTATGCCTGCATTTGATTTAATTTAAATTAGTTTTTAAAAAGTTTCTTAAGGTGGAAACTTAGGTCATTGATTATAAACCTTTCTTCTTTTCTAATATGCACATTTAGATGCTGCTATTACTTTTCTCTAAGTAATGCTTTGGTTGCTTCCCCATAAATTTTGATATGTTGTGTTTTCATACTCACATAATTAAAAATATTTTCTAATCTTCCTTGTGATTTCTTCTTTGACCTGTGAATTATTTAGAAGTGATTTTTTTTTTTTTTCTTTGAAATGGAGTCTTGCTCTGTCATCCAGGCTGGAGTGCAGTGACGTGATCTTGGCTCACTGCAACCTTTGCCTCCTGGGTTCAAGCGATTCTCCTGCCTCAGCCTCCCAAGTAGCTGGGACTACAGGCATATGCCACCATGCCCGGCTAATTTTTATATTTTTAGTAGAGACGAGGTTTTGCCATGTTGGCTAGGCTGGTCTTGAACTCCTGACCTCAGGTGATCCACCTGCCTTGGTGTCCCAAAGTGCTGGGATTACAGGCGTGAGCCACTGCACCTGGCCCGAAGTGATTTAAAAAAAAATACATGATGGTTTTCTAGATTTCTTCCTATTGAGTTTAGTTTAACTCATGTTCTTTGTATAACTTTAATTATTTAAAAATTTCTAAAGTTCATTTTATAGTCCAGAATATGTTCTGCCTTAATGGATGTTCCATGTCTACTTTAAAATAATGTATATTCTATGATAGGTAGAACATCCTAAAGTTTTCATTTATATTAAGTTCATTGTTCAGGTCTTCTGTGTTTTTACTGTTTTTGTCTGTTCTATAAGTTAATGACTGAGACGTGTTGCAATCACCAACCATAATTGCAGGTTTTTCACTTTTTTCCTTTTAATTCTGTCAGTGTTTGCTTCTTGTACTTTGAAGCTCTGTTGTGAAGTGCATACACAGGACTGTTAGGTTCTTGATGAATCAGCCCGCCCTTTTATCATTATGTAATATCCCTCTTTATGCCTGTTTTAGTTATTTGACTCTTCTCTCTTCACATGCTACTGCCTTCCCAAACTCTTTGCTTTCCCAAACTATATTATCTTATAAGTTACCTCATAATTAGCTGTCCAGCCTCTCCTTGGTGAAATGCTAATTTCTGGTACGATCACTTGTAGCCAGGATGTAAATAAGATCCTATGTCATAAACCATAGTGACTCATGTTCATGGAATTGCTTCTTTCTCCTTTCTCTGAAGTCAGTTTTGAGTGTGGTAGCAATCATAGTAGCATGTCCATCATAACACTGCAAAACCTGGTTCTGCTTTTGTGCCTTGGTTCTTTATAGCTAATTATAATCACATTACTTGCTTAGTTTTAAATAAGGGGTTGCAAACATAAATGCCCACAGGAGTCAGACAGGTAACATGATGGAGTAAAGTGGGTTATATCGTGGAATAACAGGAAGTGGGTGGGGATCCTGGCAGTGTGGAAAGCTCCTGCTTTGTCTAAAGGGGCAGCACTAATCAATTGCCATGTGAAATGCAGGCCTGGTGTTACTAACTGCCCCCCAAAAGGGGATTCCTAAATGGAGTAGAATACATAAGCTGATAGCCAGATATGAAATCAAGAGGAAGTGATAATAATAGGAAACTTGCTGAAGAGAATTCTGATAAAGTTCACACCAAGTTTTAGGAGATACTGCTGAGTTAATGCTACCTACGTAATATATATGCCATGACATGTAGGAATCAAATAAGCATGTATACACACACATATGTATATACACATATATACATATGTACACACACACACACTATATATATATATATATAGAGAGAGAGAGAGAGAGAGAGATCTTTTGGAAAGTGACAAAGAGGAGTGATAATCTAGAGAGTGTGCATTAGTTCAGTATAAGCCGTGCTCTTTGCCCTTAGGATGGTCCCTGAGCAATGTTTGTGGTTGAAGGGGAGAAGTCAGTGAGAAAGCACTGAAATTATATCTAAAGGGAAACTGTAGTACCATAGAAATAGAATACAATTACATATTACAGCCAGACTATTACATGTTACATAGACTGTGTAATGACTGTTTAATGCTTCAGCCAGAAAATGAAGATACATAATTTTATGGTGGCTTGCCATTGTATACCGACCATGAAATATATTGTGTGATATGGCATAAAATGAAGTGGAAACTTGGCAGTGATCTTGTAAATTGATGAATGTGGATGACCAATATGTAATAGAGCCATCTATATTGATAAATTAGTCAGCTATTACTCTTCATTTCACTTAGCACTGAGTAGATGGCCAAAATATAATTGAATTTCAGCTAACACAAACTTTTTTTTTAGTTGAGATGGCAGTTTGTAAAAAGATTATATGGTAAGTATAAAGGTAGATTATTTCATCTAATTAAAATTTGGTTAAAATATGAAGAGAGAATGATTTGTTTAAAAAACTACTACAATACTAGAGAATTGTGGTATTCTTTAGTTTCCTTCAGAAAACAAGGAGGATAGTGTAGAATTTTTACTTTTTGAATTCATGTCAGTCTGATAAACTATGAAACTTAATTTGATAGGTTAAATAAATTTGTATTACATGTCTTTATGTAAGAAATACTTGTGAGATCATATGGGATGATATAAACCAATAAGCATTTTGTGACCACTGATATTAACATTTTAGGCAGAAGGATTAACATAGGCCTCCCAAAGTGCCATAAAGGTCTTTTTGATGCTTTGCTGATTATATTCCCAGAGGGAAGTGTTCTGGCAGTTGGGCTGATCCTGAAACATGAGCACTTGCTCCATAGTCATCAGAGAACACTGTTGTGAAATCTCCATTGGATTGCTTGGGCCATTTCCTGTTGTGAACATCCGACGTTCAATCTCTGATGCGTTTGCAGGGGGATTTCATGTCATTTGACTCTAGCAGTAGGCAGATCACAGTAAAATGTCCGTTGTCTGTTCTCTTGGCTGTGTAGTGTGGATGGTACCGCCTAGGATTTTTAAAGATTCTTTGTTGCCAGCTTCATTTCCTCTAACATGTACCAAGAGGTTTGAGATAATGTGAATGCCTTTCTGCTTTAAATCTTGGGAAACAGGAGTCTAAAGAAAGATTATAGACAACTGTATTTATGACTTTAACTCCTCAGAGGAAATATGACCATGCACTTGATGTCCTTTTTATGTAATTGCTGAGAGTTGTTCAGAATTCCTGAGCTGACTCAAGTGAAAGTACAAAGAAAAGATTCAAGTGCAAAATTCTGTCACTTTGGCTCTTAAATTATACATTTTACATGTAAATATTGCAAATTGTAAGATGTTTTAAGGGTTTTTTTTTTTGAGATGGAATCTCACTCTGTCGCCCAGGTTGGAGTGCAGTGGTGCAATCTTGGCTCACTGCAACCTCCACCTCCCAGGTTAAAGCAACTCTCCTGCCTCACCCTCCCAAGTAGCTGGGACTACAGGCGCCCACCACCATGCTTGGCTAATTTTTGTATTTTTGTTAGAGATGGAGTTTCACCATGTTGGCCAGGCTGGTCTCGAACTCCTGACCTCAAGTGATCTGCCTGCCTCAGCCTCGCAAAGTGCTGGGATTACAAGTGTGAGCCACTGCACCCAGCCTAAGTGGATTTTTAATCTAATATTTAGCGTTCAAGTTTAAATTCTTGCCTAGAATTTTAAACATGGAAATACACTTTAAAAGGAAATAGGGTTTTTGATTTTTTAATAGGATAGAAAAAATTTAAGCATCAAAAATGCAAAAAAAACACCCATTTCCCTCCTTCTTACTCTAAGAAACTTTTTATTACTCTAAGAAACTTTTTATTACACATACTTCTATCAATATACTAAAGAGGAACCATGAGACACATTCACAGAGTAACTTAATTTCGTCTTCTGCATACCTTTAAATTCATTCATGAGTCAGTTCTTTCCCTAGATGAGAACTAAAGCAGGTTATACAACTTTTCTGATCACTTTGAATTTAAAAAATGAAACAAAATAAGAAAATCTTAATTTATATACAGAATTATAAGTATGGTTCCCTGACGGCCAGTGAGATACCCTCTAGGAGTCCAGATATCCGGCTTCAACTTTCCTCTACTGGGGTCCCATCAGCGAGCGCTCGTTAGGCCTAAGAAGACCCTGCACCAACTTTCATGTGTGTTCACCTACAAGGTGGGAATAGGGTGAGTGAGTCTTTTAGTGTACCACAGCCCTAATTTAAAAGTTCTCTCCACAAAGCCTCTTTACAGACTTTCACCCCTGACGTATTTATTCTCTTTGTGTAGTCCTCACAATTTTCAGCCATCTTCTTTGTGCAAATTCTTCAGGGCAGTTTGTCTTAAAAGTCTCTTTTGGCATCTGATATATATATGTACACACACACACACACACATACATATATGTATGTACATTCATGTATGTATATGTGTATGTACATGCATGTACGTATACGTGTATGTACATTCATGTACGTATATGTGTATGTACATACATGTACATATATGTGTGCATATACATACACATATATGTATGTACATATGTATATACGTATGTGTGTGTGTGTGTGTGTGTATGTATATCTCAGGGTATATATATATATATATATACCCTGATATTTCATGTGGAAATTGAAGGAATTGGATTAGATCAATTTAGCGACATGTATGTATTGCGTTCCTATGGTGTGCTTTCTTAGACCATACAGTATACTAATGAGGATTTGTTAAATAATCGCAAGATATGATTAAAAGCTTGGTGGTGTTCTGACACTAGTTTGTGAGACTCTGACCTAGACTGAGAGGTCAGGGCTTTTCTTGTGAGAAGGTATCACTTGAGCTATTGTAAATGATGAGTAGGTTACTAAGTAAAGAAGCTGGGGTTTATGAGTAGGTTACTACGTAAAGAAGTTGAGGTTTGGAACAAAGCAAACCAGACAGAGGAAAGACAGAAAACAGAGCAAAGACTCAGATTCCAGGAGTCAAGAGAAATTTAGTTGGTAAAATGTGCCAAATTTGATCATGGGTTGGGTTTGGGAGATGATGACAGAGTTGACTTGAAGATTTCTAAATGTCTGGCTTGCCCAGCTTGGCCCTGTTCAAGCCATTCACAACCATAGGGAACATCAGGAAGGAGCCAGAGTATATTCGGGAGGTGGACATGCAAAGGAATAGTTTGATCTTGGACAAGCACACTTTTGAGATGCCTTTGAGGTAGCCACATGGTGAAGTCTAGGAGGCAATTGGATATAAGAGGAGAGGTTTTGATTAGAGATATAAATTTGAAAGCCATTAGCATTTATATGAGAATTGAATTCATGATGGTAAGTGAAATTCTGTAGGGAGATAGTTTAGAATAAGGCATCAAGGCAGCACTTTCAGAAATACCAACATTCAGTTACCATGTGGAAAAGGGTAAAACAGCAAGAGGAAGTGAGAAGTGTCCAGAGAATTGGGAGGGAAACCAGAAGTGAATTATATTAACATCACTGAAGCTAAGGGAAAGGTGTGTTTTAAGGAAGAGGGAAGGGTCATCTCTGTCAGATGTTTACGAGAGTCCAAGAATGATTACAAGTGTCATACAGCCACAAGGAGATATCTGGGAAGCCTAGGGAAAATTGTTTTTAAGAAGTGATTGGGGCAGAAGTAGATTGAAGACTATGGAGCAGGAATAGATTCTGTGGAGAGAGTATAGACAGTGCTTTCAAAAAGATTAATGTGAAGTGTCAGAGAGCTAAGGCCTCCCTGGTGAGGACTGTGGGGTGTAGGGAGGTAGGAATTTTGTTTTCAGTTTAAATACTTGAGGATGTTTAAATGCTATCAGGAAGTCTCCAGTGCAGAGAAAGGGGTTGAAGTTACGGGAGGGGGCAGTCTATGGTAAGGTCACTAAGGGGGCCAAGCAGATGTTATTTGAAGCTCACATACAGGGTTGGTTCTAGATAAACTCCTCTAACCTGACAGGAGAGAGGGAGATGAGGGTGAGGCAGACTGAAACTGATTTGCAGATTGAGAAGCAGGAAGTAGAGGAGTTTCTAACTCCTTTATGTAAAAGTCCATTCTAGTTTAAAATTTGTCATCATATAATATTGTAGTGATAATAACAGCAAACACATATGGAATGATTTCTGTGTCTTGAGTTAGGTGTAGTAGTAAGTGTGTGTTCCTTATAGACTAACTGCCTGGGTTTGAAGCCAGACCTTACCACTTCCTAGCTTTGCGACTGTGCAACCTTGAGCTGTATTTTTAATTCTCTGTTTTTCTGTTCTTCTGTAAAATGAAAATAATGTCAGTAAGTACCTTATAGGATTAAATCAGTTTGTGTATACATATATATAATACATGTTATATGTAGAGAGAGCTTAATGTGGACTTGGTGTAGTCAGTGTGACCTAAATATTAGCTAGCAATAGTAGTGGTGGTGGTAGTCACCCTCAGCATCTGGTACTGCCCTCATCATACCCCTTGTATGATGTGATGATAATATTTAGCTCTGTTTTATAGGTGAAGCAACAGACTCAGAGATTAAGTTACTTGTTTGGGGACATGCAGCTAAATAGATGAAAGTACCACATTTCAAACCCGATTTGTACAGCTTCAAACCTACACCTTTGCAAGTTCTGAAAGCAGCTCATCCGGAATATTTCTTCTTCAGCTATTTCAGAATGTGAGATTTTAGGATTGACCTTATGTAAAAACATGAAGTAAGTGAAGTTGGCCTTTCGCAACTTCTGCTGCCCCAGAGGCTTGCTCTGTGCCAGCAGTCCTGTTGCTTGCCTGGCTCCCAGCCTTGTCCCGCACAGCTCCTTGTCCTCTGAAAGCACCCTGTTGCGGTTGCTTTCTCTTTCTCTTTCATTCTTAGTTCATATTGGTCATTTTTAAAAATTTGTATCAAAGATTATTTGAGTTAAGCTTGAAATTAGTGAATTGCTGGTGGAGGATACTTACAATCCTGTGTAGTTTAAGTTGGTATTATATTTCCTTTACCTCTTCCTTGGAGTATTGTCTGAAGAAGGCAGTGATGGAGGTTCGGCACCAGTTTGGCTTCCACACTTATTCTTAAAAACATCTCTATCAGCATTTATTTTAAATTTATCATATCATTATAACAAATACATTCTCTAACCCGCTTCTACCTTATGAGGTAGCTCATTCTATTCATTGCCTGCTCCATGATCAAGTAACCTTCCCTTTCTGTCACTAATTGCTGAGGTTCTTTCAACTTCTTTTTTAAAATTTAGAGACTTCCCCTAATGTTATTTATTTTAGAAACTTTTCCTGATGTCATCAAATGCTTTATATTCGATCACAGACAGTTTATGAAACATTTTATTCTGCAAATTTAACTCCTGAGAACATCATCAGACTATACGTGAAGAATATGACATTCTATACAGGGAAGGTGTTATGTATGTTTATTTTTTAAACTAATTGTAATCCTAACAGTATGTTATTCTGTTACTTTTTTGGGAGAATTGAGATACTATCACTTCAAAGTAAAACAGTTTGAGATACTGTCATAGACTGAATGTATTTTTCATGATCTAAAATAACTTCTTTGTAGGGTCTCCATGGCCTATTTTGATCTACTGTTATTTCCATACTGTTTCATCATCTTAGGGAGGAGGCTTTGCAGAAGAGATAACAGTTATTTTGACTTCCCATGAGTTGGCTCTGGTGAATCAGTTTTCTTTTTTAGAATTTTAAGTGTTGTTGACATATAATTTATATTCCATAAAATTACTCCTTTGAAGTATAAAATTCAGTGACTTTTGGCCAGGTGCGGCGGCTCACGCCTGTAATCCCACCACTTTGGGAGGCCAAGGCGGCAGGATCACAGGGTCAGGAGATCGAGATCACCCTGGCTAACACGGTGAAACCCCGTCTCTACTAAAAATACAAAAAAATTAGCTGGGCATGGTGGCGGGTGCCTGTAGTCCCATCTACTTGGGAGGCTGAGGCAGGAGAATGGCATGAACCTGGGAGGTAGAGCTTGCAGTGAGCCGAGATCGTGCCCTGCACTCCAGCCTGGCAACAGAGCAAGACTCTGTCTCAAAAAAAAAAAAAAACAAATTCAGTGACTTTTAAGCTTGCAGAGTTGTATAACCATCACAGGAACCTAGTTTTAGTTTTCCATCACTGAAAAGTCCCATTAAGTCTGTTCACGAGTCCCTATGCCATCCTGTGTATCCCCGGGTGGTACTAATCTATTTTCTGTCTCTATAGATTTGCCTTTTCTAGACATTTTATATGTGTGGAATCATATATTATACAGTGTTTTGCATCTGGCATCTTTAAGAAATATGTTTTGGGAGGCTCGTGCATGTTGTAAGATGTATCAGTACTTTGATGGTTTTTGTTTCTGAACAGTATTCTGTTGTATGGATAGATCACATTTTGTGTGTCCATTCACCAGTTGATGGATATTTGTATTATTTCCTTTTCAGGACATGATATAAATAATGCTGTTGTGAACATTCATGGACAAGTCATTGTGTGGACATACATTTTCATTTTACTTGAGTAGATTCCTAGTAAACGAAATTGCTGACTACTTGTATGTTATGATTATTTAGGTTTATGAACATTTGCTGTTGATTTTTATTTAGGTCTGTGATCATTTTCTGTTGATTTTGTATTCAGAATATTTAATTTTTGGCATATTACTATCAAATTATCCCAGCACCATTTGTTGAAAAGACTATTTTTGCCCCATGTGGTTGTCTTGTACCTTTATTGAGAAGCATTTGACCATAAATATAAAGATTTGTTTCAGTACTCTCAACCCTGTGACATTTATCTGTATGTCTATCCTTAAAAACCTAGTACCATACTGTCCTACTGCAGCTATATAGCAAGTTTTAAAATTGGATAGTGTGAATTCTTCATCTTTGTTCTTATTTTTCAGTATTCTTTTGGCTATTCTAGTTCTTTGTCTTTTTATATGTTTTAGAATTTGTCAACGTTTGCAAAAAGACTACTGGGATTTTGACTGGGCTAGCTCTGAATCAATAGATCAATTTAGGGACAATTGGCATCTTAAGATTGACTCTCCCAATTCATGAACATTACATATCTCTGCATTTATTTAGTCTTACTGATTTCTTTTATTAGCATTGTATACTCTTCTGTGTATGGGTGCTGTACGTATTTTGTTAGACTTATATGATTTGTTAGATTTATATGTAAGGATTTAATTTTGCAGTGTGCTTATGTAACAACACTTTGAAAATTCAGTTTATTTCTAATCTTTCATCAAACCCCGTTAGTTGAATTCATCTGTGTCATATTTGAATCTGGCCACATATCAGGTACCATCTTCCAAAAGATAGTAAAGAGCTTCTAATATTTTTCTATTGTAGTTTCCAGGAGGTAAAGGGATGAACAATTTTTATTATTTTGACTCAGTGACTGGTCAGCAGTTGTTAAGTAAGACTATCATGTCAGTCTGTTCACATCATCAATAATAATGTAATAACATAAAACACACAAACCTCCCTGAAGGAGTTTGTACTGTCAGGAAAGGGCGAGCATATAACCTCCCTGTTCCTTTTTCTGTAGGCGTTGCAGCATCTTTGGAAGTGTCAGAGAGCCCTGGGAGTATCCAAGTGGCCCGGGGTCAGACAGCAGTCCTGCCCTGCACTTTCACTACCAGCGCTGCCCTCATTAACCTCAATGTCATTTGGATGGTCACTCCTCTCTCCAATGCCAACCAACCTGAACAGGTATTTCTGTTCCATCCTATGCTACCTCTAAAAGGTTAATCTTTTCAGAGGAGGTTGGTAGGGAATCATCGTGAGTACATCTTCGGTTTCGAGAATAAGGTGGCATTTTCAGCATATGTGTGCTCTTTTAAGGCCTCCTCCTCTGCCCTGTCAGTCACCTATCAGAAGATGCTATCCTCTTTTTAAAAAGGTAACAGATGTTAAGAATGTCCTTCTGAGAGTTTTACTTAGGAACCTGTAATTTTATCAACAACATTGCTAATAGGCAATTTTGACCAGAAGGGACTGGCACCATCACAGATGGTTGAGAGCATACTTTTAAAAGATAGTGATAAGAGTAAGGAAGTAACATTAGGTTGTAGTACTTGATTTTTTTAAGTTAACTTCACTAGTATTTTAAAGTAAAACATGACTAGCCATGTTAGCCACCTCAAAGAGTCTCATATAAATTATTAACAGAATGTGTACATGAAAGAATGTACATGAAAATGGAAGCTACTCCCCAGTAAGCTGTATCAATTACAGGAAAAAGACACATAATTTGTAGAACTCACTGCAGAAAATAATGCTCAGGAAGTTAATGAATTGTGATAATGATTACACCTTTATTTACAATGTTAATGGAGCTTTCCTCCTTCAGTAAGCTTATTATTACCTCAAAATATTTGATAAGCTAAATTTTCTGATATGAAATTAAATAGAAGCTTTTTTTGTTTCTTCGTAGAATTTTTGTAGTTAGACTCCGCCTTCAAGATCATTTTGTTCAACCTTATTATTTTAGGAATCAAGGATGGAGTTAAATAAGTAAAGAAAGAGCTTGAGTAGAGTTACTAAACACATTTACAGGTAGAGCTTGAATAGAACTGAGTCCCTCACTCACAGCCCAAAGGGCTTTTTGTTATGTCATTCTAAATCTTCCATGAAGACTTAACTTTGATAATAGAGGCTGACATAAGAACAGCAATCATGGACTTGTAACTCTACTTCCCTTCTGTGACATTTATTTACATTCAGTCTATACCTATGATCTATCATTGTGTGACCTAATAAGCATGAGAATGGCAGTGCTAATATTTTTTAATTTTTGTTTTGGAATCAATTTTTCGAACTGGTAAAAATATTTATGAACTGATAGTAGGGTGGGTAGCAGCAAAGACTTTTTTTATGTTCTGATGTGTTAGGTAAGGAAAAAATATTATTCCAATTTGGTATGTGAGAATTTAAAACTCCAAGATACGTATGAACAAATACTGTAAAAAAAAAGTTGATGATAATTCTCATATTAGAAATAAAATTTTCCAACGTTTGGTGCAGCATTTGGTACTGTCTACCAAATAGTTATTGTTTTGTGTCTAGGAGAAGATAGAGTGGCCAGTTTATTTATTTTGCTTTCTTTTCCAGGTCATCCTGTATCAGGGTGGACAGATGTTTGACGGTGCCCCCCGGTTCCATGGTAGGGTAGGATTTACAGGCACCATGCCAGCTACCAATGTCTCTATCTTCATTAATAACACTCAGTTATCAGATACTGGCACCTACCAGTGCCTGGTCAACAACCTTCCAGACATAGGGGGCAGGAACATTGGGGTCACCGGTCTTACGGTGTTAGGTGAGTGACACAAGAGTTCTTGGCTGTTTGGGCTTTACTTATGAATCTACTCTCAAGCATACTTGCTTCTGCCCTTGTCTCTACACCTTCAGTCTGCTTATGTTCTTTTTCTGTCTTCTCTCAGTTCCATCTCTTCTCTGCTTCTCCATGCTTCTTACAGATAGTCTCCCCCTCCTTTCTTCATTTCCGGTGGTCTCTAAAACTTAATTCTTTAATGACTTTCTTCTGAAGGTGAAGAAAGATGGTATCAAATACCATCAGAAGTGGTCTCTCACTTTTCTTAAGCTTCTACAGGGCAGAACTTGTTGTTGAGAGCAAATTAAATCAAGAATTACTTATTTTAGTACAGAGCAGAAGTTTTAGCACGTGTGAGAATAATACTATTACTTCATATCTGTGTAACACCGAGTAGGATCACCACAGTTCTTGGCTTGCATGTGTTGTCCTGGCATAATTGTAATAATACCTCCTTTTACTCCCACAAGTATCCTTGTTTGAAGAATAAATCATATTATCACCTTAGTACTGAGACCAAATAGATTTAGTTTTTTTCCCCCAGATTGCATAGAAAATAAACAACAACATTTAGATTAAAATTTAGATCTCCTTACTCAAACCAGCACTCTTTCCATTACACCATGTTGTTAGACTATCTCATACTAAATTATATCCATTATAAGCATGTTTTATTTTTCAATTCTTCTGTCTCTAATATAAAATACTGCTTTCTAAATGAATACTTGTGGTAGAGGTGGCTAAACTCAGCTCATCTGGGGAGATGGAAGACGTTTAGAGAAGGTTGATGTTCTTGATTCTCCTCCATCCTACTCAAGTCTCAGAATCTACTCCCGTAGTCCTTGTCAAACTCCACCCCCCCCCCTTTCTTTTTCCTTTGTTGTTGTTGAGTCACTTAAGAATACAGGTGTTGGGAATTCTTGTCATTTTCCCTTGGCCTTTGGTGCCTTTTTCTCCCAGCCTTCAAACAGAATAAAAAAACTAATGACCAAGTCGGGGATTTCTATTCTCAAAATCATATTCATTGTAGTATATTAAAAATTTTATAGATTATAAAATACTCTGAGTACCAAGTATAGTGTACTAATGGAATTAAATATTCTGATGCTTAGACCTGTAAGTTAGGTGACTGGCTTCCCATATTATCCAACCTTATTTCTTTTTTGTTTGTCCAGACTTCTCAGCATCATTTTTAAAAAGAAGATAAAAAGCCCTTAATTTATTTTATAATTAATGCTACCTCCAAAGAATTATTTTGGGTTTCTCTTCCTGGCATCATAGTGTCAATGACAAAGGCAACCAAAGATTAGTTTGCCCCACCGCAGTAGTTAGGATTCTCTAAGATTTTTACTCTTCCTACCTATACTCTTTTATTGTTCTCTCTTCCCCTACCCCCTCTTTTTTTTTTCTGATTCCTGTGTATACTCTGCATTCATTTTTTCATACATTCATTTATTCATTTTGGAAAGGGTGAACATATTTACTGAAAAGTCATTAGCATTACAAATAAATCATAAATTGGATTTAAACTCTACCGTCTGTATTCCCCAGCATGAAACTTCAAGCCATGGGCTTAATTTATGGTTTTGTTTTGTTTTTTTTCCTTGTTACTATATATCACCACCTTCTTCCTTTAGTGTTCTTTTTGGTAATTTTTGTTCCATGTTTTTTGTGTCCTGTCTTAATGATTGTGAAATGTCCACTACATTATTATCCACTCTGCTTTTACCTGACCCTTAGTTTAACTTTCCCCACCATAAAGCAGAATTTGATATAAAGTGGGTCTGTCCGGTTTTTGTTTGTAAAGTAACGAAGGACCTTGTTAAAATGGTTTTCGCCAGGGCAGGATAATGCTTGCTTTTCCCTGAAATCTTGAAAAGTGGCCTCTTTCAGCAATGTTTTTAAAATCAACATGTTGATACAATGGATCTTAAGAATTCTTCTTTAGAGGAAGCAGAGTGAAAGGAAGATCTTAAGATACCTTGGAAATATAATCAAAGAGTGAAGCCCCTTTGTACATATTTGCCCCCTGCTTACCAAAGCAGCAGGCCTGCTCCTGTGCCTAAGCCTCGTGAATTGGTACATGCCTCCTCTGGGTTCAGGCGGTGAGTCTGTCTCCTGGTATGTGTTCCCAAAACAGTATAATCTAAGGGTCCAGTGTACTGAATGTTGATGTCTCCTCCGTCATCACTTGGCTCACAGTAAAATGTGTACTTTATTGCTTACTCTTCCTGTTATAGTTCCCCCTTCTGCTCCACACTGCCAAATCCAAGGATCCCAGGATATTGGCAGTGATGTCATCCTGCTCTGTAGCTCAGAGGAAGGCATTCCTCGACCAACTTACCTGTGGGAGAAGTTAGACAATACCCTCAAACTACCTCCAACGGCTACTCAGGGTATGTACAGTGCTGCTTTACCCATTTTATTAGTTATCATGGACAATTCTAATATTCAAAAAGTAATTAACTTTAATTGGTTTTGAAAAATAACACCCTATAACTGCTGAAAAAGCTTTCTGGATCATTTTGTGTTTTCAAATTTAAAGTGAATAAAACATTTTCTCTCTCTTCTCTATATTGTCTTTATGAAATGTATTTCATCCAGTGGTAACTATATATGGAAACTGTTCCCATTCACGTGAAGATTTAAAGCACCTAAATGATAGCTTCTTTGTGTTAACTGTAAGACAATCCTTGAAATTTATATCTGAGAATACACTTCCTGCTTGAGGTAGAGCTGCCTATTTTACTAGGAGAAATGTGAGCATAGTGTCAGTAGGGTTGATCCTCCTGTTTTCAGCCTCAAATCTGGTTAGAGGAGGAAGATAGGAAAGAGTAAAGGAAAAGGCCTCAGGTCACAGGAGATCCAGGAATTGGTCACACCAAACAGGTAATAATGGAGGAAGCCTGAGTGTCATGGATGATTTCTACATGTAAACCCAGCTACTTAAATTTAGTTTTAAATAGGACATCCTTGAAAAGTTGAAGAGATTTTGTCAAATAAAATGAGGGGAAGATATAGAATTTTATTATAAAATACTCTAGTTCAAGAAAATGAAATTTAGCAGCTTCGAGTATTACATCATCTCTAATACAGAAAATGTTTCTTGTAGTATTCTCAGGGTAGATTTACAAATCTGAAATTTAACCATAAAGTGTTGGCAGTTAATGGAGAGGCCACAAACAGCCTTAATTATGCCTTGTAAGTCTGAATCATATTGATAGTCCACGCCTCTCATGGAAAAGGAAAGTCCTAAGTTGTAGTAAAATTATTCACATTAAAGAGCCAGCGCCGCAAGCCTCTTAAGAGCCTATAAATGTCCGCTAGTAATCCCAGCAAATATTGATGGACCTTACAGTAGTCTTTTAATTAACCTAGCCTCAAATTCATCATTAAAAAAAAACTTCAACATAATAAGTTTTATTACTTTAAGAGTGATTGCTGCAATACTGTTGTTCATTGCTAAATGTTTCAGCCACACTGTTGGCTAAATAGCCGCTTTTGTGGAATGATTTGTCAATCTCACCATTGTAAATGACATGATTAAAATAGCCCTTGTCTTGACATACTGAAAACTATATTCAAATTTTAGATTTTCCACTGTTTCTGTAACAGTTCACCTCTCCGGGCCCATGTTGCTTTTTTTTAAACAAAAATAAAGGGGTATCATCCTCAAGGTCCTCTGTGGCAGCGTTTTCTTTTTTTATTTATAATATCTTTGTGGAATATTGGTTGGAGTTTGGAATTTTAAATGAACAATTGACAGTGGTTATTTGTATGTAAGTTGAGAAATAGCTGTAGAAAGACCCTTCCATAACCTCTTTATTTCTGGGTAAGTGTACATCAGTTAGATTTCTTGGTATCATATCCTTTTTTCAACTTGAATACTCTTTGCACCTTTAGGTATAAAAGTGAACTTGAATGACAAGGATGAAAACTTTGTCTTTTATAAACTCTGGATTGATTATCAAACTTACTTTGGATAACCATATCTATTAATCATGTACATTAAATGGTAATATTTTTAATCTAAATTTATCTCTTAATATCCATATTAATAAAGTTGATCTCAAAATAGAATATTGCCCCAAAATAATTTAGATTTTTTTCAGAAGATTTACTTTACGAATTATGTTTACAGTTATTAATATAAACTCATGATGCATTCTCTGAAAAAAGAATATTTGACACCAGGAAAGTGAATCCCGGAAGTCTGATTGGTGACAGGGGAATAATATTTTGAGATTAGAATTTCTCTTATATGTAGAGACTAGCTTGAGGGAACTCGCGCTGGCCAGATCTAGGACAATTCAAACATCAAAATAAATATATAGTCCATAGAATAAAATAAGCATCACCAAATCCCTACTGATAAATAAATGGGGTCAAAGGGCAAGCTTTTTTTTTCACAGTATGATGCCAACTAATGTGTATACAAGGAATCATGGAGTTAGAAAATCATCATTGAGGTGAAAACAGTGAGCAAAAGTTTGATGGGAAGCAGGCTATTTAGTTACAAAGTATGTCCCCACAAATTGCTTATTAATGACACAAAAGTAACTTTGTAAGGGAGAGACCTGTTGGATACCATTTTAGCCAAGTGATCAAAGTAAACTTCACCAATATTGTGACAAACTGCTATCACGTACCTCCTAATATATGTACTGAAAAGGACACATCATTTCTGTGATATTACTGTCAAAAACACATAACCTAAATCTCATCATGAGGAAACCTCAAACAAACAAATGTGAAGGCAAAACTGTTCAAATTGAAAAAGACTAGGGAGTTAACCCTGAGGTTGCAATTTTTTGATTTTTTGCAATCAGACCTTGGCAATGACCTTGAGCAGTAGGATGTAAATAACTCCCACATGCTTAGCATTCCAATAATGGAACACTGGGCATAAATGGGTTAAGATGACTAGACATAATGAAGAATCTTGGTTTAGAATCTGAACAGAAAAAGAAATAGCTATAAAGGACATGGTTGAGATAATTGATGAAACTGAATATAAACTATAGATTAGCTAATACTATTAGATCAGAGTTAAATTTCTCGACTTTAATACGTGTACTGTGTGATTCCATAAAATGTGTCTTTGTTCTTAGGAAGTATTCACTAAAGTACTTAGTGGTAAAAAGGCATGATGTCTTCAACCTTATAAAAGAGACTCAGTGCACTAACTAGTTCTTTTCACCAAGTAAGGACTGTGAAGCAAATTTACTGTGCACTGGTTACTTGCCCGAGTCTGGTGAGACAGAGCATTCATACACAAAACAAGTTTCACGAAGTGTATTTATTATTTAATAGGCAGCAAAGGACAACAGAAGCCTAGCATTCATTGAAAGCCAGTTCCCCAAGGCTCAGAAAAGCTTCCTGGAACAGATAGAGTCTCTTCTGCACATGTCCACTTGCACATCAGCTGAGAGAACCCGGAAAGCAGCTCACTCTGAGTTTTATACCCGAGTGTCACTGCACTAAAGTGTTGAAGGACATCTTGTTTCTAGGAGGGTCTGGAACAGAGCCTGAGGTGTTCCAGTCAGTTCCTTCTTAATTCAGGATGTTGCATTCCCAGCATGTTCTATAGTTATTCTTGAGAACAGCAAGCAAGAAAGTGGGAAGAACTGAGTTGGTCCCAGACCACCCAAAGAACTGTCCTGAAAGGGCACAGCAAGAAGACATCATCATCTAGAAACCAGGAAATGGGCTGTTACCAGACAGTGAATCTGCTGGGGTCTTAATCTTGGAGCTCCCAGCCTTCCAGAACTATGAGAAATAAATTTCTGTTGCTTATAAAATACCCAGCTTATGGTGTTTTGTTATAGCAGCCTAAACAGATAAGACAGTGAGGAGTCTAAAATAGTTAAACTGGTAGAAACAGAGAATAAAATGGTGGTTTTCATGGGCTGGGGAGTGGGGGAAATGGGGAGATGTGGGTTAAAGGGTACAAAGTTACAGTTATTCAGGATGAATAAATTCTGGAGATCTAATGTACAGTATGGTGACTGTATGTAGCATTACTGTATTGTATGCTAGAAATTTGCTGAGAGGAGATCTTAACTGTTCCCAGCCACACACACACACACACACACACAAAGGTAGTTATGTGATGTGATTGACATATTAATTAGATTGGTTGTGGTAATCTTGTCACAGTATATATGTATATCAAAATATATACCATAAATATATACAATTTTTGTTAGTCAATTGTGCTTCAATAAAGCTGGGGAAGAAAGAAAAACAATCGTATAATGCATAAGGAAAGCCCTCACAACAAAGAATTATCTGGGCCCAAATTTCAATAAATAAGTTGCATTTAACGTTTTCTATTGTTAAAACATCCCTGCATTTATGGAATAAAGTCTCTTTGTTTGTGATTTTTAAAAATAAATTGTTCCATTGGGTTTGCTAATATTTTAATAAAATATTTACATCAGTGATCACCAGTGAGAATGGCCTATGGGTTTTTTTTTTCTGTCTTCTATTGTCCTCTAATGTTTGTTTTTTTGAAAATATCTTTTTTCCCTACACTCTTTAATGCAGTTTAGTGAGTGTAAATGCTAGATTATCAGTTATTGTTTCTCAAGAATTTGAAAATGTTTCATTTTCTTCCCACCTTTCTTGTTTCTATTGAGAAATCTGTCCTCGTTCAATTTTATTATCATATAATATCAAATAATTTTATGAGTTTGGAAGCTTTTCCTTGTTTCTATTCTTTGAAATAGTATGAATAAGTTGGGCATCATGATGATTCTATAGAATTTGCCTATGAAAGTTTGCCTTGCTCTTATTTTTTTTTTTGTAGATTTTTGACTACTGATTTAATTTCTCTAATGGTACAGGTTTTCTCTACCCTATTTTTCTGGAAAATGTCTTTTTTGTTTGAGTTATACATATCACCATCAAGATGTTCATAGAATTCTCTATACAAAAACAGAATAATGTATTTAAGAGTGTAAGTTCTGGAGACAGTGGGCATAGTTTTGAACTCTGAATCCAGGAATCGCTGGGTATGTGACATTGTGTCTTAGTTTTCTTATATGTAAAATGGAGACAATCATCATGACTAACTTATGGTTGGATAAAGATTGAATGAATAAGCATGTAAGATGTGCAGAACAGCAGCTGGCATGTGTAAGTCCCTACTAAATATTAATATTTAAATTACCATCATTATTCTCTTACAAAGTTTTAAACTCTGTATTTAGTCTCCTTTTCATTCCTAATACTGTTTATATGTGCCTTTCCTCTATTTTTAAAATCTGTCTTGCTAAACTCAGATTTTGATTTTATCTAACCTTTTGTAACTTGCATAAATTTCCTTCCTTTCTCCCTCCCTCCCTCCCTCCCTCCTGCCAATGTTTGTTAAGCACCTATCAGGTGCCAGAAACTGTTTTAGGTGCTGAAGATACATTGCTGAACAGGATAGATATTCTTCCCTTTGTAGAGCTTACATTCTAATGGGTGGAGATGGAATATAATCAGTAAATTGCAGAATTTGTTACAAGGTGAAAAGTTCTGTGGGGAAAAATTAGATCAGGGTAAGATAGATTAGTTAGGGGATGAGGAGCAGCAATTTTGAGTAAGGTGCTTAGGGTAAGCCTCATTATATTCTAACAAATATTTAAAGATAACGAAGGAATGCGCCATGTGAATATGGGGACTGGAGAGCATTCCAGGCAGAGGGAATGGACATATGAAGGCTTTGAGGCAGGCATGTGCCCATGTACTTGATGAATATCAAAGAGGCCAGTGTGTTTGGAGTGCAGCCAGCAAGGTGGAGAATTTAAGAGCCATTATATTGCAGGTGTTAGGGTGTTGGTACATGCATTGCATAGGAAGCATTATAATTGTATTATTCAATATGCTGTATCTTTAGCAATATTTTACATGCTTCAGCTATGTTATTATGAGAAATATGTGTTTAAAAATCACACTGTAAGATTGTGGATTTGTCAATTTGTTCTTATAATTATGCCAATTTTCTTTACCCATCTTGAGCCTGTGTCATTAGATGCTTGCAAGCTTGTTATATTTCATTGTTTCTCTATGTTTAATAAGCTTTTTGTGTTATTTTTAATTATTAAAATTAAAAGATGTAGTGGCTTTCTTTGGTCAATTCTTGTTGGTACGTTTCTATTATATGGTTCATTGGCATTCAGTTTCCCATGCTTTATGTTTTAGATGTATTGCTTATAAACAACATATATCTGGATTTAGTTGGGTTTTCAATCTGTAATCTGAGAGCTTCTGTCCTCTGAATTCAATGATTATGGGTATGGTTCAATGTCTAATATTTTATTTGAGGTTTTCTATTTATTAAGCTTTTTTCTTTACGCCACCTCTTCCCATATCTTCTACTGATTATTTGAATATTCTTTATAATATTTTTTCTCCTCTACTTTCGAAGTTGTAAGTGTATTTCTCTTAGTGCTTATTCTTAAAGTTCTTAAATACATACTTGATTTAATGTAGTCTAGAAGTAAAAAAAATCTCTACTCTCTATCCAAATAATAGGACCATAGAAAGCTGTCTTTCTTCCGTTTTCCCTAATCTTTGTGAATATTTCATCTCATCAGTTCTTTCTCTTCTCTCCTATTAGCCATTTTTTGGACCTTTTCATTCTGTCCACCATAATTCTCAGCTTCTGTCTGATATGTTTAATTTCTGTGTTTTTATTGTCTGCATTTTAGTTATTTTCTTGGCTTTAGTATATTTGTTCCACCTTATTTTTAACTTTTCTCCTTATTAATCATCCCCATTTTCATCATCGTTTACATACATTTCAGTTTTATTTAGATTTACCCGAAAGTTTGCCAGTTTTTTTGCTCCATTGCTTCTTTCATCACAGTCATTTTTTCTGTGTTCCGTTTTCTTATACTGAAGTACACACACCCTTCAGTAGGTATTACATCGATGATCTATGAGTGTTAAGTTGTTCTAATGTTTGTTTCTTTGAAAATATCTTTTTTCCCTACACTCTTTAATGCAGTTTAGTGAGTGTAAATGCTAGATTATCAGTTATTGTTTCTCAAGAATTTGAAAATGTTTCATTTTCTTCCCACCTTTCTTGTTTCTGTTGAGAAATCTGCTGGTAGTCTGTAGGCATTTGCGTTTTCCTTCCTTTGCTTTTTGCAGTTGTTTTGTACTTGATGTTCTGTAGATCCTAGAATATATTTCAGGTATGTGTTAATTTTTATTAATCCTGCTATGGGCTTGTGGTGCTTCTTAAATTGAGAGATTGTATTTTTTGTCACTTCTGGAAAAATCTCTGTCCTTATATTTTTGAATATAGCCTTTTCTCTTCTTTCTTTATTGTTTCCTGTTAGCTCTTGGTTTAGTCTTTTAATTCTGTAAACCATGTTTTTTTAATCCTTTGCTTATCCATAAATGTCTTTACCTTCTTTACTTTTCTGTGTGGCATTCTGGTTTTTGTTTTTGTTTTCGTTTTTTATTTTTCCAGATCACCAGTTCTCTCTTCTACTCTGATGGCTGTTCAGCTTATCCACTGAGTTTTGGAATTTATTTTCTTCTTTTCTTTCCTTTTTTTAAGAGATGAAGTCTCGTTCTGTCATCCAGGCTGCAGTGCAGTGGCACAATCACTGCTCACTGCAACTTCAAACTCCTGGCCCTTAAGCAATCCTCCTACCTCAGCCTCCCGAGTAGCTGGGATTACAGATGTGAGCCACAGCACCTGGCTATTTCTATGTTGCTTTTGTCTCTTCATGGCATCATCCTCTTTTATTATGGTGACTATTCTGTATATGTTTAATAATTTTAAGCATACTAATTTTATAGTGACCTTCACATAACTTTATGCTCTTTGTATGCTAATCCTCCTGTTTGTTGTGTAGTTAACTTTTCTTCACGGTGACATTCCTTTCCTGTTTTCCTCATGTGAACTCTTCACCTGGATTGTTCTATAGTTTCTCTAAAGCTGTAGGTTATGTTTTCTATTTGTTTCTGCCAACAGCTCTAGAGGTTTCGGGAAGATGAAGGGATGAGCAAAACAGGAAAGGGATGATTGTCCATACAGTGAGTGTGGTCGGGCGGCTGGGCCCTGTGCTGTTGAGTGAGATGATTGGAGATGTGAGGCAACACGGGATTTGTCCTGCAGCAATTGAAAATCCAGGGCTGGAGCTAGCTCACAGGAGCTGCATATCAAGCCATGGAGTGGAATTCCTTCCTGGAATGACACCCACTCTCCAAGTCCTGCAGCTTCTTGGCAACCAAGGATGGAGATAAGCACAGTTGTTTCTCACAATGGTCAGTAAAACTTGAACTCAGAAAGGAAAGCTGAGGGATAATTAGAAAAAAAACACCTCCCTTCTGACTTAAAGGGGAGAATAACCTTCACGGTTTAAAGATGCATGGAGAACTTTAAAATGTGTTTTTAAAAATTATATGCAAATAATGGCAATTCATTTTCTATCCATTATTTTATCTTGGTAAATATATAGTGTATTTATTTTCATTATTAATGGTTAACATTTTCTGAAACTAGATTATACATTTTTCTTTCATGGTTTGTAAGAAATCCTCTGTTTTCATCATCCTTTCATAATTTAATACAGTGAAGAGAGATGATTAACTCTCCTGCTTGCCTGTGAACTCTGTGTAGATCTTTAGAGATCATAGCTGTAGCAGGAGAGTATCTTAAATATCACCATGGTCCCACTCTCATGTTACAAGGGAAAAGACTGAGGCTACTAGAAGAGACCAGGTTTGCCCAAAACTGATAGGAAGGACTAAAATTATTTTGGCGTGGTTGTAACACTCAGGAATCTTATATTGTCTTTCTCTCTCTTTCTCTCTCTCTCTCTCTGTCTCCTCTCCTCTCTCTCACTTTCTATCTCTTCTCTTCTCCTCTCTCCTCTTTGTTCTCTCTCTTTCTCTTCTCTCATTTTTTAGAGACAAAGTCTTGCTCTGTTACCCCCCCAGGCTGGAGTGCAATGGCATGATGACAGCTTACTGTAACCTCACACTCCTGGGCTCAATTATCTTCCTGCCTTAGTGTCCTGATGGGGCCTTGCTATGTTGACCAAGCTGGTCTCAAATGCCTCGGCCTCCCAAAGTGCTGGGACTATAGGTGTGAGCCACCACGCCTGATTCTGTTTCTTGAACTGACACTGCTGTTTCCCTTCCCAGTAAGAGTGGTTCCATAATTTTTTTCATGGGGAGCAGAAAAATTTTCACCCACTAGAAGTGCTGAATAAATGAGTGCTTATTTCTTCTTTATCAAGATGTTATTCTAATTGAAGTTGAGTTTTTTCTCCCTTTTTTTTGCCTGCTGACATAAAGAAGCAAATCCCATATAATGTTCAGTACTTCCTCTTTTTTAAAAGATTAAATGTCAACAGTTATAACCATATTAATTTGTGTATATATTCATTCATTTTTACATATATGTGTGTGTGTGCACACACATAAACATACACCTTACTCTTTGCAGCTGCTTCAGAGTTGAGTGTTGGGGCAGGTGGAGAAATACAAGGAAACATATCTCCATCCTAAAGCTCACTGCCTAATGGAGGAGACAGATATAAAGAGAAAATCATAGCACTACATGTTAATGCTATAAAAATGTATGCAGTGCTATAAAATTTAAATGATAGAAATATTACTTGTCCCTGAAGAGTCCAGGAAGAACTTTATAGGGAAAAGGATTCCCAAGCAGGAAAAGGGTCTTAAATGATGGATAGAAGTTTTACTGGTTAAAAGTGGGTATTATAAATACAGGGAACCATGCTTGCAAAATCTTGCAAGTGTAAAAGTTTGACATTTTTAGTGAGAAGATCTGTGAAGCTGACATAAAGGGTCGTGGGGATTTGACGAGAGAGGAGCTTGAAAAGATGAAGTCCAGATTGTGAAAGGCTTTATATAATATGCAAGGAGTTTGGATGTTATCTTTAAGTGTAGAGATGCGCTGACATTTATAAACAAGAGAAGATGACCAGATACGCATTTTAGAAACTCTGTCAGTAATCAGGCTGAAAGATTGGCAGCCAGTCATAAATGGAAGGCTTTGTTGATAGCCCCATCAAGAAATGAAAAGGACCTGAACTAAGTCCCTAGTGACAGGGGCGGAGAAGGCACAGTGGGGGAGGGTAAGATTCAAGAGAGATTGAGGAAAAAATTACAATATATGGAGCTTGATTAGATGTTTAAACTCAGAAGAGTCAGAGTTAACTCAGATTCCTGTTGTGGGACACTGAATCAACAGTAACCATCTTAACTCAGAAGAGAAATTTGTAGAAGTTTGCTTGAGGAAAGCAGAGTTAGTGGTCTCCTGGGACCTCTATATGGGGATTGAAATAATGATAATGGTAACATTTCTTGAACACCATGTGCCATTCTTTGAGAATTAAAGAGCAACAGTCAACATAGAGATATACGGATTCAGAAGAATCTGTTGATGTCCAGTTAAACGTAAAAGCAGAGTCAACAAAAGTGTGTAGGAGAGAAGCAGTCAAAATCTAATTAGTTGGTCTTGCTTGTAGCTTTTGCCATGTGATAAGTGTGTGGTCATGGCCTTCTTGTATGTTGCTAATGGTGAATCATTCTTGCAAAGAGATACTAATGTATTTATACACACTATATTATTCAAATAATGCTGAGTAATGTTCATTGGTATTTTCACAAGTTTGAATATTTGCTATAAGCTTCAGCTCTTTGTGAATACTTGAATGGCAGAAACACAAATAGAAGAGGATGAGAATGTTGCTCAGCAGTATACTAACATGACATCAGAAGTGAATTTAAAACCTGACTTGGCAAAAGCAATATCTGTTTCAATGCCAAACCAAAATCAGGGCAAACAGACAAAATATTTTTATCATTGTCTAAAGGCACTGAGCTACTGTGAAGCAGGAAGTATCCTAACATCCATCTGGACGGTGCCCTTGGAAATTCTATTAATGGGAACAGGTTCTTTCCCTGTCCCTTCTCCATCTCTGCCTTAATTCAGCCAGCATCAACACAAAATGAAATAAAATTTTCTGTGTCCAATGTTATATTTTAAATTTATCTTTAATAGAGTTTGATATTAAGTATTTGTGATGTCATCTTTTTTTCCACAGATTTTTATTTGACATTTATTTTGTATTTCCCTTTATTTACGATTTTTAAAAAATATCTTTTTCAGGTTAGGATCATTTTTACCTATTATTGAAATATATAATTTTGATGTATTCATTCAAATAACAGTAAGGTATACATCCATTATTATATAGCCTACAGAATACTTCTGAAACTTTTATATAAGAAATGTTCAGTTTATTATAGTTACTCATTATTTAAAATATATAAGTCATATGAAAATATATAATTATGATTTAAGAATTCTTATCTAACTCTTCAACTCCTGAAGATCAATATCTATTGGGAATTAATATCCATTGGGAGACACTAGACATTTTTCATATTTCTTGACTGAATTTTTTTATGATTCAGAAAAATATATCAGTTCCCCTAGAAGTACCAGGAAGGAATTCCTACATGGAAACATTACCATATACTATACTAACCTTTCATTTAGTCCTCACAGTAATCTACGATTTGTAGGCACTTTGGTAGCTCCATATTACAGATGAGGAAACTAAAATATAGATGAAGAACAGGGAACACACTCAAGACCATATGACTGGTAGTAGGTAGAATAGATTCAAACTTAGGCTGTCTAACTGGAACATGCTCTTAGCAGATACATCAGCTACTAGGCAGCCAGAGGCAGCATTCTGGAACTAAGGAGAAAGGATGGAACTGGAAATGTACACTAACATTTGTTTTTTTCTAATTCAGAAGGGCCTTCTGTGCCAGATATGTAGGTGGTAAACCAAGTGCATAGTTGCTGTGAACTAAAACAGTGGAGTGTGAGGTCCTTTGAGTTGCCCAAACTATGTCGTTTCATGCCATTGAACTTTCCCTATTCTTTAAAAGAAGCTCAAAAAAGTATTTATTCTCTATTTCGGAAAACTACTTCCCTGCCTGAGCAGACCAAGTGAAATGACAGATGGCAGAATTAGCCCGCTAGTTTCAGGAAGGGCTATGTGCTTTGTGGCTGCAAACAGTCTGCTGTTTGCTGGAGTTGCTCCCTTCTCTATTTTGCCTTGTCTATATAAACAGGGCTGTTTTGTTCTGGTTAATCTTCTGTTATCAATGTACCTGTCTCCTTCCCTGATTATATTCCAAGTTAAATCTACCATGGTATATCAACTTCATTTAATAATATTATCTTACAGAAACATGCTCATGGTATTGGCATCTATAGAGACAAAAGGAAGACATTGACTTCACCTTTTAAAAATAACTTTTCAAAGCAAGAGTCTTTACAGTTTACCTCTTTCTACATGCCAGAATGCTGCGTAGATGAGCTGTTTAAAATTTCCCAAATTGTCTCTGGAAATGTCAACAAAATTACCAGTTTGGTGTGAGCTCATCAAATTTTTAGAATTCCAGAGCTTAGGGGAAAACCCACCACCACCACTACCAACAACAACAAAAACCCCAGGAACACAAATTATGTGGTTGATTGCCCAGAGATTATGGTTTTCTTGCGTTGATGATATTAGTACATGTGTACATGAAGAGGGAGATAGGCACATCGCTTAGTTTATATTACAGCATTAGAACATTTATTGGTCAGGAAATATTCTATAGATGCATCCTATAGAATAATGTGGTTTTAAATGCCTTACTAGAGTGCCAGGTGTATGTATGGTGAGTATAAGCTTTGGACTTGGACAAACCTCATTTTGTAGATTGCTGCTACTTGTGTACTCTGTGATCTTGGACAAATTTCATAGCTTCTTTGAGTTGTCTTATCTTTGAAAAGTAGGGAATATAGAACATAAGCTTGTTACGGACATTAAATGAGGCATATTTAATGCTGTTAGTGCAGTGTATGTGGTACACAACAGACACTAAAGAGTAGGCAGCACTTTTATTTATTGATTACCTTTATTTAGCACCTTTCTGTGTGCCTGGTAATTTCTGAGATAGCAATTATTTTCTCCTCCCCTGCAGTCTATTTGATTTCTCAATCCCTCATTAGATGTCCCTCCTGTATGCTCCCCTATCACCCTCTGTTCTCTAGCACTGGCTGGCACTTATCCCATGTATTGTAATTGTGTGCATACTTGTCTCTTTAGGGTAAGGGACTGGGCCTATCTTGTTCATTATTTTATCACCATCCTCAGAAAACCAAGCACAAAGGAAGATGCTCAATAAATATTTATTTATTAAATGAATGAATTAATAAATGCATGCATACTTTACTCAGGTCTGCTTTTGCTGACTCCTCCTGTCTGCTTCTGCCTTTGATCTAGATAGAGATGATGATTGCCAGCAGAAACCAGTTAACTAAATCTTAGTTCCATGTAAAAATAAGTAGCCCAGGATGGGGATAGCTCTAGGTGTTGCCCCAGGCATACTTGGACTTTGTGCCAGAATATTTTTTTACTTGTCCTATTAGGAGGCTTTTCCATTTACTTCTAAATTTGCAGCTATTTTGAATGGTTGAGATGACAGAATGTATTCTCTTTCCTGCATAAGGAAGGCAGTGAAGCCTAGAGCTTAGAGGTGAGACAGCCCCTTCATCCAATTGAATTTCTTGACAACCAGCTGTGTAATCTTATTAAACATCTAAAGCTTCAGTCTCCTTGACTGTTCAATGAGATTAATAATAAAAATACCTCAGAGTAATTGTAAAGATTGAAATAATACATATAAAAGCTTACCCAATGCCTGGAACATACTAATAACTATTAACTTTTTAAAGTTATTCCTGTAAGTCATTTATATTTTATAGGAATAAATAATCAAACTATGCTAATGTTGATGAATTACTAAAATGTGAACTATTGAAGCATTTCTTGGCAATACCAGTGCAGTGGCCTTGAAAATTTGTTGTTCAAACTCCTGATGTGGGGAACATGATTGACTGAAAGCCCTGCAGCTTCCCCTGTAGATCCACCACTGCTTTGCACCAAGACCAAGCTTCCCCTGGGCTGCTCCCAGCCAGTGATGAGGAGTTAGGGTTAGGGTTAGGGCCTAATGCAGGCCTATTTCTGCAAAGCATGGGACTCCCTTAACAGGTGACTTTGGCTCAAGGACTCCCCATCTGCCTGGTGGACACTTCCATAAAACTGTGTTGCAGCCTGAGACTCTTTCTACCCAATCTTCCTTGCTTCCCTCTCCCCTTGACAGTGAGTGGTGAGACCTACACCGAAGTCTGAGGCTCTCCCTGCCTTCTGCAGCTTCCTCTCACATTTCCTTTACTGGTATTTCCTCCAGGAAACCTCACAGTTGTCTTGGTGCCTACTTCTTGGAGGATCTGAGCTAACACAAACAACTGTAATTGTTGTTAGGGAGTAACAGTCTATACCTTAGAGCACAGATTTGATATTTTCTTCATCAGGTATGAAGTTAAAGTTATTATAAGTTTAACATGATCTTTATGTTATTGCAGTTCCTCAGAACTAGAATTTGGTGTTACCTTAAATTCCCTAGGATAAGTATTAGCCACCATTTCCTCAGGGAAGTCTACGAACATTTAGGACTTTACATGCTAACCTGCAGATTCAGTTTTAAGATTGTTCTTATTTAGGACAGCCCTCCAAAGTTCCAGGTCTTTAAAGTGATGTAGTAATTTTAGTCTTTAACATTCATGAACCAGTAATTTCCCACCCTACCCCCCCAAAAAAGAAATTTATTGATAGCTCTCCAGTGTTCGTCTGTTTTTATGGTCTTCTGCTGATTTCTTTGGTTTTGCTATTAGTCCTGCCAAATCCTCACTCGATTGTTATTTTTGTGACAGACCAGGTCCAGGGAACAGTCACCATCCGGAACATCAGTGCCCTGTCTTCAGGTTTGTACCAGTGCGTGGCTTCTAATGCTATTGGAACCAGCACCTGTCTTCTGGATCTCCAGGTTATTTCACGTAAGCATATGGAAATTCTGATGTCAACCATGGGTCTGAAACTCTAAGATCTTTGTTATACCAGAAAATGAAGAGTTCTGATGAATTGTCTTAAGGTTATCTGAAGATTAAATAGAAATTATTTTGGTTTTAATTATTATTGAAAATAGTTTGTAAATGTTTTAGTATACTTTCCAGCCTCAGCAATATGATAATCTTTATGCAAAATATCTTTCTCCTCAGGATCAATAAAATTGGACAGTTTCTTATCATATAATGCTATAGACATTATAAAAATCGTAATAATCTTATGGGTATAGCAAGACTTTCTTGTGTTTTTTCCTTGTTTCTTGTATCTGCATAATTTTGGAGTGTCTAGGTTATAAATGGCAGTGTAGAAAACTTCTCTTTAGTTGAGAATTCTGGGATATTTGAATTCCAGTTGCAAAAGGGAGTGATCTGGCTGGGTTGAGGTAGAAGGATATCCCCTAGTTTCCAGCATTCATATAGGGTAGATCAGGCAAGTTAGATTGGTGCTGTTTGTTACCTAATGTAGGTATTGTTCTCCTAAAATGTGCAAGTCATTTAATTGTTTATTCATTCAAAATATGTTCAGAGCCTACTATGTGTTATTCCTAGCCACTGACAATATAGAAAGTTAATTGAGGTTTAACTTTATATAGATGAAAGATTTTAGACAGTTTTATACGTTTTAAGCAGATTATTTAGTAAGCTTATGTGCTTATTACAGGTGCATGGGTATATGCTATTTCTCTCTTTCTTTTTTCTTTAAATATATCTTAAATATATTTTGCAGCCCAGCCCAGGAACATTGGACTAATAGCTGGAGCCATTGGCACTGGTGCAGTTATTATCATTTTTTGCATTGCACTAATTTTAGGGGCATTCTTTTACTGGAGAAGCAAAAATAAAGAGGAGGAAGAAGAAGAAATTCCTAATGAAATAAGGTTTGTATGTCAGATTTTTAAAATTTGTCCTGCATAGCCATTATGTACTTCTATTCATTTTTGTCAGTTAAGATATATCTGCTAATCATAAAACTCTGATGGCCGAGATTATTAAAGTGGCTAAATGGTATTTTCTTGTATATCACTTTGCTTCATGGTACTACTCAGTTTTATTCACTGGATCATGAAGGAGGGAAAGGGTCCAGCATGTGCCCAACTAGGAGGATACAAATGAAGATTCCCCTGCTCTTCCATGTCTCCAGGGTAGGCAGGGTTAGGTTACGTGGCTACCACAATGGGAAAGGTAGTGTCTAAAACGTGTTTACTATTGACATTTATAATAGATGTGAACATAAAGCAAGAAGGAACTCCGTAAGAGCATAGCAGTGCCTGTACACAGTCAGGCCACAGCATTATGGCTCAGAAAGGTAGTTCAGACAAGAATATGAACATTTTAAGAAAACAATGCCAACATCATCTTTAAAGAAAAGTGACTCTAGTCATATTGGGGAGATTTGAGGGTTCCGGCTCAGTCTCAGATTTCATCATGGCATATCCTTATTGAAAATGCTGTAATGACTCTAGTCTCAGTAGTGAGACATACCATAGCCTTACAGGATCTGATTCTTGCCTGCGTATCTTCTCTCTCATCACTCTCAGCTCACTTTGCCTTCCAGTCTGTCCTGCATTTTCCCATTGCTCAGGGCTTTTGCTCAAGCCTCTGTCCTCTTCCTGGACCATGCTTTTCATTTGATCCATCTCTTTACTAAATTCCTTGATCTGTTTCTAGATTAGGCCAGGCATCACCTCCTCACATAAGTTGTCTTTAGCCCCTTGCCCAACCTTTCAGACTTGTAAACATTCTTGCATTGATTACTACCCTCATTGACTATAGGTTTCTTAGGTGTAGGATTTGTGTCTTTTTTACATGAAACATATTGTAAAATGTACCCAATAAATGTTAAATGAATTGGTTAGCATCTTAAATTAAATAAATGACTTCTTTTAGGCTGTTGTAATTCTTAAGCATTTGGGCCATATGCAGGGATAGAGTCTATCCCAGGATAAGATTACTGAGGAAAACCTCTCATCAGCATCCCGCAGTGATTTCTCAAACTCCAAAGGGTAATACAGTCAGGCCAACTCTGATTATTTATTTAAGTTCTGCATACCTATAGTTTGATTTCCCAGCTATTTTATGGCACCTAGTTTAGTAGATTTCTTCATGGACTAATTTCCTACTTACAGTAAATATTTATGTGTGAATAAATATTTACTATATGTGAATATTTACTATATATATAAAGCAAGATACTAAATATTTACTATAAATATATATAAAGCAAGATTTGTTATGTATTTACTATATGATATATAAACATATTTATGTGAATGTTATTTACATATATATTTAAAAGTTGTTTTGGAAGAGACATTCTCTGAGAGATCTGAGATATCCTTTTCTACTGTTGGAGACTGAGAAGCTGAGGAGAGATTTTCTTGACCGTTGTCTCAAAGGGAATGGATACCAAAGCTGAGGCCATCCAGGGTTGCCATGCCTGCTTTCACGACAGAGTAGTCTCTCCTGGATTTGTTTTTTGAATGTATAAGCCTTAACATGAAAAGAAAGATTCCAGGGTAGGAGGATAGGATTAACTTGAAGTAAATCCTCATGACGACTTTATTTTGTTCCTTTCAGAGAGGATGATCTTCCACCCAAATGTTCTTCTGCCAAAGCATTTCACACTGAGATTTCCTCCTCGGACAACAACACACTAACCTCTTCCAATACCTACAACAGTCGATACTGGAGCAACAATCCAAAAGTTCATAGAAACACAGAGTCAGTCAACCACTTCAGTGACTTGGGCCAGTCTTTCTCTTTCCACTCGGGCAATGCCAACATACCATCCATTTATGCTAATGGGACCCATCTGGTCCCAGGTCAACATAAGACTCTGGTAGTGACAGCCAACAGAGGGTCATCACCACAGGTGATGTCCAGGAGCAATGGCTCAGTCAGTAGGAAGCCTCGGCCTCCACACACTCATTCCTACACCATCAGCCACGCAACGCTGGAACGAATTGGTGCAGTACCTGTCATGGTACCAGCCCAGAGTCGGGCCGGGTCCTTGGTATAGGACATGAGGAAATGTTGTGTTCAGAAATGAATAAACGGAATGCCCTCATGCAAGGGGGAGGGTGGGGTGGGGAGTGCTGGGAAAGAACACTTCCTTATAATTATATTAGTAAAACGCACAAAGAAGAAGGCAGTGCTGTTACTTGGCCACTAAGATGTGTAAAATGGACTGGAATGCTCCATCATGAAGACTTGCTTCCCCACCAAAGATGTCCTGGGATTCTGCTGGATCTCAAAGATGTGCCAAGCCAAGGAAAAAGATATAAGAGCAGAATAGCACTTAAAATCCAAACTGCCGCCCAGATGGGCTTGTTCTTCATGCCTAACTTAATAATTTTTAAGAGACTAAAGTGCCAGATGGAGTTTAAATATTGAAATTATTTTAAAAGGTAGGTGTCTTTAAGAAAATAACAAGCAACCCTGTGATATGTTCCGTCTCTCCCAATTCCCTCGTTATGTAGAGGGCTTAATGGTGTAAGTGGTTAATATTGGTCCCAACAGGGCTGACTCTTCTATCATATGATCAAAACTTTTTACATGAGCAAAATTCAGTAAGAAATGGGGGAAGACAAAGGAAACGTCTTTGAGAAGCCCCTTCATATTTATTTATTTATCTCTTCCTGAACCATGAATTTCATATTTGGAATATTGCTATATTGACAGATTCTTGCCTGTCTGTGTTATTCTAGGATCTGTTACAGGTCCATGGCAATTACTGTTTATTTTTTCCTGGAAAAATATTTTTTTATAAAAGATTTTTTTTAAATACATGAGAGGCATTGGGCTAAGAAAGAAAAGACTGTTGTGTAATACCTTGTTCAATGGTTGTATTTAGTGAGCTCATAGAGGTCCATCATATCATGACCGAGCTAGGTTGTGTGGGCAGGAAGGTAGGGCTAAGGGGTTGTAGCCTTGCTGGGCAGCCTCTCAGAGCAAGGTTGTTCAGATCTCCCTTGCTATTACAGTAGGTTACTATTAATGAGGGCAGCACCTGATGCCTTTTGTATTGAGGTAGGTAACTTTCTCCTTATTTGACAAGTAGAGGTTAACTTACTTGTCAGGGAGGGCAGACGTTGTTTTTTTGTTTTGTTTTGTTTTTCAAAATAATTCTTTTTGCAAAAGAGGTAAGACTGAGACTAAAGGTGTTATCTTCTGGTTGTGCTCCTGGAATTGTCTACCCTACATGTGTGTCAGCTCAGGGTTGCAGTGTTGCCCAGATGCATTTTACACCACTGTAAAGAGATTCCTTTTATGGTTACTACCTGGCTTGGCTGGCCTTGTGGTTCACCAGATTAATTTACAAACTCCCCCACTTTATTTTGTGCTATGTAGATCTGGCCATACTTGTATTAGTGACTGTCTTGCCTTAACCACACTTTAAGCAACCCACAAATTTCTTCCCAGATTTGTTTCCTAGATTACTTATGATACTCATCCCATGTCTCAATAAGAGTGTCTTTTCTTTCTCACTCCCTCTTACCACCGTACTTTTTGCTCTCTTCTCCTGCAAGCGTAGTCTTCACAGGGAGTGGCTTCCTGACATTTTTTTCAGTTATGTGAATTAATGGAAACCAACAGCTGCTGCAAACACTGTTTTTCCAAGAAGGCTACACTCAGAACCTAACCATTGCCAACCATTTCAGTATTGATAAAAAGCTGAATTTACTTTAGCATTACTTATTTTTTTTTCCATTTGATGGTTCTTACTTTGTAAAAATTTAAATAAATGAATGTCTATACTTTTTATAAAGAAAAGTGAAAATACCATGACACTGAAAAGATGACTCTATCAGATGCTGTTTAGAAAGCATTTATCTTGCATTTCTTTATTCTTTCTAATTATCTAAAATTCAATAAAATTTTATTCATATAAAATAAGTTGTCATTAATTATCAATATTAATGAGTATGTCATTTTAAAACTTAGTATTCTCTTTAATGTTACAAGATTTTCTCCATCCTGTTAAATAATATTTATAATAATTTTGATAGGCACATGGTATTCCAAAAATTACTTAATCTTTCTCTTAAATTTAGTTTGATTCCAGTTCTTACCCATATGACTGAAGATTAATGACCTTCATACATTGAGCTATTTTCCCATTTCCTAGAATGAAAGTTCATGAAGACAGTCTCTATGCTTGCCTTTTTCACCACTGAATCTCCGTCACCTACCACAGTGCCTCATGTGGGTGTTGAGTAGATAAATGCTGATTTCTGAATTGAAATTGCTAAGTCGAGTTATGAGCATGATTGTAGCTCTTGATGTGTACTGGATCATTCCTTTGTTTTAACTTTTTATTTTGAGATAATTATACTTTTACATTCAGTTGTAAGAAATAATAGAGATGTCATATACCTTTTACCTATTTCTCCCAATGGTAACATCTTGCATAATTATTGTACAGTATCACAAGTTGACATGGATATAATTTATCAACCATATTCAGATTTCAACACTTGTACATGCACTCGTGTGTATGTGCACATTTAGTTATATACAGGTTTATCACACATGTAGATTTTTTAAAAACTTTTATTAGTTTTTATTTATTTAAAAAGTAATACAGAATACTGAAAAAAGATTTAAAAATCAACAAGTAATATACTCCCACCTACAGAATACCACTCTTAACATTTTGGAGTATTTACATTCATTTATTTACAAACAGATTTTTTTTGTTGTTTATTGAGGCATATTTTGCATACAGTAAAATTCACCATTTTAAGGTGATGTGTGTGTGTGATGTATGATGAATGTAACAGCCACTACAATCAAGATACAGAATATTTCCATCACCCTCAAAAATCCCCTCCTTACCTTGTAATTAAACCACTCTCCCCAACCGCTCTCTAGCGGTCACTGACCTGACTTCTGTTCCTAGGGTTTCAGCTTTCAATAATGTCATGTACATTTCATGTGACCAACACTGCAGTCAGGATATAGGATTCCTTATGCTACCCTTTCATAGTCATAGCCACCACCCTCCTTCCCAAGTCCCTAATTCCTACCAATCACTGTCTGTTCTTCATCTCTGTAATTTTGTCATTTTGAGAATGCTATATAAGTGGAATGCAGTATGAGGACTGGCTTTTGCTTTTTTAAATTTTTTTGCTCAGAATAATTTCTTTGAGATCCATTCAAGTTGTAGCATGTATCAATAATCCATTCCATTTTATTGCTGCGTAGTTTCCCATGGTACAGAAGAGGTAGCACAGTTTATTTTACCCATCGGAGGATATGAAGGATATTTGCGTTGTTTCTAGTTTTTTGCTATTAGGAATAAATCTGCTATAAACGTGTGCATAGGTTTGTGTGTGAACATAAGTTTTCATTTTTCTGGGATAAATATCCAGGAGTGCAGTTTCTGGGTTGCATGTGGGAAGTACATGTTTAGTTTTGAAAGAAAATGACATACTCTTTTCCGGGGTAGCCATATAGTTTTACAATTCTTTCAGCCATCTGAGTGACCCAGTTTGCCTGAATCCTTGACAGCATTTGATATTATCAAAATTTTACATGTAGCCATTTTGATAGTTATGTAGTGATATCATATCTTATGGTGGTTTAAAATTTTATTAAGTTATTATTGGTACATAATAGTTATATATATTTATGGAGTGCATGTGATATTTTGATACAAGCACACAATGTATGATAAATTGGGATAATTGGGGTATCCATCACCTCAAGCATTTATTATTTCTTTGTGTTAAGAACATTCCAATTTTACTCTTTTAGTTATTTAAAAAGATAACAGTAAATTTTTGTTGACTATAGACAGCCTGTTATGCTATCAAATACTAGATCTTATTCATTCTAACTATATTTTTGCACCTAAACCATTCCCACTTTCCCCCACTACCTGCCACCCTTCCTCTGATCATCATCTGATCCTCATCGTTCTACTTTCTATCTTTATGAGAACAATTGTGTTAATTTTTAACTCATTTTGACTCCTATGAGTGAGAACATGTGAGATTTGTGATGATGGTTTAAATTCACACTTCCTTGATGGCTAAGCACATCTTTTCATGTGCTTGTCATCTCTACGTCCTCTTCAATAAATATCTGCTCGTGTCTTTTGCCCATTTTCTAGAACACTTTTTTTTTTTTACTGTTGAGTTTTGAGAGGTTTTTACATATTCTGGATACAGATCCTTTATTGAATATATTGTTTGCAAATATTTTCTCCCAGTTTAAAGCCTTTTCATTCTCTTCAGTTTTTCATAAAGCGAAAGTTTTAAATTTTGATGAGGTACAATTTAATTTTTCCTTTTTTGGGTTGTACATCTGATGTCAAGTCTAAATTTTTGCCTAGACCTGCCAGGGTTCTGAAGATTTTCTATTTTTTTTTTCATAAAAATTTTAGAGTTTTACATTTAATTCTGTGATTCATTTTTAGTTAATTTATAAAATAGTAAGGTTTAGGTTGAGGTTTATATTTTTGTCTACGGATGTCCAGTTGCTCCAGTAACATTTGTTGAAGCCTGTCCTTCCTTTGGTGAATTGCTTTTGCACCTTTGTAAAAAATCACTTAGACATATTTGTGTGAATCTCTTTCAGAGTCCTCTAGCTGTTCCATTGATTTGTGTGTGTGTGTGTGTGTCAGCCCCTCCATCAATACTGTGGTGATAACTGTAGCAATTTAGTAAGCCTTAACAAAATCTGGTGGAATGGTTTCTCCCACTTGGTTCTTTTTTTTTCAAAGTTACATTAACTATTCTAGGTCCTGTGCCTTTATAAATTTTAGAAGTAAGGTGGTCTGTGTCTACAAAACACTTTGCCATTTTCATATATGAATTACATTGAAGCCTATAGAATCCATTTTGAGAAGAATTGACATCTTTACTATGTTGAGTTTTCTTAGCCATGAACACAGTGTCTCTTCATTTAAGTCTTCTTTAATTTTATTTCATTAGCATTTTATAACTTTTATGACACAGATATGATACATGTTTTATTGGACTTACACATAAGTATTTAATTTTTTGAAGCAATTGTAAATGATTGTTTTTTAAATGTTGGTTTTAGTGATTGGATTAAATGATTGGATTCTATGTGGTTGATTTTGTATTTTGCAACCTTGCTGATTTATGTCTTCTGAGGTTTTTTTTTTTAAACTTCTTTATAGATTACTTGGGATTTTCTACATACAATATCATGTCATTTGAAAATAGGTGTAGTTTTATTTCTTCCCCTTCAAACTGTGTGCCTTTTATTTCTTTTTCTTACCGTCTTGCAATGACCAGAACTTAACAGTACTATGCTAGATAAAAGTGGTGTTCCCTTTTTCCAGTCTTATGGGGAAAGCATTCATTCTTTTACCATTAAATATGATGTTAGGTATAGGTTTCGGTAGATGTTTTTTATCAGTTGAGGAAGTTTCCTTCTATTGGTTTTCTGAGAGTTTTAGTCACGAATGGGTGTTGAATTTTGTTAAGTGTTTTTTTCTGCATTTATTTACATAATTATTTTTTTCTCTGGTGTGTTGATGCTGGGTTACATTGTTCGATGTTTGAATGTTGAAGCGGCCTGGCATACCTGGAATAAATCCCATTTGGTCATGGTGTATAATTCTTTTTAAACATTGCTGGATTTGATTTGTTAATATTTTGATGAGGATTTTTGTGTGTGTGTTTATGGAAATCTTTTTGTTTTGAAGTTTAGAGGAGGGAAATTTTATTTCTGAAATGAAATATCAAAGAAATCTCTTTGGAGGAAGTCTCATTTGTTGAGTTAGACATGAGGTGAGGAGAGAAAAGGGCAGGTCCAGGTGTCTATGTGACTAGGGTCACCAAGATTGGATTCTAAGGCATGGAGGGAAATCAGTCAGTATTCCATCTGCTGGAAGCATAGGATACAGGAAGAAAAATAGTGAGAATAACATTGGGAAGGCAGACTAGGTCCAGATTACCAAGAATCTTAAATGTCCTGGGTAAGGAGTTTGTACTTTATTTAGAATGCAGTTAGGAGCTATGGAAGGTTTTAAAACACAGCAGTAATTGCTTCACATGCTTCTCAAAAAGAGAATTTTGGCAACTGCACATAGAATAGATTGAGAGAATGAGAGAGATTTGGAAGTACAGAGGTAGAGACCAGCTGGGAGGTTACTATATTATTTTAAGATTTTATCAAAACTGCTTTTTAAAAACAGAACATATATTGGGGTTCTGTTTTATTTTGAAGATGTGACTTCCACACCAGGAAAAGGATTCAAGCCTAGAAGCCTTAGAGGAAGGCGAATGCTGGGGCAGACACTGAGGGAGAGTTGTCTGGTGCCCTCACCCTCAGAGTTAGCTGAGGTAACCCAGGAAGACGTGCTCCAGGCTGGATGCCCTAACCCTCAGCTCTGGAGATGTGCCTGTGTGCAGAGAGCCTCAAGCTGAGCTAGGCCTTGGACCTAAGCGGAGCCCAGCAGCTGATGAAGTTGGTTGGGGCATTTTTCCCCTTCTCTGATGGGTGCTCTCTCCTTGCTTGTCAGATCTCAGGGTTTGTGTGGCCACCTCTGCTGATTGTTCTGACTATTCTTGCTTAGCGCCTCAGATCAAACACTGGCCTAGGACCATGTTTGAAATTTTCCAGATCAGAGTAGAATGAATTCTTCCTTGTTCCAAGCAATGCCATATGTTATCCAACAGTGCTGGGACGTTTTCTGGTGCTACAGAAATACCGTTCAGGGACATTGGCTGGGCAAATCAAAATAATGAAAGCAAATTTTGCTGTTCATTTCTGGGCCTTTCTCCTGGATAAGCAAGCTCACATACCCTCTATGTCTTCTAGACCCTTTATGGGTGTCCTTCTTTTTTTTTTTTTAATTATTATTATTATACTTTAGGTTTTATGGTACATGTGCGCAATGTGCAGGTTAGTTACATATGTATACATGTGCCATGCTGGTGCGCTGCACCCACTAACTCATCATCTAGCATTAGGTATATCTCCCAGTGCTATCCCTCCCCCCTCCCCCCACCCCACAACAGTCCCCAAAGTGTGATGTTCCCCTTCCTGTGTCCATGTGTTCTCATTGTTCAATTCCCACCTATGAGTGAGAATATGCGGTGTTTGGTTTTTTGTTCTTGCGATAGTTTACTGAGAATGATGATTTCCAATTTCATCCATGTCCCTACAAAAGACATGAACTCATCATTTTTTATGGCTGCATAGTATTCCATAGTGTATATGTGCCACATTTTCTTAATCCAGTCTATCATTGTTGGACATTTGGGTTAGTTCCAAGTCTTTGCTATTGTGAATAATGCCGCAATAAACATATGTGTGCATGTGTCTTTATAGCAGCATGATTTATAGTCCTTTGGGTATATACACAGTAATGGGATGGCTGGGTCAAATGGAATTTCTAGTTCTAGATCCCTGAGGAATCGCCACACTGACTTCCACAAGGGTTGAACTAGTTTACAGTCCCACCAACAGTGTAAAAGTGTTCCTATTTCTCCACATCCTCTTCAGCACCTGTTGTTTCCTGACTTTTTAATGATTGCCATTCTAACTGGTGTGACATGGTATCTCCTTGTGGTTTTGATTTGCATTTCTCTGATGGCCAGTGATGGTGAGCATTTTTTCATGTGTTTTTTGGCTGCATAAATGTCTTCTTTTGAGAAGTGTCTGTTCATGTCCTTCGCCCACTTTTTGATGGGGTTGTTTGTTTTTTTCTTGTAAATTTGTTGGAGTTCATCTTTCGTGAAATCTGTGCCTGGAGATTTCTATTTCAGGTTTTAAATGACTAATACCATTTCTTTAGTGGTTATAGGACTATTAAGGTTGACTATTTCATCTAGTTTGTGGTTTGCGATTTTTTTTCTAGGCTGTCAATTTTGTTAGCATAAAATTGTTTGTATTATTTCCTTATTGTCTTTTTAATCAGAGCATGATCTGTTTTTCTCCCTCAGTTTCTCATTATCCATTTTGCTTTTCTTGCCTTCTTGTGGGTTACTTGAATAACTTGTAGGATTCCATCTTGATTTATTTATAGTGTTTTTAGTATATTGCTTTGTGTATATACATATGTATTTTTAGTGTTTGTTCTAGGTATTAAAACATGGACACATAATATATCCCAGTCTATTTGTATCAATGTTTTACCACTTTGACGTGTGGAAACTTAATTCCATTTACATCCCTTTTCTTTCTCTATTTTAAATATCTTTCTCTTTAGTATAAGATGTTGTATAATTTTTGTTTTAATGATCAGGGATGATTTTTAAAACTGATGAGGAGAAGTCCAGTGTATGCATCCATACATCTGGGTTTATTTTGTTCTTCCTTCCTTCCTGATTGTCTGAGATTTCTTTTTCTGTCATTTCCTTTGAAGAAAACCCTTCAGCCGATCTTTAAAAGTAGTTATACTGGCAACAAATTCTATTAGTTTTTGTTTGTCTGAGAATGTCTCTGTTTCCCCTTCATCCCTCACTGGATATCGTAGTCATGGTTGGCAATTCTTTTCTTTCAGCAGTTGAAAAATTTGGGAAGTGTTCAGCCATTACTTTTTAAAATACTCTCTCATATCTTTCCTCAGACTCCAATGATGGATCTTTTGTTATTATCCCTGTTTATTTTTTTCAGTTGGTTATATCTCTGTGTTCACATTGTGTAAATTGTATTGAGCTGACTTCAAATTTACTGATTCTCTCCTCTGTCATTTCCATTCTACTGTTGAACCCAGGCAGCAAGGCTTTATTTCAGTTACTGGACTCTTTAGTTTGATGACGTTCCTTTTTTAAACAAAATATAATTATTAATTTAAATTATACTGAGATATAGTTTACATACCATAAAGTTAATTCATATAAAGTACACATTTCAGTAGTTTTTGGTATGTATGCAGAGTTGTAGAAGCATCACCACAATTTAATATTTGAACATTTTCAATACCCCAAAAAGAAAACTGTACCCACTGACAGACAGTCCTCAATCCATGCCACCTTTAGCCTCAGAAACTACTAACCTACTTTCTGTCTCTGTAGGTTTGCCTATTCTGGACATGTCTTATAAATTGTATCATATAATATGTGAGGTTTTGTTTTTATGTGTGTGTGTGGCTTATTTCACTTAGCATAATGTTTTTACATTTATCCATATATAGTAGCATGTATTACTTAATTTCTATTTATTTACTGACATTTTGTAAATTTTCTGTTTGTTTTAAGCGAATTTATAATTGAAGCACTTTATGGCTGCATTAAATATCTTGTCAGATACTTTCAGCATCTGATTCATCTTGATGTTGGCATATGTGGATTGTCCTTTCTCATTCAAGTTGTAATTTTTCTAGTTCTTGGGGTGATGAGTGACTATTTTCTCTTTGACACTTTGGATATTATGGGACTCTGGATCTGTACATGTTGAGTCTACCATTGGGTCTCAGTGACAGCACCCCCTCAAAAGTGGAATGTTTATACTGCCTCAGTGCAGATGAACACGGTAGAAGGATGGCTTCTCCTTTGGCTCTGCTTATACTTTCTTGGTGAAAGTGGGGCACCAAGTTGCACCACATTGTTGCTGCTAAGAGGAAATACAAACTGGGCCCTGGTGACACCACACCGCTTGTTGCCATAGGGTAAGGGTAGAAACTCAATATCCTGATTCCCTGCTGACACCAGTGGAGCAGGGGAGGGAAGTGGAGTGCCTCTTCATTTGGGCTTATTGATGGTAGGTGAAGGGTGAAGGCTTATCTCCCCACTGGCAGAAACCAGAGGAAGGAGGAAACAGTGTCACCTGCCCTGCCTTACACCACGTCTTTCCACCTTGTTAATGCCAAGTGCAAGTAGTGGCTCAGCTCCCCACTGGGAGAATCTCAACTTCCTCAGGAAGTACACTGTCTCTCTACGGTTTAGGGTCTTCCCATGCTTGCTTGTTGTGTTATGTCAATTTTGTGTTAATTTTAAGAGGCTAGATCATCTTAAAATGGAGTTTGTAATGGGCCTATCCCATCTTGGCTGGAACCAGAAATCCTGAATCATTACTTTTTGAAATAATCATCAGTTAAACAAAGCTCATAGTACCCTACTATTTGAAAGCTTTAAGAATTCTCAACTGTGTATTAAATAAAATTGTTACTCCTTTCCTTGACTTATTCAGTTTCTTCCACAAATAGTTCACTGCCTCTTTCATTCTTAACGTCTACGCCTCCTCTACATGCAAACTTTGCTCCAGACCTGTTCACCTTCCCTTGAAGTAAATTTTTTTCTTTTTGTTTCTATTTTCCACCCGCCCCCACCCCCAACCGCCACCTTCCAGCTATAATCTCCACCCAAATCTTCTGGTACCACAAGTCCAATTCAAATACATTGTCCTGTATAAATTCTGTTTTTCAGTCTAATGAGAAGTGACTGCCCTCTCTAAAGAGGTATAGCATTCTCAATGCTAAATGACGAGTTAATGGGTGCAGCACACCAACATGGCACATATATACATATGTAACAAACCTGCACGTTGTGCACATGTACCCTAAAACTTAAAGTATAATAATAATAAAATAAAAAGAGGTATAGCATTTACTACCTGTAAGGGAATTGCCACAGTTTGTATTATATTTCTGTATTTGTGTACATGATTGATCCCTCCTGCTGGACTGTAAAATGAGTTATTCCACAATCATTTTTGATCCTTAATTATGTGCTAAACATTGTTCTGGGTGTTGAAGGTAAAAGCAGAGAAGTAACTGCAGCCATATCCTCAGAAAGTCCATATTGCAGGAGGGATCCACATCTGTGAGCAAGTAGTTGCAAGTCGTGTAAGTATATGAGTGGATGTTTATAGAAGTTCAAGCATATGGGACTACTACTTCTATATCTTGGTTGTGGTCACAACACTTAACACGTTGCTGTATTCAGAGAAAGTGCTTGAAGGATGTGCTAAATTCATGAAACTGAAAATATATGGTCTCTTAACTTCAGTGTTAAAAGTAGCAGTCAAATATTAGAATATTCCCAAAGCAAGGCCACATCAGAGTCATTTACTCATGTGGCAAATGATTGTGCCAGTTCCTTGGGGGCATTTGATGTTATATTAGAGATGCAGTATTGTTTGGGAAAGCTGTGGAGACAACATACTTAATGCAGTGGTTTGGAAGAATCTTAAGTAATTATGAAGGGTTTTGTGTGAAAATAATATCTGTTATGCTTACTACGTGGCAGTACATGAAAAAATGCATTTCAAGTACTAATTTAATTTTATCACACTTCTACATGGACGATATCATCATTCATATTTTACAAGTTCAGAAACTGTAAGAGTGGTTAAACAATTTTCCCAGACTATTCAGTAATCTGTCAGTTGCTTTTCTCAGTAGATATTTCTGTCTGACTGAACCAATGTCTAAAAAGAAAGATCTGGGATCCTCGTTGTTTTGCCTTCTTATAGCCCTCTTTTGGACAAATCACTTGTATTAAATAAGATGATATTCAACTTCACAGAAAAAATGCTGAGACGATAAATGCAATTCAGAGAAAAATTGACTTGTAAATTTTATGCGTATACAGCTATTTATAGCTTTTCCTCACAGCTTCCTTGTGAAGAAGGTATTATTTCCCTATTTTAGGTAAAGGCAAGGCACAAAATTCTGACTTAATCATAAGACATTAATGATAGAGGCAAGTTTATTAAACAAAGCAATAAGTATATGTGCCTAATATGTATTTAACACAGTGAGGTCAGTTGATACCTGATTAATTTTAGCAGGTCAGATTAGAATAGATAATTTGGCTTGTTATAACTTACATTGAAGCCATATTTCTCTATCATCCATCAGTTGCTCCCTCTGTTTATCAGATTTGCAGCAGTTTTGCATTTGAGGCTTGGACAAGATTGTATGCCTATATATATATGTATGTGTATGTGTGTATATCTATATATATCTATATATCTATATATCTATCTATATATCTATATATATATCTATATATCTATATATCTATATATATCTATATATCTATATATATATCTATATATATATCTATATATATCTATATATCTATATATATCTATATATATATCTATATATATATCTATATATATATCTATATATATATATGAATGAGCTTCAGTTGTCCATTACATTGGACAAACTACAAAATTCCCTAAGGCTCAGTTTCATCTACAAAATAGAAACAATATACTAATAGTTATCTTTGAGATTGTGAGTACTAAATGAAATAATGCACATAAGATGAATATCATGGTGTCTGGTGATAGTAAACACTTGATATTTGCCATTATTCGTAGTAGTTCAGAAGCTTTAAATTTCTAGGCAATAGCTATGTCATTTACACCTACTCAGTATTCCAACTCTTTTTGCCAGAAGTACTATTTGAGTGCTACTGCATATAAAATAGCACTTCGGGACTTTTTTTTGTTTAAGAGAAAGGAGAAGCCTCGGTAATTATTGTCTACCCAAATACTTTCTCCTATTTCCCTTTTCCTCACATTTTGTTCCAAAATAACACACTTATCTTCTGATTACTATCAATTTCAAATCGCTGAGGATAATTAAGAGGGTGGGAAAACATCAGCATTTATAGAGCACCTACTGTATGCTAGACAGCATACTGGTCACTTTGTGTATATCCCATAGAATCCTCAACACTTTCAATTTCAGTACTGTATTATGTTAATTTTACAGATGAAGGAACAGGCTTTCATGGGTTAAGTACCTTGCTCAAGGTCATAAAGCTTGTAAGATGTAGAGCCAAGGGCATTGCTCATGTGTTGCCATATACTGTCCTTCCGTTAAGATAGCCAATAAATAGTAAAGGTCTTGGTGCTGCTTCAAATTTGGCCTGGCATAGACAGAGTTCTTTATTCTTTCTAGTCATTCTTTGCCCATTAAAAAAATTATTTAATAAAATTACCATCTCTGACTTGTAAGACTATTAGAATAATTTTTTCCATGCGGTCAAGCTTTTTGAGTTTTTCTCCTCTTAATTTCTGCACACTGGGGGGTCTCACAGCCGTTTAATTCTTTCTCATCAGTTTCCTAGGGCATTTGCAATTTGCGTAAAACACTAGTTCCCTTACCACCTTCAGCTCTACAGTCAGAACTATTGCCAGGGGAAGATGGGTTTGAGGAAATTCCCGTAGGCGAGAAGTTTTGAGGGGAACACAGAGGTCTTTGAAGACATGGTGAATTTGGAGGAAATTGTACGTGGAAGGATGCCTTTTGCTACCCTGGGCCTGCACTTGAGTCCTAGCTCCATCACTTCCTACTGACTTGAGGCAAGCTGTTTAGCCTCTCTGGGGATATAACATGGAGATTATAATTGCTACATCATAGGTCTGAGGATACCATTAGATAATGTATATAAAAGATATAGATAAATTGTAGCTGTTACTGGTTTACTTTTTAAGTCATGTATTTGAATTTTATAAGGAGAAAAAAGGAAGTTCTACTGGAGAGATTAGAGAAGACCTGAGTCTCACATACAACCAGCTTGTAACTCTTTTCTTCACCTCCCCTCTCTCGGTCATCCAGAGATCAAGGTGTGTTCACCCCTCCAGCTTCACAGTAGAGATCCTGTATTATGATGTGAGTAGAGGCGAGGCTGTGATTTCTGAGCCCCAATCCCTTTAGTATAGAGATCACAACCTGAAATGCCTGTGAAGGTAAAGTAAATGAGAGAACTGGGCCAGATGGGGAGCATGGTGACTTGGAGATTTATGCCCTGCTTAAAGAGGTTAGCAGCTACTCAGCTCCCACCAAGAGTGGTCAGTAGGACTTGGGTCCAGGATGGCCAGGTCTCTTGAATCTTCAAGAGAAGCCAGAAATGCTTATTTGTATCTCTCTTGGATTGTATATGTCGGCAATGAATTTTTTAAAGTTAAATCCTGCTTAATTATACATTCCTGTAAGTCTGTGTGGCCTGTGGTCCAGTATTTACAATCTCTGTTATTGAGCAGACTTGTTTCCAGCAGCTTCATGGGTGGATCCAGCTTGGAGCTCTCCTCTTCTGAATAGTATCGAGTAACAGGAAACTACATGCCAGGTGCTGCTCTAAGCACTTTACATCTATTAAATCATTTTAATCCTCACAACCACTGTATGAGATAGGTACAAACACTATCCCATTTTGCAGATGATAACACTGAGGTACAAGTGATAAGTAACTAGCCTAAGTTTATATGGACAGACCTGGGACCTGGATTCAAATGTAGGCAACCTGGCTCCTAATTGCTATATAGTATTTTCTAATGTTTGTGCTTTCAGAAGAAAAAGAAACGGTGCATTTCTGGTAATTTTAAATTTTCAAGGAATATTTCAATGATTTAGATCAGTACACTACTCTCCCTAGTTCTCGAAACAATCCAGGCTGACATTTTGGAAAGGAGGAGAAAAGGGCAATTCTCTCATCAGGCTTCTTGGGCAAAGATCTTCTGAAGTAAATGGGGCTGAAAGCCCCCATTGTGTAAACTCTCAGCCCACCCCTCCCCACAGTGAGAAGTCATAAGCAAATCTTGAGTCTCCACATAACTCTAGAGTTTTATAGAGGAAACTCTTCATTAACAATGCATTGATTTGTGACCACACTTCTATAAAAAGAACAGCTTTCGTAGAGTCCTCTGCAGCTTGCTTGCTTTTTTTTTTTTTGAAGTGTAGTGTTTTTGCTTACCTGCAAAGCACTAAAGAGGAGTTAACTTTTAGGTGGGTACAAGGAATCTTCAGATGTGTTGCTGCTAGTACTTTTTTTCCCCCATTGAGTATAAGGGTGAAAAAAAATATTACATTTCAGAGAAGATTATCAGGAAAGAGAGTTTCTTCTCAATTGATGGAACACAGCAGAAAGGGGAAAATCCTTCACCCAGTTCTGACTTTATTCCATAGGATGAAAAACAAAATCTTGTCTGAGAAAGAAAGTGAAAACTTGTCATTTTAGTCTTGCACTAGAAAACTTATAGATATGTTTGAGAGGAAAACAGAGCTGGGTAGAAATTTTTGCTCAGACAAGGGGAGGGCTTGGGCTTCGGTCACTCAAGGAAGTGATTTTTTGAGAGCCTACCATGTGCCAGACACAATCCATAAATTATCTTATTTTTTCTCACTCCGTGAGGTAAGTATTACTTTCCCTGACGTGTTGGAAAGGCAGTCATTCTTAATTCCTTTCCACCCCTATGCCTCCTTTCTTTGCCCCCAGACACTAATTATGACTTCAGAAAGAAGAACTACTTAGAGGCAACAAGTTATTGGAAAGTGTGGAGGATGGAGGAAGGGAAGGTGGAGGATTTTTCCTGCGACTCTTTTAGCACAGAAAATACCTGTTTTTGTTTTACGTTTGCATTTAGGAGGGATGCAGAAGATCATGGGAGGTTCAACCCCATGATCCAACCCACCCTTTCACACCATCCCTGCCTCTATAGTAAGTCTGGACTGTGTACTTGACATTTCAATATCCTTCCTCTCGTCTGTATTCCACCTGCATTTTTTTCTAGCCTGTGTTTTGCCCTTATTCACTTGGGCCACCATGATGGTCTCTTTAGTTGGATCTCTTGCTTTCAATCTTGTACACCTCCAATCCATTCTCCACAGTGTAGCTGATTGAAACTGTGATACTACACCTCTGCTTATTGCATTCCTTAAGTGGCCCCTCACTGCCTACACAAAGAGGTTGAGTAAAAAAATAAAACATGGCAAATCTCACCAAGGGCCAACTAATTAGTGTTACTGGGGGTGAGCTAGGCACCTGTCATCTTTAAAGCTGCACAGGCTATGTGCATTCTTGTAAGAATCAGTGGCTCAGAGTGTCCAGGGTCCTTGGCATTGCACACAAGGCCCTCCGTGATTCTGCCTGCACTCCGTTCTCCAGATTCACTTTTCAGCCCCATCCCCACCTTACCTTGTGCTCCAATCATGGCAGTATGCCTGCTAAGCCCTGAATTTACCACGAAGATTCACCCTTCTCTGTGCTCCTTCTTTCTACCTGGATTGCTCTTCGTTTCTTCCTTGACTTCCTGGTGGAAACCCATGTTTATTTAGTCTCAGATCAGGCATTATCTCCCAATAGAAATGAGCACTCTCTTTCTCGTTTTTGGCCCCCACTGTACATCGTCCATCCATCGTCTGAAACACTAGTGCATTTATTTGTTTAAATGTCTGCCTTCATGTGATAGATTTGGAACACCTTCGCATTTTGTAGTTCTGAGCACATAATATTTATAGCCAATGGTGTTTATTGAATAAAACGAATAGAATACTTTTATTTTTCTTTAAATGAGACAGGGTCTCACTTTGTCACCCAGGCTGGAGTGCAGTGGTGCGTTCTTGGCTTACTGCAGCCTTGACCTCCGAGGCTCAAGCGATCCTCCCACCCTAGCCCCCCAAGTAGCTGGGACTATAGGTGTGTGCCACTGTGCCCGGCTAATTTTTGTATTTTTTGTAGAGGTGGGTTTTTGCCATGTTGCCCAGGATGGTCTCAAATTCCTGGACTTAAGTGATCTGCCTGCCTCGGCCTCCCAAAGTGCTGGGTTTACAGGCATGAGCCACTGTGCCCAGCCGAATAAAATGAATACATTTCACAGTTAATCCAAGAGCACACAGGACTCCAGGACTGTCTGAATCCCATGCTCTTCTGTTATGCTCCCTGCAAGAAACTGTGACATAGAAATATTAGGCAAATTGTTGACCACAGTGGAGTACCCTCTGTCTTAGCAATGGCCCCAGAGAACTATCCCAATGCATATATACTTCAAAAATATTAAAATCAGGCTGTGTAGATTATTGGTACCTCACTGGTTTTTTGTTTTTGTTTTTGTTTTTGAGATGGAGTCTCACTCTGTCACCCGGGCTGGAGTGCAGTGGTGCGATCTCGGCTCACTGCAGCCTCCGCCTCCAGGGTTCAAGCGATTCTCTTGTCTCAGCCTCCCCAGTAGCTGGGATTACAGGCACCTGCCACTATGCCCAGCTAATTTTTTGTATTTTTAGTAGAGACTGGGTTTCACCATGCTGGCCAGGCTGGTCTCGAACTCCTGACCTTGTGATGCTCCCGCCTCTGCCTCCCAAAGTGCTGGGATTACAGGCGTGAGCCACTGTGCCTAACCAGTACCTTGCTTTCTATCACTATTATATTCTTGGGCGATTATTATTTTAAGGAATATTTATGTAACTAAATATTATTCCATTATACTACGATCATATTTTAAATCTACTGTTTTCCAGACAGTGGCTCACAACCTATTAATTGGTAGGTTTAGTGGGTTGTAATCAACATTTTAAAAAGTGAAATTGTATGCATTATATGTAGTTAACAGTATGTATTGTCTCATGAAGATTTCAGATCTCTCCACACAGACACACACACATAAATGTATGTTTACTGTGTGGATACAAATGAATAGTGTAATTGGATTATAATACACCTTTTATTTCTTATTGAGGATCATGGTCAAAAAGGTTTGAAAGTTGCTGTTTTAAACATTCTTCAACAGGAGGAAATTTGGGTCATTGTATTTTTTACTATTATAAATAACACTGTAATGGATTTCCCAGGAGATAATTTCTTAAGTTTGTTTCCTTAGAAAGGATAGATAGGGAAAATATTTGGGCCACAGAATATGAACTTTTAGTCTCCTGATATCTATTGCCAAATTATTTTCTAGAAAGATTATAGCAAGTTATACTACCAGCAACATCATATGTGCTCAGGTGAATTTTTTGGTATTGGGCCCTGACTAGTGAACATTCTCAGGCATTAGAGGAGGGAGGAATGCACATTCCAGGGCAGAGAAATCAGAATAATCAAGGAATTGAGATGGGGTTGTTGAAAGTGTTTATTAACTTTGATTATAGCAGGTAGTGTTGTTCATGGATAGTTGGTGAAAGAGAGCAGTAATATAGTCAAATAGTCTAGGGCCAGAGTTCAGGGGTTTTACATGCACTGCTAAGTTTTTGTCCTTTATTCTTGGGAACTGAAGCACTATAAGGTTTGAAAGCAGAAAGTGAAGTGATGAGGTGAGCCCTATATTACAGAATGAGAAAGTGGAGGAGAAACTAAGTTTCATAAGCTAGCTGGGTGATTATTTCAATAATTCAGGCAAGAAATGCATGTGCCTGGGAACCCAGTCTTGCTTTCCAATGGAGAAATCAGATGACAAACTGCCCAGTATACTCCATGAGACTCTAGAGTGCTCTCTAGCCTCTAGCCCCAATGCAGTGGTTGAAATCCTCTGATGGCCTGGGTTTGGTGATATTTCTGGAGCAATTTGATGATGGGATGGGACACAATCCAAGTATAGGGCCATTGAAAAACACACTTAAAAAATCACAGTGTATTCTTCTCAAAACTCAGGCATTTCTGATGGACAAAACTTGGAAACTATTAACTCGACTGAGGGGTGAGAGTCGGGGCAGGAAATCCATTTGTGGATTGAAGATTCTGATTTGGATGACTATGAATGACTTTAATATTTGAATATGGCATTTATGAATACTGGGGAAATAACAAGGGCTCAGGGAAAAATGCAGGGATGCCTACTGCTAAATGTCTCATTTGTTCTGTAGTTCTGTCTATTGAATAGAATCAGATATAAAATGGAAGATTTATACCTCTATATATTAAGTGACTGAGGCAAAACTAGAAAGCCGAATTGTGCAAAGCCACAGTGCACACATTTTCACTATTTTTCCTTTCTGCTTTGCTTTTCTCCGGATTTTATTTTTTTCAACATATATTTAAAATTTTTAAGTATTTAAAACTACAAATTAAGCACTTACTATGTGCCTGGGACTGTTCCAGGAGCTGAAGATGCAGAAGCAAACCAAAGTCTGTCCCCTCAAATAAACTTACATTCTAGAAATCCTAACATAAATCAAGATTAGGATAGCCACTCTAGCAGTATCAAATCATAGATATATGTGTGGCACTCTAACCAGAAAGTTCTATTCTTTACCATCCTAAACTGTAGATAAATGGGAGATTATGATTTTGTGGCTGTTGAGACTGTTGAAGCTAATTATTCTCTTTCAGTCAAAACCTCTTAGTATGGAACACACATGTTATGCTAATATACATATTAGACCCTAGTTCCTCTTTAACAATAGCAGAATGTGTTCTGGGATTGGATTTGGGAAATACAGCACTTCCTTCAGCTGACCAGCTGTGCAATCTTAGTCAATTGACTTAACCTCTCTAGCGTAGTTCCACTTTTCTAAAATGAGTACAATATCTGCCCTACTCATTATACAAGGTTATTATAAATTTCAAGTGAGATTACAGATATTTAAAAAAATTTCTTTGAAAAGTACAAGGGGTAAAACAAATACAAGGTTACTATTATCCCCCATGTTTTTAAATAGTCCTAAAACACACTTGTCCAGCTATAAGGGCAACCAAGTTCATCATGACTGTTGATCCGGGAAGGAGCAAAGAAGGTAGGGAGAGGACAGTGTGCTGTTAGGGGCAGCTTTGCATCAAGAAGATCCAACTCTGAGGGATAGTCATAGGACTTGGGGGATATCAAAACAACAGAACAAGTAACGCTTTTGAAAATTCTACTTTAACAGTCTGCCACTCTCCAGCAATCAGCACATAACCATGTCCCAAAGACACTCCCTGACGAATAGGGAGTCAAGGGGATGCAGTGGGAAGAAATATGCCGCAAAAACAGTCATCTGCAATGTAACATGAAATGGTGCAATGTTTTTTGTTTTTTTCTTTTTGCTTTGTGTTGTTTTATCTAGGTTAAAATGTAGATGATGTTATAGGATGTGCATTACATTTTTTCACTTATTGTTACTTTTAGATCTGGGGCATTGATTGTTCAGTAGCTGTAGGGTGACACTTACTGCAAATTCTATGAAACTGCAACCCTTAAAAATTCAACATTTGGGTGGAATATTTGAAGTGTGATGAATTAGTAATGACAGATCCTACAAGCCCCACATGAAAATTAGTTTCACTGTGCCATAGAGTACTCATTCTTCTTTAATTGATGTGCACCTGTAAATGGAAAGCCAATTATGAAGTATCGTTGAGTGCTCACACTGTGCCCTGTGCTGCCCCCAGGTGGTGGAGGAGGCAATGGGCAGACTGAGTGGTGCACTGGATTGGAATCATCAGATTGCCAGCCGTGGGGTTTCAGCCCTGCCACTCTCTAGCTCTCTAACTAAACCTTATCTTGCCTACACAACTGGATTGTTATGTGGATTAAATATTGTGTACGTAAAAGCTCTGTAAATTCTGTGCATAAAGTGGTTTGAATTTTGCATATATTTATAGATCTAACTTACACCACAAGCCTGGTAAGTTGTCTTTTATCCATATGTTGAAGACAAAAAAAAAAAAAAAAAAAAAAGCACAGGAAGGTTAATTGGCCCAACATCACAGAGACTCTGGCAGAGCTGGGATTTGAATCCCAGCTTCAATATGGCTCCATAGTCTATGTTGTTGTTATTTATACTATACAATCTCTCTGTGTTATTTTTTATTGCTATTTAAATTTTCAGAGTTCAGTGTCAGGAGAGCACCATGAGGACTGAGGTTGCCTCTCAAAGGCAACTATAGTTGAATGAAGGAGCTGAGCCTAAGATTACTAAATCTGAGCTTCAGAGCAAATGTGAGCTCCACAAGGGAAAAAGGACAGGGCACGTGGCCAAAATTAAATCTAAGCTCCAAGGGGCCTGATGGAGGAACAGGTTAGACCCTCAGAGGAATCCAGGATCTGGCCACAGGCATTGAGAAGCTGGCTAAATGGACTTGCAGATTCAGAAGTGGGAATCCAGTGGAATTCCACTCCTGTGATACTGTGATTATGGTGTAAGTAGAAAAAGAACTGGTTATCAAGGTGTGACTGGATGGACAGCTATTAATACCAACCTTCCTAATCTCCCTTGCCTTGGGATTGCATGGAATCTAGGGTCTCTGGGCTGTTTAACTCTACAAGTGGCAGTTAAATGGATGTATGCGATGTGTGCCACATCCCTTCTTTTGGAGACCCATCTTCCTTGATCCTGTGTGGCTCAGGTGGGGCTGAACAGCCTCCTCATTCTACCCTCAGGTCCAGAGAGGAGCATGTGGCCAGGCCTGGGCAATCAGAGCTTTGTTTGCCTGAGCTATTGAAAACAGTGTTGGTTAGAGTTGGTTCCATTCCCCTGGCCTCAGTAATTGATTCATGGAGGATCATGTGACATCATCAGGACCAATCAAAGCTATTGAAATTGCATTGTCTTTTCTTCTGTGACTGTGAGTGTAAGCACAATATAAGTTGCAACTACATGCAGGCCATCTTTCCCAAACTATCTTTTTGGAGAGGATGAGCCCAACATACAAAGAAATGCAAAACTTAGCACACATCACACTATTTAAGTTCCTGGATCCAGCCCTGTGTTAAGGGTCTAGTTTTGATTTGCACTGTTTAATATGATTGCCATTGGCATATGTGGCTATTGAGCACATAAAATATAGCTAGGCCAAGTTGAGATGGCTGGAAATGTAAAATGCATACCACATTTTGAAGATTTTGTACACAAATTTTCAAATGTCTCAATAATTTTAACATTCTGATTACATGTTGAAAGAATAATTTTGGATATACTGAATTTAAAAAATATATTCCTAGAATTAATTTTACCTTGACCTTTCAGCTTTCTAAAATGTGTCTATTAACACTTTTTAAATTACATGTGTGTCTCACACTATATTGGCTAGTGCTTCTGTGGAATTCAGAGACAAGAGCCAGTCGCCTTTTTCACTAATTCTAATTTGACTTGAGTTTTTGTCACTTGCGAATGACAGAGTTAGGACAGGCGCATATTGGGTCCCAGCTTGGGAAGTTAGGAAGACACAGGACTGGGAAGCAGAGCCCTGCCTAAGTCATCAGGTGGAAATCGCAGAACATTTGGTTCTCCATGTAAGTGGCTTTTGTGACCTCCCAAATCACATTTCTTTTCCTCATTTTTCTTCTGAGTTCTAGGCACAAATTTCCAGATACCGGCTAGATCTTTCTCTTTATCCATTCCATTACCACACAGTCAATATGTGCATAAGCAAGCCTCCAGGACCCTGTGTTCACCCTTACTCAAAGATTCAGTCATCCTTGACCTCGCCACCCTCACCTGCCTTTTGATTTCCAATCAAAAGACTTTTGCACCAGGATGAACTTTAAGTTCCTCTAGTTGGGTATAATCTCATTTCCTAGATATAAAAACTGATGAGTCAGAAAGCCAGTGGAATCATTCTCCATGCTCTTTGCCTGCCATGGCCTTTCCCCAGTGACAAGCAGGCAATTTCTTGATTTCTGCCTCTACCTTTCCCTACCTCCTCTGACTTCTTTTATGGCTGCTTGGGTTAAATAATCTGCTTGATCGCACTGCCCCCTTGTGGCACCAACAAATGTTGGTTAGTAGTGCTGAGCAGAGGAACCCAGGAAAAGTGGAGTCAAGGATTAGAGAAGCTATGTTAATTTTATCTCTGTTTGCTTATTTGTTGTTATGCAAGAAGAGGCATATATTTTGGACTCATTTACTTATCAAATTAGTATTAGAGAACGAGCCATATTCAATAAGTTAAAAATAACTTATACTTCAATGTTAATGGTGAAAGAGAAGAAAGAAATAGAAAGGGAATCATTAGGAGTAAGAGATGAGGATAGACCTCAAGAGTGAGACAGAGAAAGAATAACAAGGATATTTTCAAAAGAAAGAGACAAGGAAAGATGCTGTGGGAAGCACAGAGACACACAGGAAAAGAGACCTTTAAATGAAAAAAGCAATCACTGCAGAGTGAGGGTTCTGCAGAGGCCAGTGTTGTCTTCCCAAGAAATATTTCTAGAGGGTCAAGAGAAGGGCTGGGGTCCTTTTTGGGTGGTGAAAGAATAGATGGGCCTGCGGAGGGAAATCGTGAATTGGACTTAGGGAACTTACAGCTCAGACTCTGGACAAAGCTAGGCAGGCAGGGCAGGGTGGATGGTTTCAAATACAACTTGATGTTCCCTCTCATAGTTCCTGAGGCTTAGTGCCAAAGGGCTGTCTCTCAGCTTCCTGTGGAAGGCACTGTAAGAGACTGAGGATGGAGGTTACCAATGGAAGGGTATACTAGAAGCCAGTGACAAAGCATGTCCCTCCTGTGTTGGACCATATTTGTCAGCTCCAGCTGCCATAACAATCTGCCATGGACTTAGTGGCTTAAACAACAGAAATTAATTTTCTCACAGTTCTGGAGGCTGGAAGTCCAATACCAAAGTGGCAGCAGGGTTGGTTTCTGGGGAGGCCTCTCTGACTTGCGTGTGGCCGCCTTCTTCTGTGCCCTCTCATGGCCTTTCTTCTGTATGCACGTGGAAGGAGAGTGGTCTCCAGGTTCTCTTCCTCCTCTTATAGGGACACGAGTCCCATCCGATTAGGGGCCCACCCTTATGACTTCATTTAACCTTAATTACCTCCTTAAAGGGCCTGTCTCCAAACACAGTCACATTTGGGGTAGGGCTTCAGCATATGAATTGAGGAAGGGGGTGCACAATTTATTCCATACCAGGACCATGTTAGAACATTGGAACCTTGGTGATGAGAAAGCCTCTCACCTCCACAGTGTGGCAGGCACGGGAAAGGACAGCAAAGCACCAAGTGATGGAGGGATGTGACAAGGAGGTAGCAAGGGGCCAGAGCAGGTGGCTGGGGGGCAAGGTCTGCTACTTCGGAGGTGGTCAGGTCCTCACATCATCTGCCATGCAATAGTGATAGGAAGAACAGGGAAACTTCAGCCCTGGGAGGATCAGAGGTGGAATTTTCTCCATTACCATAAAGATGAACTTGTAGTGACTCTCCAGCACAGTGACCCACTCATAGAGCTCTGTCATGGAAAGGGAGGAGCTCTGGCAGAGTGGGGCTCTAGCATTTTCACTGGCAGAGGCTTGGTTTTGTTTTTAAAATTATTCATACCTTTCGCAGGCTTGTGAGAGGTAATTCTCTGCACCACTATCTTTTTGTCTCCCAGTCCGCTTCAATCCTCACCTGTCTATCAGCCCCCATCACTTGCTGTTTGTTTACCTTACAAGTGATGGGGGGCCGATAGACAATTGAGGATTGGCCAAGGGGAGTAGGAGAGAGAGAAAGAGTCAACCATGCCCCCGACCACAGCCATGCACCCCCAGCACACACAGATGAGCCCCACATAGATATGCTAATGAGCCTGAGGTACTTTCCATAGCAGAGAATCTTCATCACCTGACCTTCTGGTTTAACGTTGTTAAAGTCCCTAATGCTAGGTGGTGGTTTCCCTGTCACGGCATGGGGGGAACTGTGGCTCTTGTTCCTTGCCCCTGAGATACAGACAGCATTGAACCAAATACTGGGATCTACTTTTGGGACTGGGAGTTCCTCTGCATTCACTCGTCATGCAGTGAAGCTGGCATAAAACCAGCTGGAGGACCCTCTCATGGTGAGAAGTGGTTAGTTCCAAATGCACCCAAAAACCAGCCTCTCCTCAAACCTGCGAGGAACGTAATGGAGCAGAATTATAATTAGTGTGATTACATATCAGATACACTTGGTAGAAGAAGAGAAGCAGATGGTGGTGACTAGGAGCTCACACTCAAAAGAGGCTGGGCCTTTTTGCAGTTGGAAGAAGAGAGGCCACAAAGGGGCTGAGAACTAGTGAAAATAATCAAGTTGCCATTTAAGTTCAAACACCTTGAAGGTTCTGCCTAATCCATTTAAAAAGCAGGCACAAATTTCAGAGTTCAGGGTCCCCTGGCCAGTAGCCACCTTTAGTGAATATAGATAGCTACTTTATCAGAGGCAATGATAGGAGAAGAGGCAGCAGGAAATTTTCAGAAGTGCAGCATATCCACAACAAAATAACTCGTGGACACCCCTAAGGCTTGTCTCTTCCCTCCCTCACATGCAGACCCATGAGCTAGAATGTAAGCAAAGCCCGTTCAGTAGCAGAATGACCAGAGTAATCCACTGTACTCTGGAGGGTTTGCATCCAAGTAGCTAAGAGCCACTGCACAGCTGAGCTAGCAGGTGGAAGAAACAGGAGTTTAGAGATTTCCATGAGAGAATAGTAAGGGAATCATTATTGGGCATTTCAGAGGAACTGTCCTGCCCAAATGTGAAAAGTAGAAACGGCCTTTCTGCCTTAGTGGTCAGTGAGCTCAGAGAAGAAGTTGGGATCCTCTTTCCTGGGCTGTCTGCTTCCCAGAGTTCTCACCTTCCGAAAGTCCCATTTGCTGTTGCTGTTGTCTGAGATAGAGTTGAAAGCCCAATACTTTGGGGAGAAGGTTATTTCTTTGCAAGGTTTATGACAATTAGTTTTAGTGGTTGTTAAGTTGGCTATCGCAGTGTTCAGAGTTTCAAGGTTAACATGCCTCTGGGTCACACTCCACATGCCACAACTGCTTATGAGACTGGCAACCAGTCCTGGGTCTCTGAAATTGTGGCTGGTGCCTCTGAAGACACTTGTCTCCTGAGATTCGGCAAGCCAGATGGTTCTGCCTTTACCTTACAATCACAGCAACCCCAGAGACTCAACTGACCTTTTGTTGCTTACTTATATTGCAGGAGAAGCAATTCATCAGGACCTGCTCACAGGACTAAACTGTCACAGAATTTTACAAAGTTCAAATCCTTTTTTACTTTAGGGTAGGAGTTGGCATACCTTTTTTGTAAAGGATCAGGTGAAAAATAGTTTAGGCTTTGTGGACCAGTTTCGGTTGCAACTACTCATTTCTAACATTGTAGCATAAAAGTACCCATAAACAATATGTAAATGAATGAACATAGCTATGTCCCAATAAAACTCTATTTACAAAAGCAGGGAACTGGCTGGATTCAGCACACAGGCTATAGTTTGCTAACCCATGATGTGTAACATTAAAAAAGAAATATGCCCTTCTTTACCTGATGCCATCACCAGAACAGCCTATATTCCATAATTACCAACAGAGATGTTAGAAACTTGAAAATTAAATGTATTTTGGCTGGGCACAGTGGCTCACACCTGTATTCCCAGCACTTTGGGTGGCTGAAGTGGGAGGATGGCTTGAGCCCAGGAGTTCAGGACCAGCCTGGGCAACATGGTGAAACCTCATCTCTATAAAATATACAAAAATTGGCTGGGTGTGATGGCTCACGCCTGTAATCTCAGCACTTTGGAAGGCCAAGGCAGGAGGATCACCTGAGGTCAGGAGTTCGAGACCAGCCTGACCAACATGGTGAAACCCCGTCTCTAGTAAAATAACAACAACAAAAAAACTAGCCGGGTGTGGTGGTGGGTGCCTGTAATTACAGCTATTCGGATGGCTGAGGCAGGAGAACTGCTTGAACCTGGGAGGCGGAGGTTGCAGTGAGCCGAGATTGTGCCAGTGCACTGTAGCCTGGGTGACAGAGTGAAACTCTGTCTCAAAAAAACCAAAAACCAAAGACCAAAAAACAAAAGTAAATATACAAAAATTAGTTAGGTGTGGTGGTGCACATCTGTAGTCTCAGCTACTCAGAAGGCTGAGGTGGGAGAATTGCTTGAGCCCAGGATGTGGAGGTTGCAGTGAGCTATGATTGCACCCCTGTCCTCCTGCCTGGGCCACAGAGTGTGACCCTGTCTCAATTTTTTTTTTTTAAATTTTATGGCTCACTAGGTTTTGGCCCTTGATAAGAAGTGGTATGTATTCCTGATCCGTTAGCACTTGAAAGCCCTTTTGGGAAAGAGTTACTGAACAGCACTCTAAGTGTGCTCCCTGTTGTTCTTCATTAACAGAAAAGTCAAACACCAAAATTACATGCCTCTACCTCGTAAATATTACAAACACCAAAATTACATGCCTCTACCTTGTAAATATGGGCATGATGGAACAATCCAGCTTCAACTGTACCCTATGTATAAAATGAGTCTCAAAAAGTTCCCAGGTAAAAATAGAAGTAAGGATATCATGAAGTATGTCTTTGTCATTTCTCTGTCTAGATATCTGTCCAATGCTGAGCGTGGGGTGTTGAAGTCTCCAGCTATTACTGAATTAGGGCCTGTCCTTATCTTTAGCTCTAATATTTGCTTTATATGTCTGGGTGCTCCAGTGTTGGGTGCATATATATTTATAACTGTTATGTCCTTTTGTTGAATTTATTGCCTTATCATTATATAGTGACCTTCTTTGTCTCTTTTTAAAGTTTTGTCTTGAAATATATCTTGTCTGATATAAGTATATCCAGCTCTTTTTTTTTGTTTCTGTTTGCATGGAATATCTTTTTCCATCCCTTTATTTTCAGTCTATGTGTGTTTTTATAGGTGAAGTATGTTTCTTATAGGCAACAGATCAATGGGTCTTGCTTTTTAATCCATTCAGCCACTCTGTCTTTTGATTGGGGAGTTTAGTCCATTTACATTCAATGTTATTACTAATAAGTGAGGACTTACTCCTGCCATTTTGTTGTTTGTTTTCTGGTTGTTTTGTGGTCTTCTTTCTTTCCTTCCTTCCTGTCTTCCTTTTAGTACAGGTGGTTTTCTCTGGTAGTATGCTTTGATTTCTTGCTTTTTTGTGTGTGTGTATCTGTTGTTTTAAATTTTATGGTTACCATGAGGCTTACAAATAATACAGAGGCTGGGAAATGTAGTGAGTGCAGTAGGTGGAGTGGAAATAGTTAATGGGTACAAAAATATAGTTAGAATGAATAATATCTAGTATTTGGTAGCAAGCATAACAGGTAACTATAGTCAATAATAACTTATTGTACATTTAAAATAACTAAAAGAGTATAATTGGGTTGTTTGTAATAGAAAGGATGAATGCTTCAGGTGATGGATACCCCATCTACCCTAATGTGATTACTGTGCATTATATACCTGTATCAAAATTTCTCATGTACCCCATAAAATGTACACCAACTATATAGCTATAAAAATTGAAAATAAATAAATAAATAAATAATAAAAAAGATCCTCAGACCATTAATACAATGGTAGCTTAAAAAAAAAAGAACCCAAACAAACAAAAAACCTTATCCTGCTTTCAATATCCTGCAAGATCCTGAAATCCTCATCTGTGGACTTCACTTCAAATATGTCCTTCTCCCTACAGAATCTCTCTAAATTATTTCAGCTACCACATTTTACCTTGGAGATTTGGCAGCTTGTTACATTTGCTTCTGAGCTTGTTGTTATGTTGACCCTCAACACTGGAGGGGTTCTATCCTGGCCTGACTTCCCTCTGTAATCTCAGACTCACACTCTAAAACTTGTGCTACCGCTGTGCCCTTGTCTAGTCCTTATGTTTGGGAATACCATCAGCTGAGGCAGGATTCAGTTATTTGTAGCATAGAATGAGAGACATAAGCACCACCAATCTCTAGAGTCACTGTAGGATTCTGTAGTTCATGTGAGCATGGCCTGAGAATTCAAGCTAGCAGCCCTTGGGGTTATTGTTGCTGACAGCACACCCTTTGTGGCAAACCACATAGGAATTAATAGTGACTTCCACTCTAAAGCTTCTACCCTTTGCAGCAATAAGGCTGTTACTTCCCTGGAATTATAGGCTTGTACAGTTAATCTGCTTAATTCCCATAGAAAACCAACATGGTTTCTCTCTGCCATGCTGAGATCCTGTTTCCAAAGCCTTTACAAAGATAGCATCCCCATTCCCAGACTTCTTTTCTCCTCGACCAGGCAGCCTGGTGAAAATGTGCAACAGTTCTAGAAAAGGGGCATAGAAATACTGATTCCTTTTATTTATTCTAGACTGAAACTGTGGGCTCATAGTGACATCCAGTCCCAATTTTATTTTGTCTTTTTTGGCTTGCCAAAGGCTTAGCTTCTCTCGATTTATTTATAGAAGTCCACATATCAAAGGAGAGAATAAGGGTAATTTTTATGTGATATGGCTCTTCCCAAGAATTTGCAGATGGTACATACTTTTGTCTCTCATGGAAGATATGCAGTTTTTCTTTTGGAAAGGGTACAGAAAGACCTGGCTACACCTTTCCAACAGATAACGATTACTTTCTATTTGTTCAATTTAGTCCCATCTGAAGAACTCCTTATATGACAGTGCCAGGAGATCTAGGCCCCATTTAGGACATTTTTTGGAGAATATCTCATACAGCATTTAACATAAGTGTGTTGTGACCTAATCCAGAGCCCTTTTACAGAAAATTCTCAGGCAATTAATTTCATTGTCCATGACTATAGTTGGTTCATTTTCTCCCTTTCAGCACTCTAAGAATTATGGCGATTTCTTCTCAAAGAAATAGTTAATTTGAAATTTTACTTGGAAACAACACACAACGAACATAAATTTCATATAGGGGCCCAAATGTCTTGTGTGGCCAACTGTGATGTTCTTTACCTTGTCCATGTAGCTGACGCCTTGGAGAATATTTCCTGGGCCTCTGTGAGGGGCATCATCTAAGTCATCTGGAATCTATTCTTTTCTCCAACTCTACTGCGAAAAGCACATCTTTAGATCTTTAGTTGTTGTTTGGGATTCTGGGTAATATAGAAACCCACCGCTTACATCACATGGCTTTCTGTTGAGGACTTAGGAACTGCAGTTCCTTTTCTCTGTGTTACACTATTTTTGATTCTCTTTGTTTTTCACCAGCTATTTTCTTCCACTCATGTACACAGTATTTCTTTTATGAACCAGCTGCCCTGCTCATTTTAAATTGAGATTGTTTTACCCAGTCAATTATTCACCTTCTGCCTCTCTTTACAGTGCATTCCTACATTGTAGCACATTGCATTATTAAACATTTTCATGATAAGCAATTCAGAGCAGTATTCAAAATTAAAAACATTCATCCTGAGCCAAATAGGAGCTCTAGTTTATTGGAATGTGCTTTAACAATAATCTGATGTTTCTCAGAAGGTTATCAAATTCCAGTCTGAGTTTCTGGATGGTAGATCTCTTTTTAGGATCCCAGCACCTAGTTACCCTCTTCTAATTTGCCATTGGTTCTTAGCAATTTGATTCATGCTAAAGCTTCTTTGATTTCAACAGCTGATTTTTTATTAGAAAGTTTTCCCTAACTTCTGTCTCTCTCCACACCTCTTTGAGAAATAGGAGCAAGTTTGCTTCCTCCCTCATCCATTAATTCTAGGTGAACGACATTGTACTATTGTATTAATTAAAGTGGGCATTTATAATAATGCACCAGACTTAGCATTGTGTAAATGAACAGGAAATTCTCACTATTTTTGGAAAAATTTAAAAATCTTACCCTTTGAGACACTCTTAGGATAATCTCAAATCCTTCATTGTGTGCTTCTTAAGTAAATGGCATTGCCTTAAAAGAGCTGTATTTCTCGTCTGTCCAAGTCTACCTTTTAAGTGACAAAATTGCAACAATGGTAAATGCATTGCTTCCCGTGTCCTCCAAGACTTCACAGCTCATATCTCAGTACTTCAGTCTCTCAAGTGCAAAATGAGGATGATAGTTTACAGCATTTAAGATGTGAAGCACTTAGAACAGTCACTGAAACATTATTCAATGCACACTAGCCACTATCACTATTATTTGAAATGTCTCATTGTTATAAATACATATTTTAAAATGTGTGCAAAGTCAACATTGTATTTAAGACTATTGCATTCCCCTAGTGCCGCAGTACCACTAATTGAATTTGAGATTTAGGTCTCTCCAGGCAGAATGCAAGGCTGTGGCTGGGCTTTAATACCATCTAGATATTGGATTCCTGACCTGACTTGTTGAGTCTTACCTATCCTGTATTCTTTTTCAATGGTCACTGCCTACCAATTGAGATAGCCTCTGATTTTGCCTGTGCTCCTCCTCCTCTTTCTGTCTCAGCCACTGGTGAGTATCTACATAAGCTAAGATTTAGGAGTGCTATAGATCAGGAAGCTTTGTTGGCATTAGTGGCTGATTCAGTTTCCCCAGTGCCTGTCCCCTGTGGCTGTGCTGAGTGCTCTCCTGGACCCTCCTCTCTGGTCACATCCTGTTCTAAGTAATGGTCCGTTCAGATGTGATCTTAGTCTCATCGTTTTAGTCCATTTGTGCTGCTAATAACAAAATACGACAGACTGGGTAATTTATAAACAATAGAAATTTATTTCTTACAGTTCTGGAGGCTGGGCAGTTCAAGATAAAGGCACCAGCATTCAGTGTCTGGTGAGGACCTTTTTGCTGTGTCCTCACATATTTGCAGGGCCAAAAAGGCAAAAAGACCCTAAGCCACTTCCCCCAGATCTTCTATAAGGCACTAATCCATTTATGAGAGGAGAGCCGGAATGACTAATCATCTTCCTAAAGTCCCCACCTCATAACAACACCACCATGGGGATTAAGTTTCAACATATGAATTCTGAAAAACATTCAGACAATAGCACTTAACATTTAAAAGTTGCTTAATTTCAAGGCCAAAAATTAATCTTATGTTTCAGATATTATTCAAAAATCCCTCACAAGCAGTTTAACCTCAACATGATATGGAAGACCCATGGTCATTACGAAGTATGTTATTAGAAGTCTTTACTATTTCCCAGATGACTGGAAATATGGCCTTACACTAGAGTGACCCTATTACCAGCTCACCCAGGTTAGTCTCAGTTTATATTTGTAGCCTAGGAATTATTAATAGTGTCCCTCAATTACTCTCTTAATTTGGGCAATAAGTTTATAAGGTCACCACAGCTTGAAATGATGTCTAGTAATCATCCTCCAAATTATTTTATGTCAGGAGTTCACAATCTAACATCAGTTTTCCATAGATCTTCAAATTCACATTACAGCTTTGTTGACTCTTTCAACATCTCTATTTTAATAGCTCTGAGACAAAACTTCAGGAAAGTTATGTGCTTATCTTAGAAACCTAACTTTCATGGTGAAAGGATATGATGAAAATAGGATAGGAATCTCCACCACAGAAGAATAGAAAAATCTCTTCCTAGGTGATATCTTTTCCTGAAGCTTTCCTTGATTGCCTAAGACAGGAAAATAAATATTCTGTGATTATATAAGATAATGTATACCTATTATAGGATATACCATATCATATTCAAATTAATTTTGTCCGGTGACTATGCTCCTTGAAGATGGGAACTATTTTGTAATTATTTGCTCCTTGAAGGTGGTAACTATTTCATAATTATTTGTGTTTTTCCAGGCCTCACATGTGGCACATAGTAGATGCTAAAAAAAGTTTGTGAATCTGAATATTGGAACTCAATTGAACTCAAGACTATTTTTATCAACTCTTCTATTGATCAAAGTTGATTAGTATATACTAGAAGTTGCTGATTATAAAACAAATTAATCTGATGTGTTATTGGTCATGCAGGCCACCCACCCAGTCTATCCTTCTATCTACTATGTGTGAAACATTCTCTTCCTTCCACTTTATGTGGAGATAGGTGAAACTTTTCCTCTTTTCATTCTCTCAGTAAGTCTGATGACTCCCTATGTTCCTGGTCATCTGATCCCAAGGAAACGCTCTATTAGTCCATTCTCACACTGTTTTAAAGAAATACCTGAGACTGGGTAATTTATGAAGAAAGGAGGTTTAATTGACTCACAGTTCCACAGGCTGTATAGAAAGCATGACTGGGAGGTTTCAGGAAACTTACAATCATGGTGAAAGATGAAGGGGAAGCAAGGCACATCTTCCCATGGCAGAGCAGGAGAGAAAGGGGGGAAGTGTCATACTTTTAAACCATCAGATCTCATGAGAACTCACCCACTATCATGAGAACCACAAGGAGGAAATCCAGCCCCATGATCCAATCACCTCCCAGCAGGTCCCTCCCCCAACATTGGGGATTCTAATTTTAAATGAGATTTGGGTGGGAACACAGAGCTAACCCATATCATTCTGCCCTTGATCCCCACCCCCAAATCTCATGTCCTCACATTTCAAAACCAATTATGCTTCCCAACAGTCCCACAAAGTCTTAACTCATTCCAGCATTAACCCAAAATTCAGGTTCAAAGTCTCATCTGAGACAAGCCAAGTCCCTTATGCCTATGAGCCTGAAAATCAGAAACAATTTAGTTGCTTCCAGGATACAATGGAAGTACAGGGATTTGGTAAATGCTTTCATTCCAAATGGGAGAAATTGGCCAAAACAAAGGGGCTACAGGCCCCATGCAAGTCCAAAACACAGAAGGGCAGTCATTAAACCTTAAAGCTCCAAAATAATCTCCTTTGACTTCGTGTCTTATATCCAGGGCACACTAATGCAAGGGGTGGGCTCCCAAGGACTTGGGCAGCTCTACCTCCATGGCTCTGAAAGATATAGCCCCCTTGGTTGCTTTCATTAGCTGGCATTGAGTGCCTGTGGCTTCAACGCTGGATCTACTATTCTGGGGTCTATAGGATGGTTGCTCTCTTCTCACAGCTCCACTAGGCAGTGCCCCAGTGGGGACTCTGTGTTGGGGCTCCAACCTCACATTTCCTCTCTGCACTGTCCTAGTAGAGGTTCTCCATGAGGGCTCTGCCTCTGCAGCAGACTTCTGCCTGGACGTCCAGGCATTTCCATACATCCTCTGAAATCTAGGCAGTGGCTCCCAAGCCTCAACTCTTGTCTTTTGTGCACTCACAGGCCCAATACCTTGTGGAGGCCACCAAGGCTTGGGGCTTGCACCCTCTGAAGTAATGGCTCTAACTGTACCTTGGCTCCTTTTAGTCATGGCTGGAGCTGGAGTGGCTGGGACTCAGAGCACCATGTCCTGAAGCTCACAGAGCAGTGGGGCCCTGGGCCTGGCCTGGAAAACCATTTTTCCCTCCTAGGCCTCCAGGTCTGTGATGGGAGGGGCTATCACAAAGGTCTCTGAAATGCCCTGGAGGCATTTTTCCCATTGTCTTGGCTATTAACATTTGGCTCCTCTTTATTTATGCAACTTTCTGCAGCCTTACATTTCTCTCCAGAAAATGGGTTTTTCTTTCCTACCACATAGTCAGGCTGCACATTTTTTTCAACTTTTATGCTCTGCTTCCCTTTTAAATATAAATTTCACTTCCAGACCATCTCTTTGTGAATGCATATGAGTGTATGTTGTTAGGAGCAGCCAGGCCACGTCTTGAACACTTTGCTGCTTAGAAATTGCTTCTGCCACATACCCTAAGTCATCTCTCTCAACTCCAAAGTTCCATGGATTCCTAGAGCAGGGCACAATGCCCCAGTCTCTTTGCTAAAGCATAGCAAGAGTGACCTTTACTCCAGTTCCCAATAAGTTCTTTATCTCCATCTGAGACCACGTCAGCCTGGACTTCACTGTCCATATCACTATCATCGTTTGGTCACAACGATTCAACAAGTTTCTAGGAAGTTCCAAACTTTCCCTCATCTTCCTGTCTTCTTCTGAGCCCTACAAACTGTTCCAACCTCTGCCTGTTAACCCAGTTCCAAAGTTACGTCCATATTTTCAGGTATCTTCATAGCAATGCCCTGCTTCTCTGGTACTAGTTCTCTGTATTAGTCTGTTCTCACACTGCTATAAAGAACTACCTGAGATTCCGTAATTTATGAAGAAAAGAGGTTTAATTGAGTCACAGTTCCATAGGTTGTATAGGAAGCATGGCTGGGTGGCCTCAGGAAACTTACAATCATGATGGAAAGCAAAGGGAAACAAATACATTTTATTATGGCGGAGCAGGAGAGAGAGAGAGCAAAGAGGGAGGTGCTACTCACTTTTAAACAACCAGATCTCATGAGAACTCACTCACTATCATGAGAACAGCAAGGGGAAAATCCACCCCCATGATCCAATCACCTCCCACCAGGTCCCTCTTCCAACATTGGGGATTCCAATTTAGCATGGGATTTGGGTGGGAACACAGAGTCAACCCACATTAAACACCTACCTTGGCCAGCAATGTTTAGTAATGTCCAGTTATGGACTCTGACCAATTCTAGAGAGACATCCCCCTAAAACCCACAAGCAGTCAATGACTTGGATAAGGAAGGTGATACTAGGTTACTCCAGCCAGAGTCACAAGTCGGAGATAATAGCTGGTCTTGACAAAAGAGAATGATCAAATAAAGAAAAACTAAGTAGAACTTGTTCTCAGAATAATTCTCATTCCCTGTCTGTAATTCTGTTAAAATATTTGAAAGTGGTTTCTCACATATGGTGTTTAGACTCTGTGGATTTGAATGACCCAAGCTATTCTTATCTTGCTTTACAATGAATAATTGAGATTTAGGCATGTAGTTGGATAAAAAAGATTGTTTCAAAATCCAAAGTGACTATAGCAGTTTCCGCCTTTTAAGTGGGGTAGATCTGACATACTTCATATCTGAGAAAAATTATATGTCTGTACAACTTCCTTCTACTCATAGAGGCCAGAAGGAAAGAAAGACAGAAAAGGATGAAACTTCAAAGTCACTGTAAATTTTTCTGGGGTACCAAAGGTTGAGAGCAAGAATAGATAACTCTTTTATTGGAGGACATAAATGAATCTTTATATATGCAAATGTGAGCATAGAGCCTGGTTGTGGGTGGGGAACTAAATTAGTCTGAAAACTAAAATGAGAGGAATTGAGATGTGAGATTTGAGAAAAAGGTAGTCAAGCAACAGTCAAGATGGTCCAAAGAGACTGATCATGGTGGATCATGCCTGTAATCTCAGCACTTTGGGAGGCCGAGGCTGGCAGATCACTTGAGGTCAGGAGTTTGAGACCAGCCTGGCCAACATGGTGAAACCCTGCCTCTACCAAAAAATACAAAAATTAGCTGGGTGTGGTGGTTGGTGCACACCTGTAGTCCCAGCTACTTGGGAGGCTGAGGTGGAGAATTGCTTGAACCCAGGAGGTAGAGGTTACAGTGAGCCGAGATTGCACCACTGCACTCCAGCCTAGGCAACAGACTGAGACCCTGTCTCAAAAAAAAAGATGATTCAAGGACTTCTAAATTTAGGGGCAGCTAATATGCAATTATAAAGTATAGGCATTGCTTCTGTATAAACCCCTCCACTGTACCAAATCTGTAATAAAACCTGTTATTCCTACCATGCTTTTCCTGGGAAACCAAGAAGTAACTGTGTTCCATACCTAGATTGTCTGCATTGATTATAGTAGAGCTTCTTAAACTTTAATATGCATGAAAATCACTGGGGATCTTGTTAAACTTGCAGATTTTGATCTAGTAGGTCTGGGGTGGGGAAGTCTGCATTACTAACAAGACCCAGGTATTACCAATACACCAATCTCAAGACCATACTTCAACTGTCAATGAGAGAGGCAAGAATTACAGGCATGAGAAATGCAGGAGAAACATCATGTTCAGCAGATTGAGAAACTTAGAATGCAAAAATCTTTGAGGCCATAAACCCTAGAGATTCTCAGATATCTTGCAATAAAGTATTACACTACCCAGAGAGCTCATGAAAGAAGGGTGGAGCCACTTTTACTAAATCTCAAATGATAGGGAGAGGGAAGCCAATACCTGAGTTATAAGCACCTGAATTACATTTTGTGTTTTAGGATTGAAATTTTCTTGACTTGCTTTTCATGGTTATTTTCCCTTTTGTCGCTTTTTTGCCAGTCCTATGCTGTTTCTTCTTTTCTTTTCTCATTCTGATCTGCATTTTGCTCACATCCAATGCACAGTTTCAACTGGAATCTGAAGAAGAAAAGTCAAACTTGCACTGAAAGTGTCACCCCTAATTAATATCCTAGAAGGCCACCCTTTCATTAGTATTCAGACCTTGTTTCAGCCCGGATCATTAATGGACTCTTTTCTCTGAGGATGATAATTATATGTGATGCTGTTGTTTCCTGCCAGTCTAGGGATCTGAAGAGCTTTATCACTGTGGCAGGCTCATTGGAGAGTTAAATGGCATGGCTGAAAGCTGTTCCACCATGCAGATGTCTGGCACTGTAAGCAAAGTTTCAGCCAGTACCAAAGCTGATGTTGCTGTATAACCTCATGTGAGGTTCATGTAATTTCTGAAAGCATGAGACCGCTAGATCTGCCATTTGCTTGAGTAGTATCTTATGAACACTATCTTTTGTGCTCAGCTTCTCTGTTGAATCACCCATGGGTATAAGTGCAACAAAAATGAGAGTTCTTCCTCTAAAAGCAATATTAATCTAGATTCTCTGCATTCTGACTTAGTTAATATGACCTCTGAAATTGTAAATCACATGATGCTATAGTCTGAATGTTTGTGTCTTCCCCCAAAATTTATATGTTAAAATTCAAATCCCCAAGATGATGGTAACAGGAGGTGGGGCCTTTGGGAGGTGATTAGATTATGAAGGCAGAACTCTCATGATTGGGATTATTGCCCTTATAAAAGAGACCCCAGTGACATCAGCATGATGGCTGAGTAAAAGCCCCTTGAGCTCATCCCTCTCACAAAGCCAGAACAATGAATAAACAACTATATTTTAATAAAAATAACAGGGAGAGTGCTGGAGTATATCGGAAGAGTTAAAAAAAACCCTAATGAGCATAGAAAGTTGAGATGGTCACATAGAAAACAGTAGGAAATGCTGGACCTCCACCACCCCATTTCCCAAACAGGATCAGTTGGGAATGAGAAGGAACTTTTCCCTATGGTGATGAAGTAAGCAAGATAATCCCAGCAACCCCCAACAACATCTTGGACACCTACAGATCTCACCACTGGGATCTCCTGCAGCTTTAGCTATTCAAGGTCTTTTGTGATTCCATATAAATTTTAAGAAAGCAATCTCATGTACAATAACTATGAAAAATAATTAAATATCTAGAAATAAATATAGCAAAGGAGGTAAGTGGTTTCTACAAGGAAAACTATAGAACACTAGTGAAAGAAATTGAAGAGGACACAAAACAAAAAATGGAAAGATATATTCATAGATTGGAAAAATATTGTGAAAATGACCATACTACCAAAAGTGATCTACAGAGTCAATGGAATCCCTATCAAAATACCACTGACAGTCTTCACAGAAATAGAAAAAACAATCTTAAAATTTATATGGAACCACAGAAAACCTTGAATAGCCAAAGGAATTCTAAGAAAGAGAATAAAGCTAGAGGCCTCATACTATCAGACTTCAAAATATACTACGAAACTATAGTAAGCTAAACAGCATAGTACTGAAATAATAATAGGCCCATAGACCAGTTGAACAGAATACAGAAGCCAGAAATAAATGCATTTATTTACAGCTAACTGATTCTTGATAAAGTTGCCAAGAACATACACTGGAGAAGAAACAGTATCTTCAATAAATGGTGCTGGTAAAACTGGACATTCATATACATAAAAATGGAACTAGACCCATATCTCTCAGCATACACAAAAATTAACCAAAATGAATTAAAGACTTAATTGTGAGACCTGAAATGATGAAACTACTAGAAGAAAACATAGGAGAGAGATTTGTCAGGAGCAAGATAGTAGAATAGAAGGATCTGCCAATCATCCTTCCCTCAAGAACACCAATGTAACAACTATCTACACAGACAAAAACAACTTCATAAGAACAGAAAATCAGATGAGCCCTCATGGTACCTGGTTTTAACTCTGTATCACTGAAAGAGGCACTGAAGAGATAGAAAAAACAGTCCTGGAGTGCGTCACCACCCCTTTCCCATCCCTGGCAATGGCAGAGCCCAGGGTAGCTCTGGAGGAAAAGGGAGGGAGAGCACAGCAATAGTGAGATATTGAATTCAGTGCTGCCCTGTTAGAGCAGAAAGGACAACTCGACCAAACTCAGCTGAAGCACATGCAGGGAGGAAGCATTGAAACCAGACCTAGCCAGAGGGGAATCACTGATCCCAGCAGTCTGGACTTGAGTGCCCACAAACATTGCTACCAAGGGCCAAAGTGCTCTCAGTCTGTAAACTTGAAAGGCAGTCTAGGCCATAAGGGCTGCAACTATTAGATGAGTCCTAGGGCTGAACCTGGCACAGAGACAGTAGACTGGAGTGGCACGTGACCTACTGAGACATCAGCCGGGCAACTATAGGAGTGCTGGTGTCACTCCTCCCCTTACCCTAGGCTGCACTGCTTGCGGCTCCAAGAGAGACCCCTTCCTTCCACTTGAGGAGAGGAGAGGAAAGAGTGGGGAGGACTTTGTGTTAAATCTTGGATACCAGCTCAGCCACAGCAGAATAGGCCACCAGTCAGAGCCATGAGGTCCTCATTCCAGACCCTAGCTCCCAGATGACATTTCTAGACACACCTTGGGCCAGAAGGGAACCCACTGTCTTGAAGGGAAGGGCGAAGTCCTGTCAGCATTCATCATCTGCTAACTGAGGAGCCCCTGGGCCCTGAAAAACCAGCAATGATACCCCGGTATTGGGAAATTCAGCCAGATATCAGGCAAAATTCACCCCTGATATTTCATGAGATATCGGGGGAAATTCAGCCAGATATTGGGTGAAATTCACCCCTGATATTTCATGTAGGTTCTTTTCTATTTCCCTAAGTGTCGACCGGTCTGAGAAATAAAGGGACAGAGTACAAAAGAGAGAAATTTTAAAGCTGGGTGTCCAGGGGAGACATCACATGTTGGCAGGTTCCGTGATGCCCCCTGAGCTGTAAAACCAGCAAGTTTTTATTAGTGATTTTCAAAAGGGGAGGGGGTGTACGAATAGGGGGTGGGCCACAGAGATCACGTGCTTCACAAGGTAATAGAATATCACAAGGAAAATGGAGGCAGGGCGAGATCACAGGACCACAGGACCGGGTGAAATTAGAATTGCTAATGAAGTTTCGGCACGCATTGTCATTGGTAACAATCTTATCAGGAGACAGGGTTTGAGAGTAGACAACCAGTCTGACCAAAATTTATTAGGCAGGAATTTCCTCGTCCTAATAAGCCTGGGAGCGCTACGGGAGACTGGGGCATATTTCATCCCTACAGCTGCGACCATAAAAGATGGCCACCCCTGAAGCAGCCATTTCAGAGGCTTACCCTCAGGGACGCATTCTCTTTCTCAGGGATGTTCCTTGCTGAGAAAAGGAATTCAGCGATATTTCTCCCATTTGCTTTTGAAAGAAGAGAAATATGGCTCTGTTCCGCCCAGCTCACTGGCAGTCAGAGTTTAAGGTTATCGCTCTTGTTCCCTGAACATTGCTATTATCCTGTTCTTTTCTCAAGGTGCCCAGATTTCATATCATTCAAACACATATGCTCGACAAACAATTTGTGCAGTTAACACAGTCATCACAGGGTCCCAAGGTGACATACATCCTCCTCAGCTTACGAAGATGATGGGATTAAGAGATTAAAGACAGGCATAGGAAATCACGAGGGTATTGACTGGGGAAGTGGTAAGTGTCCATGAAATCTTCACAATTTATGTCCAGAGATTGCAGTAAAGACAGGCATAAGAAATTATAAAAGTATTAATTTGGGGAACTAATAAATTTCCATGAAATCTTCACAATTTATGTCCTTCTGCCATGGCTTCAGCCAGTCCCTCCATTTGGGGTCCCTGACTTCCCGCGACACCCCAGCACTACTTCAAAGGCCTTGGGTGAGCCTCTGAGACTTGCTGGCTTCAGGTGAGACTCAGCATATTACCAGCTGTGGTGCTACCAGGTCAAACTCCTTCTGCTTGAGAAAAACAGAGAGAAAAGTAAAGTGGATTTTTTCTTGCACCTTAGGTACTGGCACAGATACAGAGGGGTAGAGCACCAAGTGAGCTCTTGGGGCCTCCAATTCAAGAACTTGACTTTTGGACAGCTTCTCTGGACCTGCCCTGGGAAAGAAGGGAGCCCACTGCCCTGAGGGGTGAGTCTCAGGCCAGGCAGCATTCACTACAAGCTGACTTAAGAGCCCTGGGGCCTTAAGGAAACATCAGCAGTACTCCTTGTGGCCTGGGGTGGCAGCAGTAGTCTGGCAGTACTCCTCATGACCTGGGGTGAAGCTCCTCTGCCTTTGGAAAGGGAAGAGAAGAGTGGGAAGGACTGTGTCTTGTGGGTTGCAGTGCCGGCTCAGCCACAATACAATAGAACACCAGGTAGACTTCTAAGGTTTTTGATCCTGGTCACTGATTGCCAGGTACCTCTGGACCCACCCAGAGCCTGACAAAACTTGCTACCCTGAAAGGAAGGATACAGGCCTGGCTAGCCTCACCACCTGCTGAATATAGAGCCCCAGGGCCTTGAGCAAACAGGCAGTAGCCAGGGAGTGGTTGTAGCAGGCCTTGGGTGAGACCCAGTGCTGTGCTAGCTACAGGTTTGACCCAGCATAGTCATAGTGGTGATGGCCACAGGGGTGCTTGTGTCACTCCACCCCCAACTTTAGGTGTCTCAGAACAGAGAGAGAGATTCTGTTTGTTTGGGAGAACATAAGGGAAGAGAACAAGAGTCTCTGTCTGGTAATTCAGAGAATTCTCATAGATCTTATCCAGGACAATCAAGGATATACCTCTAAGAGTCTACAAGAACCACAGTGTTACTGGGTTTGGGGTGCCCCCTAAGTAGATACGACTTAGATCACAACACCCAAGTCCTTTTAAATACCTGGAAAGTCTTTTTAAGAAGGACAGGTACAAACAAGCCCAGACAGTGAAGACTAAAATAAAAACCTAACTCTTCAATGCCCAGACACCAAAGAACATCTACCAGCATCAACGCCATCCAGGAAAACATGACCTCACCTACTGAACTAATAAAGGCAGCAGGGACCAATCCTGGAGAGACAGATATGTGACCTTCCAGACAGAGAATTCAAAATACACGTGTTGAGGAAACTAAAAGAAATTCAAGAAAACACAGAGAAGGAATTCAGAATTCTATCAGATAAATTTAACAAAGAGATTGAAATAATTTAAAAGAATCAAGCAGAAATTCTGGAGCTGAAAAATGCAATTGGCATACTGAAGAATGCATCAGAGTCCTTAAATAGCAGAATGGCTCAAGCAGAAGAAAGACTTGCTGAGCTTGAAGACAAGCTATTTGAAAATACACAGTTTTCCTTGTTTTCATATGATATGATCTTATATTTTAAAAAACCTAAAGCCTCCACAAAAACACTATTAGAATTGATAAAACAAATTCAGTAAAGCAGGATACAAAATCAACATACAAATATCAGTAACATTTCTAAATGCCAACTGAACAATCTGAAAAAGAAATCATAAAAGTAATCTCATTTATAATAGCCCCAAATAAAATTAAATAACTAGGAATTAACCAATGAAACTAAAGTTCTCTATAGTAAAAACTATAAAACCTGACAAAAGAAAGTGAAATAGATGCCAAAAAATGAAAAAATATTTTATGTTTATAGATTGGAAGAATCAATATTGTTACAAAGTTTATACTACCTTAAGCAATCTACAGATTCGATGCAATCTCTGTCAAATTCCAACGACATTCTTCACGTAAATAGAAAAAACAATCCTAAAATTTATACAGAACAACAAAAGACCCAGAATAGACAAAGTTATCCTAAGCAAAAGGACAAAACTGGAGGAATCACAATACCTGACTTCAAATTATATTGCATAGGTATAGTAACCAAGACAGCATGGAAATGGCATAAAAACAGACACATTGACCAATGGAATAGCATAGAGAACCCAGAAACAAACCCAGACAATATACAGTGAACTCATTTTTGACAAAGGTGCCAACAACATACACTGGGGAAAAAGTCTCTTCCGTAAATGATGCTGGGAAAATTGGATATGCATATCCAGAAGAATGAAACTAGACCCCTATGTCTCACCATATACAAAAATAAAATCAAAATGGATTAAAGACTTAAATCTAAGACCTCAAACTATGAGACTCCTAGAAGAAAACATCTGGAGAAATCTCCAGGACATTGGGCAAAAAATTTTTTGAGTAATACCCCACAAACACAGACAATCAAAGCAAACATGGACAAATGGGATTGTATCAAGTTAAAAAGCTTCTGCACAGAAAAGAAAAGCAACAAAGTGAAGAGACAACCCACAGAATGGGAGAAAGTATCTGTAAGCTATCTACAAGAGACTAATAACTAGAATATATAAGGATCTCAACCACCTCTGTAGGAAAAAATCTAATAATCTGTTCTAAAAATGGGCAAAAGTTCTGAATAGACATTTCTTAAAATAAGACATACAAGTGGCAAACAGACATATGAAAAGATGCTCAACATCATTGATCTTCAGAAAAATGCAAATTAAAACTACAATGAGATATCATCTGATGCCAGTTAAAATGGCTTATGTTCAAAAGACATGCAATAACAAATGCTGGTGAGGGTGTACACTGGAGGCTCCTCAAAAAACTAAAAATAGAGCTACTATGTGATCCAGAAATCCTACTGCTGCATATATACCAAAAAGAAAGAAAATCAGTATATACAAAAAAATCTTCCCTCCTATGTTTTTTGCAGCATTGTTCACAATAGTCAAATTTGGAAGCATCCTCAGTGTCCACCAACAGATGGTAGATAACAAAAATGTGGTACATACACACAATGGAGTACTATTCAGCCATAAAAATTATGAGATCCAGTCATTTTTAACAACATGGATGGAACTGGAGATTATTACAAGTGAAACAAGGCAGGAACAGAAAGACAAACATAACATGTCTTACTTATTTGTGGGGTGTAAAAATCAAAACAATTGAACCTATGGACAGAGAGAGTAGAGGAATGGTTATCAGAGGCTGGGAAGGGTAGTGGTGGCCTGGGGACAGGTGGGGATGGTTAATAAGCACAAAAAATTAGTTAAAAAGCATAAGACCTATTATTTGACAGCACAATAGAGTGACTACAGTCAATGATAACTTAATTGTAAATTTAAAAATAAAGAGTGTAATTGGATTGTTGGTAACACAAAGGATAAATACTTGAGGGGATGGCTACATCATTCTCCATGATGTGATTATTTCACATTGCATGCCTGTATCAAAACATCTTATGTACCCCATAAATATATACACCTTCTGTATTAGTCTGTTTTCACACTGCTGATGAAGACATACCCAAGACTGGGAAGAAAAAAAGGTTTAATTGGACTAACAGTTCCACATGGCTGGGAAGGTCTCAGAATCATGGTGGGAGGCCAAAGGCACTCCTTACATGGCAGTGGCAAGAGAAAATGAAGAAGATGCAAAAGCGGAAACCCTTGATAAAACCAACAGCTTTCATGAGACTTATTCACTACCATGAGAACAGTATAGAGGAAACTTTCCCCATGATTCAAATTATCTCCCACCGAGTCCCTCCCACAACACGTGGGAATTATGGGAGTACAATTCAAGATGAGATTTGGGTGGGGACACAGAGCCAAACCATATCACCTACTATGTACCTACAAAAATTTTAAAAAAATGAAATATGGAAGAAATCCTTCAGGACATTGGTCTAGGCAAAGTTTTTTATGGGTAAGCCTTCAATAGCATAGGCAATAAAACAAAAACTACAAATAGGACTGTATCAAAGTAAAATGCTTCTTGCACAGCAAAACAAACAAAAAATCAACTAAGTGAAGAGACAACATGCAGAGTTAAAGAAAATATTTGCAAACTCTTCTTCCAACAAGGGATTAATATTTAAAATATGCAAGGAACTCAAATAACTCAACAGCAAAAAAACCAAGTAATTTGATTAAAAAATGGGCCAATTATCTGAATAGACATCTCTTAAAAGAAGACATACAACTGATGTATACTAACATGTATATGAGAAAATGCTCCTCAGTAATCATCAGGGAAATGCAAATCAAAGCCATAATGAGCTATCATCTCACCCTAGTTAGAATGCCTATTATCCAAAAGACAAAAAATAACAAATGCTAGTGAGAATGTGGAGAAAGGAAAATTCATACACTGTTGATGGGAATGTAAATTGTTACAGTCAGTATGAAAAACAGTATGGAGATTTCTCAACAAAACTAAAATAGAACTACAATATGATCCAGCAGTCCCATTACTGGGCATATATCCAAAGGACAGAATGTCAGTATGTCAAAAAGATTTCTGCATTCCCTTGTTTATTGCAGTACTATTCACAATAGCCAAGATGTGGAATCAACCTAAGTGCACATCAACAGATAAATTGATAAAGAAAATGTGGTGTATATACACAATGGAATATTATTCAGCCATAAAAAGAACAAAATTCTGGCATTTGTGACAACACACATGGGCTTGAAGGACATTACATTAAGTGAAATAAGCCAGGGACAGAAAGACAAATATCTCATATGCAGAAGCTAAAACAGTTGATCTCATAGAAGTAGCAAGTAGAATAGTGGTTTCCAGAGGTAGGGAAGAGTGGGGGTAGGAAAGGATAGCCATAGTTTGGTTAATGAAACACAAGTACAGCCAGATAAGAGGAATAAGTTTTAGTGTTTTATAGCACTATAGGGTGACTATAATTAACAGTTTATTTTTTATTTTTAAATAGCTAGAAGATTGGATTTTGAATGTTCCCAACATGAATGCTTGAGGTTATGGATATGCTAATTACCTCTGGATTATTACACATTGTATACATATATCTTTACCCCATAAATATATACAATTATTATATTTTAATTGAAAATGGTAATAAGACAGAAAAGGGCCCTAGAGAGCTAGCTAATCTCATGTGAGGACACAGTGAGAAGGCACCACTTATGAATCAGGATATGAGACCTCACTAGACACCAAATCTGCCAGCACTCTGATCTTGGACTTTCCAGATCTACAGAACTGTGAGAAATAAATTTCTGTTGTTTATAAGATACCCAGTCCATGATGTTTTGTTACAGTAGCTGAAATGAACTAAGATGCATGATGTTTCCCAAAACCTCATTTTTTTTCTCAACCTTTCATTCTGTTGACCATTCTCCAATCTAGCATTTCAAAGCTTCACATATATCAAAGAACTTCTACATATACAGGTATATCTCAGAGATACTGACTTCTCAGTTTTAGACCACCACAGTAAACTGAATATCACAATAATATGTCACACACATTTTTTTTGGTTTCCCGGTACATATAAAACTCATGTTTACACTATATTTTAGTCCAGTGTGCAATGGCATTATGTCTATAATAACAATGCAGATACTTTAATTAAAAATACTTAATGGCTTAAAAATGCTGCAATCATCTGAGACTTCAGCAAGTCCTAACTTTCTTCTGATGGAAAGTCTTGCCTGAGAGTTGATGACTGCTGACTGATCAGGGTGGTGGTTGCTGAAAGTTGAGGTGACTGGCAATTTCTTTAAAAAAGGCAATGGTGAAATGTGCTGCATTATTTTCACAAAAGATTTCTCTGTAGCATGCAATGCTGTTTGATAGCATTTTACCCACAGCAGAACTTCCTTCAAATTTGGAGTCTTTTCTCTCAAACCCTGCTTCTGCTTTATCAACTTTTACCTAAAATTCTCAATCATTTATTGTCATTTCAACAATGTTCACAGCATCTTCACCAGGAGTAGATTACATCTCAAGAAACCACCTTCTTTCCTTATCCATAAGAAGCAACTCCTCATTTCTTAAAATTTTATCTTGAGAGTACAGAAATTCAGTCACATCTTCAGGCTTCACTTCTAATAGTTTTCCTGCTATTTCCACCACATTTGCAGTGACTTCCTCCACTGAACTCTTGAACCCCTTACAGTCACCTGTGAAGGTTGAAATCAACTTCTTCCAAATTCCCATTAATTTTGGTATTTAGACCTCCTACCATGAATCACAAGTGTTCTTAATGGCATCTGGGATGGTGAATCATTTCCAGGAGGTTTTCAATTGACTTTGTCGAGATCCATCAAATGAATCACTATCTATGGCAGCTATTACCTTATAAAATGTATTTCTTAAAATGTAAGACTTGAATGTAAAACTTACTCCTTGATCCATTGACTGCAGAATGGATGGCATGAAACAACATTAATCTTGTACATCTCCATTAGAGCTCTTGGGTTACCAGGTGCATTATCAATGAGTAATAATATTTTGAAGGGATTCTTTTTTTCTGAGTAGTAGATCTCAACAGTAGGCTTAAAATATTCAGTAAACCATGTTGTAAAGAGGTGTGTTGTCATCCGGGCTTTGTTTTTTCATTTACAGAGCACAGGCAGAGTAGATTTTACATAATTCTTAAGGGCTTAAGGATTTTTGAAATGATAACTGAACATTGACTTCAACTTAAAGTCATTAGCTACATTAGCTCCTAACAAGAGAGACTGTTTTTTGAAGCTTTGAAGCCAGCTACTGCCTTCTCCTTTCTAGCTATGGTGATCCTAGGTGGCATCTTATTTCAGTGGAAGGCTGTTTCAGCTACATCAAAGATCTGTTGTTGAGTGTAGCCACCTTTATTAATGATCTTAGTTTTTTCTCTTGGATAACTTGCTACAGCTTCTCTATCAGTACTTGCTGTTTTACTTTGCACTTTTATGTTATGGGACAGCTTTTTTCTTTATGAAACTCATCAACCAACCTCTGCTAGCTTCAGACTTTTCTTCTTTAGCTTCCTCACCTCTCTCAGCCTTCATAGAATTGAAGAGAGTTAGGGTCTTGTTCTAAATTAGGCTTTGGCTTAAGGGACTGTTTGCTGGTTTGATTTTCTATCCAGACCATTAAAACTTTCTCCATATTAGCAATAAGTCTCGATATGGTTGAGCTCTGTGTCCCCACCCAAATCTCATCTCAAATTCTAATCCCCACATGTCAAGGGAGGGACCTGGTGGGAGGTGATTGAATGATGGGGGCAGTTTCCCCCATGCTGTTCTCATGATAGTGAGTTCTCACAAGATCTGATGGTTTAAAAGTATCAGTTTGCCCTTCACTCTCTCTCTCCTGCCATCATGTAAAACATGCCTTGCACCTTGCTTCCCGTTCACCTTCCACCATGATTATAAGTTTCCTGGGGCTTCTCCAGCCATGTTGAACTGTGAGTCAATTAAACCTATTTTCTTTATAAATTACTCAGTCTCAGGTCTTTCTTTACAGCAGTGTGAAAATGGACTAATGCAAGGCTGTTTCCCTTTCTTACCATTTGTGTTTCCACTGGAGTAGTACTTTTAGTTTCCTTCACTAGTTTTTCCTTTTCATTCATAACTTGGCTAACTGTTGGTACAAGAGGCCTAGATTTAGGCATATCTTGGCTTTGACATGTATTCCTCATTAAGCTTAATCACTTCTAGCTTTTGATTTGAAATGAAAGATGTATGACTCTTCCTTTCACTTGAACACTAAGAGGTAATTGTAGGCTTACTAATTGGTCCAATTTCAATATTGTTTTGTCTCAGGGAATAGGAAGGCCCAAGGAAAAGGAGAGAGGCAGGGGAATGACTGGTTGGTGGAATATTAGAACACACCCAACATTTTTGATTAAGTTGGCTATCTTATATGGGCAGTCAGTGGTGCTCTAAAACAATTAGAGTTGTAGCATCAAAGATCACTGGATGCAGATTGCCATAACAGATACAATGATAATAATGAAAACGTTTAAAATTTTGTGAAAGTTACCAAAATATGACACGAAGACATGAAGTGAGTGGATGCTGATGGAAAAATAGAGCTGATAGAATTTCTAGATGTAGATTTGGCACAAAGCTTCAATTTGTAAAATATGCAATATCTGTAAAGTGTAATAACATGAAGCATGATAAAACAAAGTATGCCCGTATTCTTATTTAGTGCATATGTCATTATCCCTCTGTAATTTTCCTTTATTGCTTTATCACCTTTCCATGGAAAAATTACTTGTCACTTGGCCTGGCTTATATCCATAGAATAGTGTGTTTCACAGTATTATGTACATATTTTCCTTGCCCTTGCTGATATTTCTTAGAGCTGTGACTACATATGTCATTCTGGATTATGGACAGTAGCTTTTCTTATGCAGCAGGTCAGTGATTAATGTTAAGCTTGGAGAGTAGAGCTAGGATGAGAAACATGCCACAGAGCAGGTAAGAAACCATGTAGGCAAATCTGATTTGGGCCACAGTTTCCTGAAGAGCAAAGCAATGTATGTAGTATACCGTCCAGGGAAAGGGTTGAGACTTATAGTTCTACAGAAGCAGAAGACGTAGAGAAAAGCAAACAAGAAAACAAGGGTTATAAGGTAGCTGCAAAATGGTGGTGTCTAATGAAGCCATGTTCAGTCCCAGAAGTTTATAGATCTTTCATGTTAAACTCAAATCTGTTCCCTGAAATGGCTGCCTCTGGACCTGTAGGTAGCAGTGAATGAAATAACTTTGTGGAGTGGAGGGTGGGATGGAAGTTAAAGGAATGAAAAGAAGGTCAATTTCTGGTGTAGACACTATTATTTATGCAATTTTGGATGTCTCCTGTATCTAGAATTACAGGACAACTCAGAAGCACTGCTGTCTGGAAGAGACAGTTGCAATCATATTACAATTTAGATTTTAGACACATTATATGGAGGCAGTTTGAACTTTACTACTAGCTCAAATCCTAGTAACCAACACACAGTGGGCACTAAATTTATGTTTGTTGAATTGAGCTAGACCAAATATGAGAAGGCTGTAACTTGACCAAGTAGGAGTTTTGTGTGAATCAGATAGGAGGGAATTAATATTAGTTTTTAAAAGGGCAGAAATATTGAGAAAATAGAAGTTAGCAATAATGGAAGGCTGTATAATGCAAGAGAAGAAGGAATATTAAAAAAAAAAAGAAAAGACACAGTGTAAGAAGTCCAGAGGTGGGGCATCCCCAGGGGAGGTTAATTCATAGCTCACTAATGTCAAGAATGGCCAGCCTCTTTCATTCTTTTTATCTTCATTTTTAGTGGGATGCTTGATCTTCAGGGTCACCCTTCCCATGGTGACAAGATGTTTGCCACTGTTCCATAGTTGTGTACAGACATAACCACCAGAAGAAAATTATGAGAACTAGCTCTTCCAGGTTCTGCTTCTTCATAGAGAGATCCCAGTACACCTATTTTCATATCTCTTTGGCAAGAACTAGGTCCCTATTTCCTCCTAAATCAATCACTGACAAGCAAAATGAGATTTTTATTAATGGCATATATTATGCTGAGCAGAACATATTCCTTGGGGCTAGGGGACTGGAGATGGAGCTATACTCTCTTTAAACATGAGGTAGAAGTGAGTTGATGAGTCAAGGAGTTTGAATAGGTAGTCTTATCATCATACCTGTAGTAATAGGAATTGAGGGGGGTTGGAAAGCTCTTGGAGCTGGCCAAGGTCTAGTGTCTGGTGTGAATATCACACTGATCTCACCTCTGATAGAACACATGTGTATTCTGAACCACTGAACTGGGGTTGGTGTTGAAGACCATTCATGCAAGTGGATCATGAAAGGAGGGAAGGGGAGAGACAACATCCCCAAGTTATGGTCTTTGATAGAGAAACCCACCTGTTCCCTTTGATGTTGTAGGTATTTGTCAGGGGAGCCTTCTTTGGTGGGATTGCTCTTAGCCTGGTTCATTATATAGCTCTACTGATGATCCACAAGAAATGTTGTTTCTCGTGGTCAAGTGACTATTGTGCATGGTCTTAGAGACTAACAACGTGGATGCTCATTCCTCAGACCTCAAATAAATCCCTCTATCCTTAGTATCTAGATGTCTTTCCACAGCAATCTCTGCCCTACCAGCCCCCACTTTCCTTATTTAAGCCCAGGCTCACGTACTTTCCAAGATTAGCTAAAAACCAATGTGGAAAATGCATTTCTGTCTGGGACTTTCAGCCAGCCCTTTGGGGAAGTTAGGAGTAGGACACTTCTCTCATGGCACCCCTTGTCCTACTAGATAACTATCCTATCCAATCTACCTCCTAACATTTGTTCTTCTACATGTATTTCAAGTTCAAAGTAGCCAAAGAGAATGATGCTTTCTTCCTAACCAACTTTTAATTGTGTTTTTCACTTAAGGTGGTTGCAACATTCATGTGGCAATGTAGTTTTAGTTTTGGAAGGGTATCTCATTCCTATTTCATCCCTTACACCTCAGTAGCACTTAGTTATACATTCTATGGTTAAATTCAATTGGAAAATGAGGTTTCCCTTATCTCATTCTCAGTTTCGTTATGTGAGAAAATCACAAAAGGCACTTTTTATGTTCTGTCTCCTGAGGTTTAAATGCCAGTCTAACCTCTTGTGCCCTTGACACATTGTCCCAAGATGATTTCAGAATGGAGACATTTTGATGCCATAGGATATTTCATGAATTTAAATATTTTATAACAAATTAAATGTTAATTATATGCTGGTCAGGGAAGAAAATCACTGAAGTATTTAATTAACATTTAATTTATTAGTCATCAAATATTTAAGTAGCGCCTATCTGAGGGACTTTTACTCCTCATTAGTTGTAAGTGAGTAACAAGTTATCATTGTTAGTTGCTACAGCTTCTACTATTCCAAGTATGAATGGCTTTTCTGGATTTCTTTGAAAAGATCTTTGCATACATGCATAGGCAGACCCCCCAAAAGGAAGCATATATTTCTAAAGCATTTTTGTTTTTTCTAAAGTCTTTTCATGAGTTCAGTTGATTGCTACTTGGATGCATTTTCTTACAGAAACCCTATGCTTGCATGGTACTTTATAATTTGAAAAAATGCTATAATCTCCATGACCTCAATTGGCCTGGTTGTTAGCAACAATTTTTATAAAATTCCTAGGGTGGGTAGAATCAGCGCTATTTTATAGGAGTTGGAATCTCATAAGGTTTGTGTGACTGCCCCAATGTCACACAGTCAGGAAAATCAGACACAACTTAATCCTAAATTTTCTGCCCACAAGTTTCACACTGTGTCATGATCAATGTCAAGTGATATTTTAGCCTCAGAAAAGTCCTGACAGTACCTTAGAAAGCAACTTTTATTTTTTGTTTCTAATTGATTATGAATTGAAAATGTAGCCTGTAAACTATATTCTCTTAATAAATCTTTAAGCAAAATACATGATTATTTTTGTAAATGTTTTATGGACATAAGACAAAAATGTGTATTCTCTATTTAGAGCTATGTGGCTTTTCATATATCTAATACAGTTATTGATTGTATTACTCAATTTATTGATTGCATCAGTCTGTTTCTCTAGATATTTGCTTATTTTTTGTATGGTAGAGCTACCCATTCCTGAAAGAGAAGTTTTGAATCCTTCTACTATATTTGTATTTTTATTGAGTTTTCTTTGTAATCTCAATGCTTTTTTTTTGACATATTTATTGGCTGTGTTATTTGGTGATCACTGTCTCTTCTTTATAATAGTGCATTCTTACTGCAAAATATCTCTTGATCTTCCTTTTTTTTTTTTTTGAGATGAAGTTTCGATCTTGTCACCCAGGCTGGAGTGCAGTGGCACAATCTCGGCTCACTGCAACCTCTGCCTCCTGGGTTCAAGCAATTCTCCTGCCTCAGCTTCCCGAGTAGCTGGGATTACAGGTGGCTGCCACCATGCCTGGCTAATTTTTGTATTTTTCGTAGAGATGATTTCACCATGTTGGCCAGGCTTGTCTCGAACTCCTGACCTCAGGTGATCCGCCTGCCTCAGCCTCCCAAAGTGCTGGTGAGACGAGAAGTCTTCTCCTGATTGAAGGTTTTTTTCTCTATCGAAGGGTTTGTGGCCTCACAGGCTTCAAGGAATGAAGCTGTGGGCTGCAGCAGTGAGTGTTACAGCTCCACTAGAGAAACGCGTGGACCCAAAGAGTGTGCGGTGGCAAGATTTAGTAAAGCAAAAGCAAAAGTAAGCGAAAGCAAAAGTAAAGCTTCTACATGGTGGAAGGGGACCTGGAAGGGTTGCTGTTTCTGGCTTGGGTGTCTTATGCTTATATGCCCTTATGACCCTTCCCCTTTTGCTTTTTCTGTCCTATAGAATTAGCTTATTTTCTATCCGCTTGTGGGTTGGTAGGCCTGACTGGTTAAAAACGTCAGGCTGCAGCTAGAGCTTAAACTCCCTATGTGATTGGTTGAAGTTTCAATCCCTTAGCTTGCAACTGTGACTCATTTTGGCTTAGGGGAAGGTCCCCTTAAGGAAGTCTCCATTGACCCAGGGAGTCCAGCCAACTTAGCCACTTAGTCCCTCGGTCCCCTCTCTCAACAGGAAAGCCCAAGTGCTGTTGGGAAGTTGGGTGACGATGGTTCTAGCTACTTCCTGCTGAACTGGGGTATAGAAGGGGATCTGCAGTTGAGGTTTCCTGGGGAGGGGATTCTTCAGTGTTGTGGTGGGAGAACAGGTTGGTGGGTTGGTCTAGGGGTCCTCAATAGTAGGTGCTAGTGGTGGTCATTTGGGGCTCCATTTGTAGAACCATTTGCAGTTTCATGGATTCTATTCAGTAATAGACACATTTTACAAGGAGGTTAAAAATGCAGGGTCCAAAGATAAGCAAGATCATAACAGCCACCAAGGGTCCCAAGAAGGGGAGAAGCCAGGATGTCTTCTCCAGATGCAATTGGTTGACAATACTCCAAGGTCCTGTGTCTTGGAGCTCTTGTACCCAGTGCTGTATCTGGTCTCGAAGCTCTTTAACCTTCTTGGTGACAATTCCGGATTGATTAACGAAACAACAGCACTCTTCTAGAAAAAGACAGGACCCACCTCTTTCTGCTATTAATAAATCTAAGGCTCTCCAATTCTGAAGTGCTACTGCTGCTAAAGAGTTAAGCTGGCTTTGTAAGGTGACTAGTGAATCTGCGACTTGTTCCATATTATCATTTAACTCTTGTGATAATTCGTAATAGAATTGGGTGGAAGTGGTAATGCCTCCAATGCCGGTTCCTAGTCCTAGTGTCCCAGCCCCGATAATGAATGGAAGTACTAGTGCCCGTTTGTAATGGGGTTTGGGTAGAAGAAAATCCTGTAACTCCTGATCAGTGTAGATACTCACAGGGGGGCGCCAAAAAGGAGAGAAAGCATAGAATTTGTTAGGAACCATTTAAGCAGCGGTAAGCTGAGGAGCCACAAACAAAAAAGATTCCTGATGGCAAGCAAGAGAGTCGTGGAAGTAGGGTAGTCCATATTTTGCACTGGAAGGCGGCTGTGTCAATTGTTGTGCTAAACTTTACACAGGTGAGATTTGATATATGTGTTGTTTCTAGATTTGAGACTAAAGGGCCCACCAGGCCTGTGGTGTTTGCTCTCAGTTCGGTGGCATTCCAGTGTTTGGGAACAGGAACTGGGACATATGGTTTAAAGCATAAGGGGAGGCACATCCAGCAGGCAGTTGGATTTTGGCTGGAGGCCCTGTGAATTTTGGTAAGGGTGACATTAAATAAATTTAGCAAGCAGGAGTGAGTGCGAAGAGTTTTATGTAGCCTTGAGAGGTCTAATCCTTTGTAGGGACTGGGTGTGCTGGGGGTTTGAACCAGTTTGGAGATCACCTTCTGAAGGTGTTGCTCTTGGGCTTGATCTTGGACCCCACCTCTGTTGGATAGGCCAACGTGTGTATAGTAGGTCCAACAAGGAGTGGCTCCATATCTGCCTGGACAATCAGCTCTGATCATTTTCCCTGTCCAATAATTGGTGCCTGCATGTGTACAGAGGGTAGCAGCCTTATAGCACTCTCTGCGCATATAAGTGTGGGCAGTAAAGCAGGCCCCCCCTCCCAAACAGGCGTGCAAAATTGACTACTGCCATGTTTCCCAGGAGTCATGAAGAACTGAAGCCAGGGGTGGTGCAGGTACATGAAGGGACAGTATTAGCCAAGGGAAGCATAAAGACTATTAGGAGGAATTTGAAATAGGAGGGGGCCATAGGGGAGAGTGGTGATTAGTTAATTTCCTTAGGAATTTACCTAAAGAGCAGACACAGGTCCTCCAGCAGTTCACAGGTGTAGGAGGCATTGTTTTCAGGGTCCTGGGTTGTTGGTTCCTGGAGTCCTCCTGGTGGCGTCCAGGGCTTGATTCGAGTGTGATGAATCCAAGATTCTATCCCAATTACCTTAACTGCAGTTGGAGTAGAGAGGATGACTGGATATGGTCCTTCCCAGGAGGGGTGTAGGGACAGGGAGGTAGAGGGACTAATACTAGGTCTCCAGGATGGAATAGCTCTTTTCCTTTTTCTCTGTGATGTCTTTCAGGCAATGCTTTTAGAATGTGCCTGCTAGGGAAGTTATGCTTTTCACAAGGTCTGTTGTTTCCCTATCAATTACTAGGCCATTCATGGAAAAGGCCGTCCATAGAGTGTTTCATAGGGACTGATCCCTATTCTTTATGGGGAGTTACAGATTCTTAACAAAGCCAAGGGTAGCAGAGTGGGCCATGCGAGGTAAGTTTCCTGTGTTAGTATTTTTAAGTGTTTTTTGAGGGTTTCATTCATTTTTTCAACTTTCCCTGAGGACTGTGGTCTCCATTCACAGTGGAGGTGGTATTGTATTTCTAGTACTTTGGGTATTCCCTGAGTTACTGCAGCCTTGAAGGCTGGGCCATTGTCATTTTGTAAAGTATGAGGAAGCTGGAATCTGGGAATTATTTCATGAATTAGGGTTTCGCTACTTCCTGAGCTTTTTCTGTCTTATAGGGGAAGGCTTCAACCCAACCAGTGAAGGTGTCTACCCAGACTAGGAAGTATTGAAGTCCCTGGGATTTGGGAATGTGGGTGAAGTCTAGTTGCCAGTCCTCTCCAGGGTAACTACCTGCTCTTTGTTCCCCTGAAGGAGCCTGACAATAAGGCAGGGGGTTATTTCTTTGGCAGACTTCACAGGCCTTCCCTATTTGCTGAATAGTTTTGAAAAGGCCCTGTCCTGTAAACAATGATTTAGCCATTTGATAGGTGTTATTGATACCTAGATGGAATGTCTGATGAAGGGTTTTTAGTATTTTCCATTGGCTAGCTGCAGGTAAAAGTATTTTTCCTTCCTCGGTTGCTAGTTATCCTCAGGGGAGGAAACTATGTCCTCATAAGGTTCCCCACTCTATTTTTTCAGATGAATATTGGGTTTGGCCTCTTGGAGAGGATTGTCCCATATTAAAGGTCCCTCTATGGGCACTTCTAATGGAGGATCTCATCTTAAGGCTTTTTTGGCTTCAGCATCTGCTCGGCAGTTTCCTTCTGCTTCCCTCTCACTCCCTTTTTGATGGCCCCAGCAGTGTAAGACTGCCATCTCTTTAGGGTTTTGCACAGCTCGCAATAATTTCATAATCGCTTCTTGATGCTTAACGGGTGTTCCCTCTGAGGTTAAGAATTCCCTTTCTTTCCATATTGCAGCATGAGCGTGAAGGACTAGGTAAGCATATTTGGAATCTGTATATATATTTACTCATTTTCCTTCTCCCAGTTCCAGCGCTCGGGTGAGTGCTACCAATTCTGCCAACTGTGCACTGGTACCTGGAGCGAGGGGGTTACTTTCAAGTATTGCATTATCACTGGCCACCATGTATCCTGCTTTCCAAAGTCCCTTTTCTACAAATGAGCTTCCATTAGTATAGAAGTTGAGGTCAGGGTCAATTAAGGGGACCTCTAGAAGGTCCTCTGAACAGCAGAGATTTGGGCTGTAACTTGTTGACAGTTATGCTCTATTTCTTCTTTACTGTCTGAGAGAAATGTGGCTGGGGTAAAAGCTGCACAAGTGCGCAGTTGCAGTACCGGCCCTTCAAGTAACAGAGCCTGATATTTAAGTAGGCGGTTTCTGATAGCCATAAACCCCCCTAAGCAGTGAGTATACCGTTTATATCATGGGAGGTCCATATGGTAAGATCTCTTCCCTGTATTGTTTTAACTGCCTCGGATATCAAGATGGCTACTGCAGCCACCACCCATAGGCAGAGAGGCCAGCCTTTTGAAACTATGTCAGTTTCCTTACTTAAGTATGCCACTGGTTGCAAATTGGTCCCTTGGACCTGAGTAAGAACTCCAAGAGCTATTCCAGTTCTTTCTGTGACATGTAAAGAGAAGCTTTGCCCTGTTGGCAAACTTAACACTGGGGCCTGGGTCAGGGCCTTTTTTAGGGCCTGAAAAGCTGTTTCTGCCTCAGGTATCCATTCTAATAAATGAGTATTAGCTTTTTGAGTTTCCTTAATTACATATATAGTGGCCTTGCCAACTCGCCATACCTGGGGATCCATATCTGGCAGAAGCCTGTTATGCCAAGAAACTCTCTTAGTTGTTTTAATGTCTTGGGGTGAGGATAAGCCGGAATGGGTTGAATACATTCTTCACTAAGGGCCCTGGTGCCTTTGGATAGATTTAGCCCTGGGTGTTTAACCTGTTGTAAACATAGTTGAGCTTTTGCTTTTGAAACCTTGTAGCCACAAGGGGCGAGAAAGTTTAAAAGCACTTGGGTGGCCTGATGACATAAGGTCTCTGAGTTAGCAGTTAACAGCAAATCATCTACATGTTGAAGGATGAGAACGTCCAGGTGGGATAACTGACTTAAGTCTTGGGCTAAGGCCTGGCTGAATAAATGGGGGCTATCTCTGAATCCTTGGGGTAGGACAGTCCAGGTAAACTGATATGCTGGGTTTGAAAGATCTTTAAAGGCAAATAAAAATTGAGAGTCAGGATGCAGAGGGAGGCAGAAGAAAGTGTCTCTTAAGCTCTAGGACTGTATAACCATTCTGCTTCCTCTGGTATCTGGGAGAGTAGATTATAAGGATTAGGTACAACTGGATACAGAGGAACAATTGCCTCATTGATAATTCTGAGGTCTTGCACTAACCTTCATTGTCCGTTGGGTTTTTGCATGCCTAGAATAGGAGTGATGCATGGACTGTTGCATGGATTTACTAATCCCTGTGCTTTTAGGTCTTTAATGATCTTTTGTAACCCTTGTTGGGCTTCTGGTCTGAGGGGTACTGCCTTTGATAAGGAAAGGAGGTAGGATCCTTGAATTTAACTTGACCTGGACAAGCGTTTTTTGCTCGTCTGTATTGTCTTTCCTCTGCCCAGACTTCAGGTTTAACTCCCTGCTCGAGTAGAGGGCAGCAAACAGGTATTCCTTCTCCTATATTCAAGTATATAATGGCCTCTGCTTTAGCTAATATGTCCCTTCCTAGTAAAGGAGTAGGGCTCTCAGGCATAATAAGAAAGGCATGTGAGAAACATAAGGTTCCCCAGTCACAATTTAGGGGGTGGCAGAAATACCTAGTGACTGGCAGTCCTAGGACCCCTTTGATGGTGACAGACCTGGAGGATAGTTGTCTGGGACAGAAGAGCAAAACTGAGGAGGCCATGCTAGTGTCCAGAGGAAGTTAGTTTCCTGGCCCTCAATGGTTAAGCTTACCTGGGGCTCTGTGAGGGTGATGGCATGGGCTGGCACCTGCCCCGGGCACCCTCAGTCCTGTTGCTGGACCATCTGGTTAGTGGCCTCTGGCCCAGAGGACTTTGCCCTTGGGGGCAGTGTGCCTTCCAGTGATTCCCCCTGGCACAAGGGACATGGACGAGGGTGCAGCTTATTTTTGTTTGGGCAGTCCTTTTTGACGTGCCCCTGTAAGCTGCACTGATAACAAGCCCTGTTAGGCAGGTTGCCTGCCCAGCCCTTCTTTCTTTCAGAGCCACCAAAATTCATCTGCCTGAGGGCCATGACTAAAGCAGCAGCCTTTTCTTGTCTTGTCTTCCTCATTCAGCCTGCTCCTCGTGATCCCTATTATAAAACACCGAAGTTGCCAAATTCAATAGAGTTTCTGAATTTTGCTTGGGGCCCAGGGCAGGCTTTTGAAGTTTCTTTCTAATGTCTGCAGCTGACTGAGTGATAAACTTACCCTTTAAAATTAGTTGGCCTTCAATAGAGTCCAGTGACAAGGAGGTATGCTTTCTTAATGCCTCCCTTAGCCTCTCTAAAAATGCCATAGGGTTTTCTTCTTTTCCCTGCATTCTGGTGGACATCATTGAGTAATTCATTGGCTTTTTTCTGGCCTTTCTTAATCCCTTTAGTATACAAGTCAGTAAGTGCCTGTGACTCCAGTCTCCATGCTCAGAATTGAGGTCCTAATGGGGATCCACACTGAGAACCGCCTATTAGCCTGCGGGGAGTTGTTCCCTTTCTTCTGATGTCATTTTATCATTTACCTGGCTTAGGTACCAGAGATTCCCAAACTCCCGGGCCGCAGCTAAGGTGGCCTCTTTTTCGCTGGGAGTTGATGTTTGACCTAACAACAACATAATATCACTCCACGCTAAATCGAAAGACTGTCCTAATCTCTGTAAGATGTCTGTGTATCCATGAGGATTATCTGATAATTTTCCTAGGTCCAGTTTGATCTGTTTTAAGTCTGAGAGGGAAAAGGAGACATGTACTCATGCTGGGCCAAAGTCTCCTCTTCCTCCCATGGCTTGGAGGGGGCGCAATCAAGGGCCACTGGCGCCTTTCGGTTCCTTGACTATCTTTTTTTCTGGTTCCTTTTGGGCTGTTAGGGCCAAAGAAGAGTCCTTACTAGTGGGAGGGAGAGCTGTGGGGAGACCAGGGTATGAGGGTAGGCGTTGAGGACCCCTGGTAGGATGTAAATTACATTTTTTACATAATTGTGGGTTATCCTTTAGTGAGAAAAAAACCTGTACGTATGGCACTTCACTCCATTTGCCCTCTTGTTTACAGAAGAGATCTAACTGTAGGATGGTATTATAGTTTGTACTTCCCTTGGGCATCCATGTCTCTCCTCCAGGAAGAGAATATTGTGGCCAGGCAGTGCTGCAGAAAAATATAAGTCGCTTCTTCTTCAGCATTCGAGGGTCAAATTGATCCCAATTATCCAGAATACACCTCAGGGGTGGCTTCACTTTTGAGAGAACATCTCCCATCTGAAAGGAGAACATAGGAGTGCCTGCACCCCTAGTCATCCCCTAGTGAGCAATAGCCCTACGGTGTCCCCTATGGTTCTAGTGTCCTTTTCTTTCCAGGGTGTGCAATCACCCATGGAACCCTGCTGATCTGATTTAATTGCACTTACTGATGTAGCAGTTTTGCCCGCACTCATTTCCCGCACTTTTTTAGCTGCAAAAAAAGGGAGATGGGGCTGCTGGATTTTAGTGGCTCCTTACCAGCATGCTCACAATTGCCTTTGCATCTGTGAGTGGGTCTTAGGTTCGGGGTGTATTTTGAGTTCAGAGACCAGGCACCAAGTAGCATATTTCTGGGCTTGGAGCTTTCCCAGCAAGATGAATTCCATAAAAGTGGAACTGGAGCACAACAGTTTTAGAGTAGGCAATGGCGAATTGGAGGACCAAGGTTGAAACAGTGCTTTTTGTACCCGAATTTTCTGTCCTCATTTGCCCTCATAAGAATATTCATTGACCTTTGGCCTTGGACCAGGGGACCTATTGTCTGCTATATTGTTTTCGGCCCATATGTATGACTGCTTCCAGTGGAGATGTTCTACAGTTCTAATCACTGATCCCAGACAGGAAAGATAGTAATTAAAGTAGCCTCTACAATCTGGAGTAAGTTTAGGCCAACAAAAGGAAAAATTTCCTAGGCCTTCTATCAGCCACTGACATGCCTTTTGATGTCCCGGATAGTGTCGAGGGTACAGGTTATGAGAGACAAGTCCTGTATAAGGATAATGATACCCATCTGCATAAGAATAAGCCTGGGGGCCCCATGAGCAAGGGTCTTTGGATTGCCTTGCCACTTGACTTTGGCTCCTAGCCAAAAGATTCTTAGACTCAGGGGTAGGAAGGATCCTGGAGGATAGGGCCTCAAGAAAGTCTTCTCTGAGGATGTTAGGACCCAGGAGGCATGGGTCAGAAAAGGCAGGGAACACATGCATGGGCAGCTGCAGAGTAGAGGCTTCTCACTGTGCCATAATCTCGACCGGGTCAGTGCCAGGAGTTCAGGACTTCAGTTTTCCACTTCTAGCCAGCCCTTGGCTTTTCCCAGGAAAGGTAGAGAAAGGTGGAATTGGTTCCAGGCAACCTAATACTCCCAGCCCGGAGGGCCAAGGGTTGTTAGAGAGCCCTTTCCCAGAAAGCCTCACACCTGTGTCTTAAGTCCGGCAGCCACACTTGTCACTTCTAAATGGCTGACAGGTGCCTGGTGTTTTCCTCCAATTTCTAGCAAGAAGATAGAAAAGAATAGCAAGCAAAAGGGGTCTGATGTTACTCACTGCTTTGGAGAAATCCTGGACGAGCCCCCAGAAATGAGACAAGAAGTCTTCTCCTGATTGAAGATTTTCTTCTCAATCAAAGGGTTCGTGGTCTTATGGGCTTCAAGAAATGAAGCTGTGGACCACAGCATGGAGTGTTACAGCTTGACTAGAGAAATGCACGGACCCAAAGAGTGTGCAGTGGCAAGATTTATTAAAGTGAAAGTGAAAGTAAAGCAAAAGAGAAAGTAAAGCTTCCATGCGGTGCAAGGGGACCTGGAAGGTGGCCTGGCATGGGTGTCTTATGCTTATATCCCCTTATGACCCCTCCCCTTTTCTTTTTTCTGTCCTATAGAATTAGCTTATTTTCTCTCTGCTTGTGGGTTGGCGGGCCAACATTAGGCTGCAGCTAGAGCTTAAACTCCCTATATAATTGGTTGAAGTTGCAATCCCTTAGCTTGCAGCTGTGACTCATTTTGGCTTAGGTGAAAGTCCCCTTAGGGAAGTCCCTGTTGACCCAGGAAGTCCAGCCAATTTAGCCAGTTAGTCCCTCACTGGGATTACAGGCATGTGCCACTGGGCCCAGCTGAACTTGCTTTAAAAAAAGTTTTTTTTAAAAAAATAACCTTGTCTGATTTTAAAATGCTCCATCCAACTTTCTTTTATCTATACTTTTCCCAGTATTTCATTGTGTATGTCTTCGTTCTCAACCTCTCGTGACTGCTTTAAGTGTTTCTTTTAAGGTTAGAATTTTTTTAAAAGAGAAAATAAACTTATTTTTGTCTTTTATCTTTTAGTGGAAGAATTCAATCATGCACAATGTAAGGATTGGTTTATTTGATGGTATTCCATCTCTCTTGTTTTATGCTTTGTATTCATTACATGGTGATCTGATTTTAAAATGCTCTATCCAGCTTTCTTTTATCTATATTTTCCCATGATTTCATTGTATATCTCTTTATTTTCAAGCTCTCATGACTGCTTTAAGTGGTTTTTTTAAGCTTAGAATTTTTTTAAAGAGAAAACACACTTTGTCTTTTATCTTTTAGTGGAAGAATTAAATCATGCACAATGTAAGGATTGATATATTTGATGGTATTCCATCTCTCTTGTTTTATGCTTTGTATTCATTACATGGTTTGGTCCTCTTTTCATCCCATTTATTGAGATATAAATAATTAAATCACATGAAATGTACAGATTTAAAGTGGACAATTTGATCACGTTTGATATATGTATACATTTGTAAGCCATATTCAATCAAGATAATGAATATTTCTAACACCTGCAAAGGTTTCTTTGTGTTTCTTTATATTCTCTCCCTCTCTTCACTCCTGTCTTTAGGCAAACACTGTTCTGCTTTTTGCTAATATACATTAGTTTAGATATAAAATTTTATATGAGTGGAATCATATAGTATGCACTCTGTTTTGCCTGACTTATTTCAAAGGGCATATGATTTTGAAACTCATCTATTTTGTGTGTAGGAATAGTTCATTTCTTTTATATTCCATTTTATGGATATATCACAATTTGTTTATTCAGTGGCCAATTGATGAATATATGGTTTTTTTCCAGTTTTGGGAGTTCATGAAGAAAGCTGCTGTGAACAGTCATGTAGCAGTCCTTGTATGGACATGTGCTTTTATGTATCTTGGGCAAATATGCGGGAATAAAATGGCTGAGTTACATAGCAGGTATATGTTTAACTTTACAAGATACTGAAAAACTGTTTTGTAAAGTGGCTAAACCTTTTTACATTCTGGAGATATATGACAGACCCAGTTTTACATACTCATCAACACAAAGGTTTATTAATAGAACCCAAACTCTACATGACATAACAATCTGATACTTGACATACAAAGTACCAAAAAAATGTGATCAATTCTCAAGGGAAAAGGCAATCAACAGAGACCAATCCTGAGATCACTCAGATGTTAGAATTATCAGACAAAGTTTTTAAACTTTTTTTTATATCTATGCTCCATGATGTTAAGTTAAACACTAATATGGTTTGGCTCTGTGTACTCACCCAAATCTCATCTTGAATTGTAATCCTCATGTGTTGAAGGAGGGAACTGGTGGGAGGTGATTGGATCATAAGGGTGGTTTCTCCAATGCTGTTCTCATGATAGTGGGTGAGTTCTCACAAGATCTGATGGTTTAAATGTGTGTGGAGTTTCCCTCACTCATTCTTCTCTGCCACCATGTAAGATGTACTTTGCTTCCCCTTTGCCTTCTGCCATGATTGTAAGTTTCCTTAGGCCTCCCCAGCCATGCAGAACTGTGAGTCAATTAAACCTCTTTTGTTTATAAATTACCCAGTCTCAGGTAGTTAATCATAGCAGTGTGAAAATGGACTAACACAGAAAATTGGTACCAAGAGTTTGGGGCACTGCTATAAATCTACCTGGAAATGTGGAAGCGACTTTGGAACTGAGTGACAGGCAGGGGTTGGAACAGTTTTGAGGGCTCAGAAGGAGACAGGAAGCTGAGGGAAAGTTTGGAACTTCCTAGAGATGTGCTGAATGGTTTTGATCATAATGCTGATGGTGATATGGATAATGAAGTCCAGGCTGACGTGGTCTTGGATAGAGATGAGAAACTTATTGGGAACTGGAGCAAACGTCACTCTTGCTATGCTTTAGCAAAGAAACTGGTGGCATTGTGCCCCTGCTCTAGGGATCTGTGGAACTTTGAACTGGAGAGAGATGATTTAGGGTATCTACAGGAAGAAATTTCTAAGCAGCAAACCATTCAAGGTGTGGCCTGGGTGCTCCTAACAGAATATAGTCATATGCATTCAAAAAGCAGATGATCTGAAATTGGAACTTATGTTTAGAAGGGAAGCAGAGCATAAAAGTTTGCAGCCTGGGCCCCTGGCAAGGTGGCTCACACCTATAATCCCAGCACTTTTGGAGGCCGAGGCAGGCAGATCATGAAGTCAGGAGACTGAGACCAGCCTGGCCAACATGGTGAAACCGTGTCTCGACTAAAAATACAAAAATTAGCCACGTGTGGTGGTGCGTGCCTGTAGTCCCAGCTACTCAGGAGGCTGAGGCAGGAGAATCACTTGAACCCAGGAGGCGGAGGTTGCAGTGAGCTGAGATTGTGCCACTGCATTCCAGCCTGGCAACTGAGCAAGACTCTACCAAAAAAAAAAAAAGTTTGCGTCCTGGCCATGCAGTAGAAGTGAAAAACCCATTTTCTGGGGAGACATTCAGGCTGGCTGCAAAAATTTGCATAAGTAATGAGGAGCCAAATGTTATTAGCCAAGACAATGGGGAAAATGTCTCTAGGGCATGTCAGAGGTCTTCATGGCAGCCCCTCCCATCACAGGCTTGGAGGCCCATGAGGGCAACATGCTTTTATTTGCTGAGCCCAGGGCCCTGCTGCTCTGTGCAGCCTGAGGACATGGTGCCCTGCATCCCAACCACTCCAGCTCCAGCCATGGCTAAAAGGGGCCAAAGTACAGCTCTAGTGGTGTCTTCATAGAATGCAAGCCCCCAGCTTTGGTGGCTTCCACATGGTATTGGACCTGTAGGTGCACAAAAGACAAGAGTTGAGGCTTGGGAGCCACCGCCTAGATTTCAGAGTATGTATGAAAATACCTGGATGTCCAGGCAGAATTCTGCTGCAGGGGCAGAGCCCTCATGGAGAACCTCTTACTAGGGCAGTGCAGAGAGGAAATGTGAGGTTGGAGACCCCACACAGAGTCCCCACTGGAGCACTGCGTAGTGGGGCTGTGAGAAGAGGGCTACTATCCTATAGACCTCAGAATGGTAGATCCAGCGTTGAAGCCACAGGCACTCAATGCCAGCCCATGAAAGCAAGAGGGCTACAGGGTACAAGAGGGTACAGGGTACAAGAGGGCTGTACCCTGCAGAGCCATGGGGGCAGAGCTTTCCAAGGCCGTGGGAGCCCACCACTTGCATTAGTGTGCCCTAGATATGAGACATGGAGTCAAAGGAGATTATATTGGAGCTTTAAGATTTAAAACTGCTCTCTCAGTTTTGGACTTGCATGGGGCCAATAGCCCCTTTGTTTTGGCCAATTTCTCCCATTTGGAATGAGAGCATTTACCCAATGCCTGTACCTCCATGGTATTTTGGAAGTAACTAACTTGTTTTTGATTTTACAGGCTCATAGGCAGATGAGACTTTGGACTTGGACTTTTGAGTTAATGCTGGAATGGGGGGTACTGTTGGGAAGCCATGACTGTGTTTTGACATATGAGAAGAACATGAGATTTTGGAGAATCCAGGGGCAGAATGATATGGTTTGGCTCTGTGTCTCCACTCAAACCTCATCTCCAGTTGTAATCCACACTTATTGAGAGAGGGATGATTAGATCATGGGGGCAGTTTCCCTCATGCTGTTCTCTTGATAGTGGGTGAGTTCTCATAAGATCTGATGTTTTAAAAGTATGTGGTGATTCCCTCTTTCTCTCTCCTCTGCTGCCATGTAAGACGTGCCTTGCTTCCCCTTCACCTTCAGTCATGATTGTAAGTTTTCTGAGGCATCCCCAGCCTTGTGGAACTGTGAATCAATTAAACCTTTTTTGTTTATAAATTACCCAGTCTCAGGTAGTTCTTTATAGCAGTGTGAAAATGGACTAATAGAAAAACACTTGAAGTAAATGAAAAAAATGTGAGCTCTTTGAAGATAAATAAAAATTATAAGAATAAAATGAAAATTTTAGAACTAAAAATGCAATATGTAAACTAGAAAAATATACTGGATAAGCATAATAGCATGGTGGGTAAGACAAATAAATAAGTGAATTTCAAGATAGATCAATAGAAATTGTCCAATCTGAGGAGCAAAAAAATAAAAGATTGAAAAAAATGAACAGAGTCTTTGAGACCTGTGGAGCAATATTAAAAGCTCTAACATAAGTTTTATGGAAGTTCTAGAATTAGAAGACAAAGAGATTGTGAGAGAAAACACATTTTAAGAAATAACAGCAAAACTTTCCAAATCTGGAGGGGAAAAGCCCACACATTTACATTCAGGAAGCTCAGTGAAACCTAAACAAGACAAACTTAGAGAGCTGCACCCAGATACAGCATAGTCAAAGTGATGTAAGAAAAAATAAAGAAGCAAGTCTTGAAAGCAGCTAGAGAAAAATTACATGTTACATACAGGGAGGCAATAATTAGAATGATTATAGATTGCTCATCAAAAACCTTGAAGGACAGAAGAGAATGAAACGAAAACTTTAAATACTGAAAGAAATGAACTGTCAACCTCAAATTCTATGTCCAGTGAAAATATCCATCAGGAATGAAGATAAAATGAAGATGCTTTTCTTGGATGAAGGCAAGCTAAGAGAATCATCATGGGTAGATCTGCTTTCTCAGAAATGTCTACGAAAGTTTTTTTCAGGATGAAAGAATCTTCAGAAATGAAGGAAAAACAACAGTGGCAAAACTCTCAGTGAATACAAAAGACTTTTTTTCTCTTAAAGTCTTTAAATTATGTATGACTGAAAAAAGCAAAAACATAGGGTTTCTCACTGTGCAAATATGCAATATATATAATCTTTATAGCATAAAGTTTGGTGAAGGGAGCTATATGGTTAGGAGTCTTCTACTTTTATAAAAAGTGGTACATAATGATCTCTAATTAGACTGAGATGGTAAGGTTAGATATTTATCTTAAAATCCCTAGAGCAGCCATTAGAAATAAGATAAAACAAAAAAAAAAATAACCAGAAAGCCAATAGATAAATTAAAATGGAATACTTAAAGTATTTAAATAATCCAAATGAGTTTTATTTTTAAATTATTGTTTTTGCTGGTTTGTTAAAGTTGATATTCGTTTAATTTGTCTCCTCTTGTTAATTTTCTACTATACTTTGCCATTCTCTTTTGTGTTATTCAAACTCATATTCATATTTCTCTACTATTTAATTTTTAAACATTTTGCCTATTTCCCTTATCAAGACCCTGTATCCCCCCTCTTATTCTCTTACCATGATGTCAATAAAATAAAACTTTAAGAATACGTTAACTTTCATCATCTAATAAATTCCAGCTCCAACCCAGGTGACACTTTGGAATACGTCAACATCCTCTTTCCTCTCTGTACTCCTGACCTTAACATTTTGCTGAAATAGTTTAGTTCTTTTTGTTTTTAGGCATTATTAAAATTTTTACTGATGTTTATTCCTTCTATTTTAATAATCCTTATTTAGTGCCTACATCATTCATTCCCATAGTTTATCAGTATCCATTTATTGTTTTCTCTGTGTCTGTCTCTGTCTCCATCTCCGTCTCTGTCTCTCTCTCTCTCTCACACACATGGGCTGCAAAGCTTTATATTCATCATTGTTTCCTCTCCTCTTCATTATGTTAGATATTGAGTTTTCTGTCATGATTCTTTTGTTTTTTATTATAGTGCTTTCTTGAGCATTTTATTCTGGTGAAATATGAATGACATGCATATCTACAAATTATTATTTTTTCCTTCTGACAGTTAAATAATATCAGGGTTGAATACAGAATTCTTGGGTTGCATTTCTTTGCTCTCAGTAGTTTTTTAGATAGTACACCAACATCTAGCTTCCAATGTGGTTGATAAGGAGTTTTATGCTAGTTCTTAGTAGATAATTTTCCTGTTAGAAACTTATAATATTTTTGTTATCCTTGGAATTCAGCAGTTTTAACAGGATATGCTTGGGAATATCTTTTTCAGTCAAATTTGTCTGTAATTTAATGTAATTTTAATCTGAAATTTTGAATTTTCCTTTATCTCAGGAAGTTCTCTTTTATTTTTTATTTACTTTAATTATTTCTTCTCATTCCTGTATTTCATTTGTGATTTCTAGACCTCCTATTATTGGCATTTCTATTCTCTTGAATTTATCCTTTAAGTCTTTTATCTTTCACCTTACCATTTTTTTTCTGTGCTTTGAGATTGTTCTTATAATTGGTGTTCCAGGGCATTAATTGTGTCTTGCTGTTAACCACTTCTGTGTCAATTAACTTACTGAGATATTTAGTTTGAAAATCAGTGTTTCCAGTTTCCAATGATCTTTTGTGGGTGCCTGTGTACTGCGCTTGAATTTTAAGAAATGCTAGTGTTAATCCTCAATGAAACAGTGTTGGGAGGTGGGTCCTAATGGGAGGTAATTTGGCCATGAGAGCTCTGCCTGTATGAATGAATTAATGTCATTATTGAGGGAGTGGGTTCTTTATGAAAGAATGAGTTTTGTTATCTCCTGCTCTGTCTTATTCTCTCTTTGCCCTTTTGCTATGGAGGGAAGGAGACCCTCATAAAATGCTGGTCCCTTGATCTTGGACTTCCCAGCCTCTAGAACCACAAATCAATAAATTTCTGTTCATTACAAATTACCCAGTCTGTGGTATTTTGTTATAACAGCACAATATGGACTAATATGGCCTTATGTAATATATGTCCTTGGTGACAACTTCATGTTTTGTTTGAACCCATCTCAGATGTTCCTATAGGCAATAGTTTTGATGAGCTAAACTGGTCATCTCTTGGATTAAGTCTATTTATAAAATTGGGAACAGGGATGGGAAATGTGGCTTTATGAAAGACTGAGTTTTTTTGGATATGCTACTGGAATATTATTTTGAGGAAGAACAGCCATACTAGGGAAAACGAACAGTCAGGGTAATTTTAGTCTATTGGGAGCTCATGAGTCATCTTGGAACCACTTTTCGTTTCCTTGCTTTGTTTCCAAACAGGTCTAAGGGCATTTATTGGCCCATATTACCTGGAGTTGGGCCTTGGTGAGAGGGGTAAGGGTAACTCTCTATTCCTTTGCTTCTTTTTTCCTCCTGGGAAGAGCTTACTGCCTTGGTGTGTAAGCTTGGATGGTGGGAAGAAACTATTTTCTTGGTGTGCTTTTCCTTGGAATTGCTTTTCCTTCCCATTGGAGTGGTAATATTCAGAGGATTAAGATGTGTCAGCTTATGGGAAAGGGATCTAGGGGGTCTCTGAGTTTGCTATGCTTATATGCCTCTTAGGCAAAAGGGATCTTCCATGTGGTTGAGTCTGGTCACCAAGGACCACATTGGGATTGGGGTAAACAACTCATGGTAATAAAGATCATGCATTTTTGGCTTTGTTCTGTCTATCTATCAATCATCCTAGGAACCTTGGTGGAGCAGTGGTAATGGTCATAGGAGACAGTATTTAGGCATTTGTGGATATTAGAGACTTGGCTTTTCTCTTAGTTGCTCTCATTTTTAATAGGATTTATAACCTAGGAACTAGATCTAGTCTGGGCAGTTTTAGGAGGCCCTTTATGCCTTTTATATTCTTGGGAAATCCCTGGATTCTTCAGGGGCTACTGGGGCTAAATGTTGGGGGTACTTTGAAATAGGGAAGAGCATAGTGGATGTCTCTGAACCTCCACAGTTTCCCAGTGTAGAAAATCTCTGGTTGAGGGGAAGGATAGGTGCTTTCTGTCAGTCATTAAGACCTGTCTCTTACCTCCAAAGCCACCATAAATGTGATACTCTGCCAATCATATTTATGGTTTGCCAGCTGGTTACTTATTCACGTTGCCAGTAGGGGGTACTAAGAGGGAGACTGAGAGGCTAAAGGAAGAAGAAAGGACTTAACTCCTTTCTGTTTGCTTTTTGTTCCTTTGGGTGTCACTCAGTAAAGCTTCTTCACTCTGGCAGCAGCAGTTCCTTTTTGTAGCAGTACCTGAATTTGGTTTACAGATTTTCCACTACTTGGAAGATCAGTTTTATTTTTTCCCCTCGAGACAATAGCACTAGTCAGCTGCCACCCCTCCACTCCCCCCAGAGGTCAGTGTCCCTCCTGTAATTTTTTTTCCTTCTTTAAGTCTTAATAATTGCAAACTACTTTGTTCTCCAAGCCCTAGAGATGATAGCTGTTTCCTGCAGTTGCTGCCTCCATAATACCTTAATGTTCTTTCATTCTCTCTGTTTCTCGGCTAATAGCCTTATACCATTCTTTATATTAAATTCTCTCTATTCACATTTCTTTGGTGCTTTCTGTCTCCTTACTGTACCTTAACCGATATAAAATCTTACCTGAGTTTGTGCTTGGAACTGTAATAAGGATTCTCAGACAAGGCCAATATAGGAGCCCTTGAGACTCATAGTCTTTACCAGAATATAGAAAGAGATGTGAGCCTTTGCAGTTTCCCAGACCCTCTGTGAAAAAGGATCACATGAATCCTGCCTTACACATTGGTTCCCGCCAAGAGATACCCCTTCTCCAGGATGCTAACCTGGGTCATCAGAAGTTGCTTACTTCTAGGGCAGGCATATCTGAGCTAAGACAACCTGGGAAAGAGCCCAGGAACCCAGAAAACAAAGCAGTGATGTAGAGGAGTGATCTTTAGCCTACTGAGAGTCTGCAAAACCAGCGAAGAAGGATTGGGTCTGGAATGGAAAGAGTTAATACTGAAGCCCTCTCTGGAGTTGGTAGCCAGAGCTTTTAGAAGAGCCTTAGTAACTGCTGCTTCAGTAGCTGCTCTAGGTCAGATGATCAGGGTTTATGGGAAGCCAGAGAACGCTTGATCAGCAATTAGGAATCTGGGCAAAGTTTTTTTTTTTTGTTTTGTTTTTTTTTTGAGACAGAGTCTTGCTCTGTTGCCCAGGCTGGAGTGCAGTGGCGTGATCTCGACTCACTGCAAACTCCGCCTCCCGGCTTCACACCATTCTCCTACCTCAGCCTTCCAAGTAGCTGGGACTACAGGCGCCCACCATCACGCCTGGCTAATCTTTCGTATTTTTAGTAGAGACGGGGTTTCACTGTGTTATCCAGGATGGTCTCGATCTCCTGACCTCGTGATCTGCCCACCTTGGCCTCCCAAAGTGCTGGGATTACAGGAGTGAGCCACCACGCCCGGCCCAAAGTTTTTAATGATGATTGGAATATGGCAGTGAATAGCATCTTCAATTTATTGAATACTTACTATTTCTCAAATATTTCACAGGTATTTTTAATCCTTACAACAACCCATTTTGTAGATGAGGAAATAGTTTTAAAGAGATTCAGTAATTTGTCCAGTCATGCAGTCATGTAATAGTTAATGTTGGAAATGGGCTTTGGATCCAGATTTATAAATCTATATTGAATCTAGAACTCCTGAGCACTATTCTTAACCTTCTTACTATGCAGAAATTTTAAAAGAGAAGAAGTCAATATTCCAAGTAGTGGAAAGAGCATGACCCTCTCTATAGTGGCTATAGGCTATAACTGCCTAGTTCCTACTCCTCCCTATCAGTCTGAAATTAGTTGTAATAAAAATAATGTTAACTTAAAAGAATGATAATTGATGTCTGTTTTACCTCTAGGCAGCCCAAAGTTTTTTCACCTTTGGTTCAACTTGCGTTTACATCTTTGATGACCTGAGGTATAACTTCAGGGAACAAATCACTTTTCTTTATTCTATTTTCTTTCTGTTCCTCCTGCCTGTACCCACTTTTATACAATTCATTTTTAAAAATTTGTTATTTTTGAAACAGGGTCTCACTCTGTCATCCAGGCTGGAGTGCAGTGATGCCATCTTGGCTTGCTGCAACCTCTGCCTTCTGGGCTCTAGCAATCCTCCCATTTCAGCCTCCCAAGTAGCTGGGACTACAGGCACGTGCCACTATGCCCGAATAAATTTTGTAGTTTTTGTAGAGACGGGGTTTTGCCGTGTTGCCCAGGGCTGGTCTTGAACTCCTGGGCTCAAGCCATCCTCCCACCTTGGCCTCCCAAAATGCTGGGATTACAGGCATAAGCCACTGTGCACAGCCTAATTAGTTGATTTTTACGCAAAGCTGGGCCCTCTTTTCTGTGACTGTAGAAAGATTCCTGATCCACCCCTCAATTATTTAGCATGTATGTACATAGAGTTAATCTTACAACCGGGCTATGGGAAAGGAATATAGTGGAGAGAAGGTGTAGCAGGAGAGGGTATCAATATCTTCTCTCTTCCCATTAGATAACGAACTCTTGGAAGACAACTATGTTTAAGATTCTACACTGCCTAATCACCAATGTTGTTAACTGGCATTAAATAACTGACCTAGGACTTCTGTTTTAATATATTTTATAACCTTTCCTATAAGAACAACATACCTAGCCATCTACCATATTTTGGCCAGCCTGTCTTCATGCCTGATATTGGTGGTGGTGATATGAGTGGAGGTGTTTGATGGGTTTACTGCCCAGTCCACAAGTGGGTTGATGGTGCTTTTCTATAAAAAATAACACTGCTACTCATTAACAGATAATTTTTTGAGCCAATACTCAAATTTGTATTTCAATTGCATAATGTTGAAATATTTAAATTCAAACCTAGTGGCAATCATAAATCTGAAAAAGGGGCTTTTTGGGACCATATCATTGACAGAGCACATGTCAAAAGAAAGAGCACTTGAACTTGGAGTCAGTGGATTTGAATTTGAGCCTTTGTTTCATCAATTACTAGCTATGTGCTCTTGTGTCATATAAAATATTAGAACTTCACAATTATCTCTAAAATGAAGAGAGAACATTTGATGAAACAACCTCACTTAGTAACTATATCAGTTAGGGTAAAATCAGTTACAAGTAACAGAAAATCCAAATCAAATTAGCTTAAGTAATCAAAAAAATTTATTAGCTCATGTAATTAGAGGTCTAGAACTATGGTGAGCTTCAGGATGGGTGTGATTCAGCAGACCACAATGTCAGTGTATTTCTTTCTCTCTCTGTCCTTTTTTGCCTTCCTATGTGCCAACCTCATCCTGAGAATAATTCTCCATCACTCTCCAACTCGAGGACCAGGTTTCTTGTCCACATTTGCAGTGTGTAAATATGGGAACCCATTGGGAGTCTTTTGGAAAAGAGGGGATGCTCTTTCTTATGGCCTCCTAGAAAACTCCAGCATACAATTTCATGGGCCCACATTGTGCTGTATTCCTAGCCTTGAACCACTAACTGTGGCCTAGGGACAGGATAACACTTATTTTCCTACATGCCCCAAATCTGGAATCAGGTGTGCCTTAGTTTCCACCAAAGCACATGGGCTACAGTGGGCAGGGTGTGGGTTCTAGAATGAGAATCTTGATGTTTACCAAGAGAAGACGAAAGAGAAGTTAAGGAGGCAACCATAACCATGATAGTAAATAGATTATAAAATCAGACAATTTATGGCTATGGTTATTAAAATTCTGTGTCTCATTTAGCCTCAAAAGCTACTTCATAGGGTGTGACGGAGTGAGGGATGAGACACTCAGGTCTGACCTGCCCCTAACACACACATACCTTCAACCAAAGCAGTGCTGACCAATGAACTGTGGGAAATTGTTAGTAACCTATAAAGCACCAGGGACTGATTTCATGGAAGACAGTTTTTCCACAGCCATGGGGGTTGGGGAAGATGGTTTCCAGTGAAACTGTTCCACCTCAGATCATCAGGCATTAGTTAGATTCTCATAAGCAGCACGTAACCTAGATCCCTTGCATGCACAGTTCACAGTAGGGTTTATACTCCTATGAGAATCTAATGCTGCTGCCAATCTGACAGGAGGCGGAGCTCAGGCAGTAACGCCCACTTGCCAGCCACTCACCTCCTGCTGTGCAGCCTGGTTTCTAACAGGCCACAGACTGGTACTAGTTCGTGGCCCAGGATTTGGGGATCTCTGCTATAAAGGACTGCATAAGTTATTATTATTAATAACAACAATAACAAAACGAACATAGTCTTAACTGGTTTAGATTTGTATCCTTTTGACTTTGTCATTTACTTCTGTTTAACCAAGAAAAGAAAGATCATTTTGTATCTTGCCAAGGTCTAAAGAATGTTGAGTAATGCACATCCTTCTAAGCTTATGCCATTCTGTGATTCTAATATATTTGAAAGCACCTTTTCTGCACCTGCAAATGCAGATTGGTTTCTGTTTACTGTTGCAAGAGACACCTTTTATTAAGATGTAAGCAGAGCGGAAATTATAGAAGGAGTCTTCAGTTTTGACCTTCTTGACTTTGTTGCTAATAAACTGTCAAGATAACACATTACTTTATACAGAACACCTTAAAATATTCAAGACTCTACTGGTCAAATTCCTTAACCAAAGGAAAGATAAATCTATGTATAAACAGGTAGATTACCAATTGGTATTTTCTGTTTCTTCTTATCAGCCATTGAGGTTCAAGGCTTTTAGGGTAAGAACTCTTGGCTCTTTAGTCTCTTGACTTTGGAATGTCATTCAAACTATGGAGTCTCCTTCTAATGTGGCCTCAATTATTCAGAATGCCTTTAATCTTCCAAATTAACCAAATCCGTTCCACTGCCCTTGCCCAGGGCTCAGGGTAGACCTTTATCAGTTAATGAAATTTGACTTGAAAATTTTGAGGTTTTTATCATTTATGTTTAATTTTAAACTCTTTTTTTCCCTTTATCACAAGAGTGAAAGCTATAGTGAAGAGCAGACTTGTCTGAAAGTCTGATGGTACTATTTTAAAACAATAGATTTTATTGAAATGATAACCAATAGAATAAAAGTGTCCTATCACGTATGGGCTGACTTTGGATATGCAGTTTCTTCATCTAAAGGATTTCATTTAGGAGCCCTCGTCTCCTCCCTCCCCCTTTTCCTTCCTCCTTTTGTTTCTTCTTTCCCTTCTTCCTTTCTTTTTCTCCCCTTCCTTTCTTTCCTTCTCCCAGCCTCATCTCCCTCCTCAAGTGCTTTAAGGCCGATTTTTGTCTTTCTCATCTGCACTGCTTGGTTTTCTGGACTGCTCTGTAGGTTTCTGGCTAGATAATTTCACTCATGAGATATACTTTTCTATACTGAATTTCATGATGCATATGGGATTGGGGGCAGGCATGTAGCACTCCTTCCTATTCCCTGCACTACAGCCTCAAATCTGAAATCCCCCACTCCAACCCTTTGACCTAACCCTGTGCTGTAATTAATCTCAAGGGTTCTCCTCAAGCCCTCCTCAGTGTCCTGCCTAGGCCATTCCCCACTGGGAAGGTCCTAAGCCTGTGCACCCATCTTGCAAAACAGAGAGGATCTCCTCTGCTGGTGTCTGCCTCTTCCCAGCCCAGGAAATCTTGGTACCAATGACTGGAATCTGTTATTTACGCGAGTAATTGGGTTCTACACACCTTTGAGGACTGCCTGGTGTGGCCAAGTGCAGGCAGGTGCTGTAAAAGTTGCTTTTACCCCATTCCATGGATGCTTTCACTCCTTAAAGTCCCCACAGACCTGCTTCCAAAGATCACTCAGGGCTGGCTGGGCTTGTCCATCAAATCCCAACTGGGCAAATAGTTTTCCTATGGTTTAATCTCCACCTAGGAGCTTTTGCCTCCGGATTGCCAAGGGCTGCTGCACCAACTAGACTCAATGGGCTTCCACAGGGGGCTTGTGATCAGTTGCTACCTGATGCGGCTGATGTGGGGCCTTCCGCTGCTGGGCTGACCTGCATTGTGCACTCTGTCTCGTCAGCATAGGGCTCAGCCTGAGGGGCTGGAGGGAGATGCCTGTCCCAGGAGTCAGCACAGAGCACACTATGGCCACCTCTTGTGTCAGCACAGGTCCCCTTTGGCCACTGTCACCCAGCTAGGCTTTTTTGCCATCCACGATGAGGACTGGATAAATACTCTGATGGAATTTTTAGTTCCTTTTATGTCTCAGGCAGAATGTGCAAATTGAACTCAAAAGATTCTGCTGGCTAAACTGACCCAGGAGGGGCTGTTGACTGTTGTGGCACATACAGCCCACCCTCCCAGCGAGCTTGGCTGCTTCTCTGTTAAGGTGCCTGTCTGCCTCTCTGCCACTTTCTTGCATCAGTGTTTGTAGAGTAGAAAATATTTCCTGTACTCAGACTGTCTGCATTCTGATCTCAACTGCACTGCCTTCTATCTGTGTGCCTCTGGGCAAGTTAACTTAACTTTCCTGGGCTTCAATTTCTTCAGCTATAAAATTAGAGCTGTGTGAGTATCTACCTCAGAGGGTTCCTAGAAGGTTTAAACAACCTAATGTCTTTTCATGTACTTAACCCCGTGCCTGGTACATTATAAATGCTCAATAAACAACTGTAATAATTATTACAATTATACCTGTGTTTGGTTACACTTCTATTATCTGTCAGTGTTTTCATACTCATTATGTGATTTAAACCACTCAGCAACTCTGAGAGGCAGAAATTATGGTGTCTTTTTTACATATGCAGAAACCAAGGCTCGGGGGCATTCAGTAATTTGTCTAAAGTTATGAAGCTAAAACATGAGAAGCTTGTTCATTTGGCCACTGGTCTGTATGAATCCTAAAGCTTCAGCTCTTCTGACTGTTCCCTGCCACACAGTTGGATGACCCAGCCCAGTGAAGCTCCCAGTGTCCTTCCCAGGCCATTCCCCATTGGGAAGGTCCTAGGCCTGTGCACCCCTCCCAGAAATCCCTTCTTTCAGAATCTCATATTTCTGGGAGATCTCCTCCAGGTCTCCGAGTTTTGCCTCAAGCCTACCCAAGTCCCCATGGCTCCAGGTATGGGACTCCTGAGCACTGGTCCCTATCCCCCATCCCTCGTCATCCCGGTGGGCAGGCAGCCTTGCCTGATCACCCTGGACTATATTACCACCCCTGGGATATGCATCGCTATTTGCCAGTTCCTTTTGTCCACACCAGGGGCTTCTGTGCAAGCTGTGGTCATACAATAGAAAAGGGAAGCTGGCAGGGGAGACTTCTGAGTGCAGGTCACCACGGATCAGGCCTGGGAAGCCCATATCCTAAGCATTAAGGAATACCTCATGAGAGCATCAGTCCAGTGCGGCTTCCCATGTTATTTTCCCTTGGTGTTAGCCAAGTACCTTCAAAATGAACCCAGCTAGCTGTTGAAAATAGTCATTTAAAGGTTTCAAAATGTGGATAAACATGGCAAAGATACCAGGACTTCTATGAGCATATGAAAAATTCAGGTATAACCTTTAAACTGGGATTAACTTATCCTTCTTTTTCCTATGGCTCATGCCTAGTATATATAGTCTGAGGGTGCTAATAGATGCTATGAAGCTCTGTGGGCAAAGACACCAGGACTTCTATGAGCATATGAAAAATTCAGGCATAACCTTTAAACTGGGATTAACTTATCCTTCTTTTTCTTATGGCTCATGCTTGGTATATATAGTCTGAGGGTGCTAATAGATGCTATGAAGCTCTGTGGGCCAATGGGAATCCATGGCCAAAGCTGTTTGCAGAGTGCTGGATTAAACATGTTTCTCCGATGGAAGACTTTTTGTAGCCTTAATATAATGTCCACCGCTGAAACTCTCTAGAGGGCATATTGCTTGCAGCATTTCCAAACATGTTGAACCCTGGAGTTTTTCTTTTTTTCCCACAGAGCATCCAATAAAGCAAGTCTTCCAATAGACTGAGAGGTGGGAGACTGGGGCTTGGTCCTGATGGCCTCCAGCAGCTGTGTGACCTGAATGAGCCATTGACCCTGTACAAGCTGCAACATCCTCAGCCACATTAATAAACATGTGAGGCCACTAAATGTGCTTTGATTTCTTCCACATATTCATCTTTGGGTTACATTAGAATATCTACTTTTTGCATGTGTTTTCTGGGATGGTGGGATGGAAGCGAGTTAAGGAGGGAGAGAAAAGGGCCCATAAGGAGGGAGAGAAAAGGGCCCAGGTTGACTATTCTTAAGCAAAGGCAGTCTGCTGATTTGTTTGATTGCCCCACTTTCCTTACTTGGAACCCAGTATACTTGCGCGCCCCCGTTTTCACCACCTGCACGCAGGTTATACCTTTCCTGACCCTGCATTTCCTTCACACCCCTTTGCCTATGACTAGTCATCATCAAGTCCTGGTGGCTCAGACTCTAAGATCCATCCTGAAATTTACCTCCTTCTCTCCATTTCCACCACCATCACTCTAGTTCCCACCATCATCATCGCTCAGCCAGACCACTGCAACACTCTCCTACCTGGTCTTCCAATTTCTATCCTGTCCCCTATAATGGATTCTCTATTCTGAAGCCTGCTTAGAACTCCACCATTGGAAGCCAAGTTTCTGTGAGATTTATCTTTCAAATAGAGCTTTTTGTAAGTATACTAGGATGGGATACTGGTTGGGAAATGTAAATTGCTTGCCTCATGGGACTCATTTATCTATTTATTTGAGGAAAATGTTACCAAGTATCTACTATATGCCGAAATCTAGGAGCTGGGCATATAATGATGGAAAAGACAGATGCAGTTTTTACTCCTGTGGTGGTTACAGTCCAGTGCAGTGGTTCTCAAACTTCAGCATCCACAAACTTACTAGGACAGATTGAGAAGACAGGAGTGGGCTCAACCCTCAGAGTTTCCCAAGTGATGCTGGTGCTGCTTGTCTGGGGCCACATTTTGAGAATCAGTATTATAATGGAAGAGAAAGACACATACAAAGTAAAATCACTGCCAATTATAATATATGTTATAAAGGAACAACGAGGGGCTGGAGAAGGATCTACTCAAGGTTAGGTGGGCAGGGAAGTTCTCTCTGGAAAGGTGATACTTAGGATTACACCTAAAGGAAGAGTGGGGCTAGCTATGTCTGGCAAAGAACAGAAAAATGAGCATGGGCAAAGACCTTGAGGTGGGAACAAGCTTAGTGTATTTGAGAAACTAAAGAAAACTGGTGTAGCTGGAGCATAGAGAGAGAAAGATGAGGTTCAAGAAAGATGTAGGGATAAGACCCTGTTGGGCTTTCACAGCTTCAGTGATGATTTTATTCTGAATGCAAAGAGAAGCTTCTGAAGAAGTTCTAGGCTAGCTGTGGAATAGGCAATGGATATTAGGGGACAAGACAGAAATTGGGACACCAGCTAGGAAACGGTTGCTGTGGCCCAGGTGAGAGAAGGTAACAGCTGTGACTAGGATGATGGCATTGGGAATGGGAGAAGGAGACGCATGAGAGGATGGATCTTGGAGGCTGAGCCAACAGGACTTCGTAATGGGATGTGGGCAGAAGGTGGGAGGGAGAACAAGCAGAGTGAAAATGGCTCCCAAGATGATTCCATTAAATAAAACAGTGTAATGGGATTTGTTTTAAGAAAAGAAAAAATCTACTCAGGCAGATGTACTCCTTAAGTAGCTTTGCTTGCCCTAAAGCATGCACTGGATGCCCCAAAGGGAGGGTTCCTGTTGCTGTTTTCTATTGGACTCGCTCTTGAACTCCCAGATGATAGCCACTCCCCACACCTCCTCACATCACTCTCAGTTCTGCTGGTTAACTTGTTGCTCACCTTCCTGTCTTGTAATTATGTGGATAACTCCTTATTATAAATTCTCAAGAATGTGCCTGGCATTTGGAAGAGTAGGCATAAAAATCAACTGGAGAGTGGCCGGGCGTCGTGGCTCACGCCTGTAATCCTAGCACTTTGGGAGGCCGAGGCAGGTAGATCACCTGAGGTCAGGAGTTTGAGACCACCCTGACCAATATGGTGAAACCCCATCTCTACTTACTAAAAATACAAAAAAATTAGCTGGGCATGGTGGCATGCACCTGTAATCCCAGCTACTCGGGAGGCTGAGACAGGAGAATTGCTTGAACCCGAGAGGGGGAGGTTGCAGTGAGCTGAGATTGCACCACTGCACTCCAGCCTGGGTGACAGAGTAGGATCCTGTCTAAAAAACAAAACAAAACCAACAAAAAACTGGAGAGCTCAAAAAATGTGCATATCCCCAGGTGCTGTCCCTAGGGATGCATTGTCTGGGTGGAGCTCAGGAGTCTGAGTTTTCACTGGGCACTGAGTGATGCTGATGCAGGTGAGCAAAGCACCTTTATATCTCACCACCCAAAGTGTGATCCCTGGAACAGCAGTATCAGCATCACTTGCAAACTTGCTAGCAATGCAGACTCTCAGGCCCACCTCTAACCTTCAAAATCAGAATCTGCATTTTAATAAGACCTGAGTTCAGTTGCACAGTAAATTTGAGAAGCCCTGCTGTAAGTGGTACAGCAAAACTCGTCTCCATTGTCTCTCATCATGAATTTTGGAGAAGTCAAGGGCCTGCCTTGGGTCCTTGGGTACTCTGGCTATTTCTTTTTATAATATTGTTCAGTTTTATTTGCATAAACCAGTTCAGGCTCTGCTTCCCCTTTCTCCTGTGCCCTGGGTAGGATGGGCACATCCTGGGCACAGTCCCAGGGAAGGGCTGATGGATTCCTCTTTCTCTGGGCAGTGAGAGAGCGCCTCAACATTCCCGCTTCTTCTTGACCCTCAGGAGACCCCTCCACCTGCTGCAGTTTTATTGCTTTTAAAATCTATTTTATATTCCATTATGTGATTCCACTGTCCTCCCTCTCATTCAGCTGTTGTACACGCTACATTCTAATCTAGGTTCAGAACATTTCATCAGATGGTCTCCGATTAAAATCCAATAAAATTTAAAGCAGGGGAAAGTCCAGAATAAAGGAGATGCCATCTGACACGCAGGGTCTGAATTTAATTCTGTTTCAAGCCTTCTGAACACATTTTGGGTACCGCCTCTGAGGCCTGTATTAAAAGTGAAACAAAACAACAAAACCACCTCCCCCGCCTCTTGTCCAACAACTTCTATTGTGTCTTTAACCTTAGGAACCAAATGTTGTCTCTGAGGACCTCAAGTGCTTAGTACATTTATTAAATACTTATTATGTGGTAGGTGTGTATAACAAATATTCTTTCTTTTTATTTACATATATATCACCAGCACTTCCCCCACCACCACTATCTATCTATCTGTTATCTGTTTTGTAGCACAACTGCAGTTTCCAGGCCCTTGGAATCAATCTTTTTTTATTTTTTATTTTTCTTTTGAGATGGAGTCTGGCTCTGTTGATCAGGCTGGAGTGCAATGGTGTGATCTCGACTAACTGCAACCTCTGCCTCCCAGGTTCAAGAGATTCTCCTGCCTCAGCCTCCTGAGTAGCTGGGATTACAGGCATGCACCACCACCACTTCTGGCTAATTTTTGTATTTTTAGTAGAGATGGGGTTTCTCCATGTTGGCCAGGCTGGTCTCGAACTCCTGACCTCAGGTGATCTGCCCGCCTCAGCCTCCCAAAGTGCTGGGATTACAGGAGTGAGCCACCGTGCCCAGCCTGGAATCATTCTTTATGTCCTATGCACCAGCTTGTTCCCTGACCACCTTCTTCCCTCCCTGTTCTCCTCATAGCTGTCCCCACTGCATGACTCTGCCTCTGCGGATGGTGCTTTCTCTGCTTGGCACCATTTCTCTCTTCTCACAGGCAGCATCACTGCAGCCTCTAACACTTAGGCAAAAACCAGAATTAGGGAGTTAGAAGAGCTCTATTCTGTTTATCCACAACAAAGTGCCTATTATGGAAGATAGATTGTCAACCCATTTGCAATAAATGTTTTCTTGTCACATTTCTAAATATATGTAATTAGATGCATCCAATTTATATTTACTCTCTGCCCCTTCATAATTATGCTCCCTCCCATTTTGGGAAGAAGAATGCATCCTCCACATAATTCGCTTTCCTTTATAATAGCAAAAAATGCTGCACCCAGGCACACTGTGACGTGCACGCTGACACCTTCACTCAGAATCTCCATTATAATTCTTAGCATAAAGAATTTTTGCTTTATGCAGCATTTCTTTTTCTAGGAACTTAAGGAATTGTCATAATTGCCAGGGACAAAGCATGAGCAATGTGGTAGGAGAGACAGAGTGCAATTAATTTTGTCATTGATTTGGGGATGGTCCCTCTTCCCTGGTAAAGTAGGCTAGCACATTCCTCCATCTTGCCTTAACATACATTAAAATGAGAGTGTTGAGAGGTGGGGGTGGGAAGAAGGCCTAAGTGCCTGAATACAGTCATACTATTTATGTGTAATTATTTTCTGTATAGGCTACCAGAGTGGGTGTGAGGGAAGGGAACTGAGTTAAACCTCAGGATGGTTGCTTTTGTTGTTTGCTAAACTGGAGGAGGAGAAGAACTGCAGGGAGGTTCTGTATTATCTGTTATTCAGTTTTAAATATTTCAATTATACTTCTCCATTGGTATGGAAAATTGAGAGTTGGCTATAAAATGCTTGTAAAAATAACCGTACTTGGAGCAGTTTAATTACTTTAATGAAATGGAGACAAATATTTGTAAGTGAAGAGCATGCTTATAGATAATGCAAGTAGAGTACATGTATTATTCAGCAAATGACTTAATTAGTTTTTAATTAGCAGAAATTACAATAATTTTTTAGCATATCTTTTATTGGAATGGTTTTTAATAATAAAAAAGCGTGTGGGTATCCTTCGTAGAAAGCCATTTACTGCAAAGTAGGATAACAGATTTGTTGTTTCAACTAGAAAAATTTCAGTTCTATTATAAGCTAATTATAGTTCAACTTGTCTTAGGAATGCTCAACATAGTGTTTCCTGTATGTTGTTTGTAGTATGTACACATCCAAATACAGGAAACAACTTGAAGATGCCTTAGCTTCTAGATTCTGTCACCTTTTGAAAATTTATACGTTTCCCTCTATCCATCCATTGTTCCATTCATTTATCATTCACTTATGCATGTATTTAGTATTTATGGCTTGCTAGGAATAGTACCATATATTGGAGATTTAAGGGTTTCTAAGACCCAGGGCTTTTGAAAAGTTCAAAGTCCAATAGGGGGGCCACACACATAAATGAATAATTATAATTAATTTAGTAAATGGCAACTTACAGCCAAGTATCAAGTGGTTTTAAAATAAAAATGAAGAAACAACCAATTCTTACTTGGGGCTTCAAAGAATGCCACCTAGAAGAACTGATTTTCAAGTTCATGTAAGGCCTTCCAAGTAGTCAGATATTAAGCAGAAAAAAATGGGGATCTGGAAATGCCTGATGTATTTAGGAAACAATCAGGGCTAGAGCAAAGGTTTTCCAGGGCCGTGAATGGAATGTACTTTAAGTTAATATATCTCTAATTATTAAAGTAATAATGATCACTATGGAAAGTTTGGAAAAACAAGTTTTATAAAGAGTGAAATAAAAATCACTTATAATCTTATATATTGTTCACAGTTTCATACTTTTTAATTATTTTTCTTTGCTACAAACTCACTTTAAAAATGATGAGATTGTGCTATATAAATAGCTGTATATTCTGCTTCTTTTATTGAGTGCATTGTAAGCATTTCCCCATGACATTCCAATTCCTTGTGAATGTAATTTTTAATGACCGTGTAACAGTCCATGATATGCATGTATGTATGGCCTCTAACTTATGTAAGCAGTCCTCTATCATGAGCATTTTTACTGCTTCCATTTATTACTATAATAAATAATGCTATAATAAACATATTTGCACATAAATTCGCCTGCATTTCTGATGATTTCCTTAGGGTAGTTATCTAGAATTGAAATTACTAAGTCAAAGAGTATAAAATTTTTAAGATTTTTAATACATATTGTCTTAGTGTTTTCACAATTGGTGGCATGGGGCAATTGCAGTATAAAATATATATGTGCTAATGTTTTCATATTTTCCAGCCTGATAGAGACAAAAAAGTATTTCCTTGCTGAAATAGTTTCCATTACCTTAATTATAATTATTTTTATTTGGCATATTTTTAGCAGCTACTAGTGATGGGCGCTGTGGTTTCAGCAGTCACTTTTATTTGTTTGTTGGAATTGTCTATGTTTTTTCTCTATTTTCCTGTGGCATTTTCATATATTCATTATTGATTTCTTATTTTATTGACATATAAACTAGAAACAAATATATCAAAAATATTCTTTGAGATGTCTTCCATTCGTTCATGTTCTTAATATTGTTTGACCTGGAGTTCTCAGGATCCCTCAGGTAGTCTTGCTACCATATGCCAATAGGTTTCTCAGTCTTTGCTATGGGAAAACATTTACTTCATCTGTGAACAGTGCGGTCTAATTTATTATTTAGAAATATATATATATACACACACGTGTGTGTGTGATATGTGTTGTGTGTATATGTATACATATATATGAGTTATAACAGTGGAAAAGAGAATGAGTTCTTAAGATGTTCACTAGCTTTATATTGTATTATGTCATCAAAATGTTTGCATATTGGCTACTTTGTAAAATCTTGTTTAGAGATTGGGAAGCCCACTTCGTGGAGATCTAGATAAAAAAAGGAAAAAGTGATTGAATGTGATTACTGTCAGTCATCTGGAGCATAATGGGGGCTATGATTTCTCAAGGGAGAGATGAAGGGACCAGGTCATATCACTTGAATATAGTTGCACCTAAGCCATCATGTGGTGTATGTGGGGTGTGTGTGTGCGTGTGTGTATCTGTGTGTGTGTGTGTGTGTGTGTGTGTGTGTGCAGATATGTCTTCACTTTGGCTCAGGTCTGTGAAGCAGTTCAAGGAGAAGTGATATCTGATGATTTCTTAATGTTATCTTGAGTAGAGAATAAAGGAACTTTGTTAAAAATATGTCTGATAGGTATCTGGGCCTTTCAATCACTGCCTTTAAAAAAGAACCTATTAATTAATTTGGGGCAAAGCAAGGAAAAAAGAATATTGATCTTTAGCCAAAAATTATCCTAAATCCTCTGATTCTAGTAATCTATGTCAAATAACTTCACCAGAAAATTAAAAGGCAAATAATAAACAGGAAAATAATTGGAATAACTAATATCCTGAAGAAAAAGTTCCCCATTCTTCTTTTAAGGTATTTAAAAAATATGTTCTTATCTGTTCATTTTTCCAAATAAAATTTAGAATAATTTGTCAAGCTCTACACCTTTTCCTTCAAAAAACCTAATAAGAAATAATTAGAAATGCAGAAAAGATTAACATATGAATTTTTTATAGTACGTATGTTTATCATAGATTTGGTGAATTGACATTTGAGATCAATGAGATTAATGCTTAATGAATGCACGATCCTCAAAATGTCTCATGATATCACACAAAAATAAGACATCAAGTAAGCCCTCTCTCAAATGGGACAGGTGAGCACCCCATCCCTGACACAGCTCTCACTAAAAGCACAGTTGAAAAAAATTGCCAAATGCATGTCATTCCACCATGAACCAGGCCACAGGCCTAGTAGGAAGATTGCATATAGAACTATTCTTTGCTAAATGAGATTCCTTGGCTCAGTCCAAACAGAGGAATGAAAATAAGGTCTCTGATGTTTTGTGGACAGGAGCTCACACAAGAAATTACAAGCAGATTTTGGACAACTTGGGGATGGGGTGAGGTGGTCTGATTTGGATGATGTAATTATTTCAACTGCAGTGTGATGAGTCCAGCTTGGCAAAAATATCTTCTATGTAAACATGTTGTCCCTGAAGGACTTAGTGATGAATCAACACATGGGCATGGCATGGGTCTGGCCCAGTGGTCCAGACAATTGTGGCTGCCTATTTCATCGGGCATTTGGTGCCACGATTCTATTTACTTTTGAACTCTAGCACACTTTTGCTGAGAAATCAACTGCTTAGAAGTTATTTAGAAGTGAATGGATCATTTGCTTGACTGACTCTTGATTCTAACTCTTTTACCTTTTCAGCATACTCATCTTTACAATATTCTTAGTTCCTGAGAAGGCTTAATAACTACTGAGCTTTCTCTGGAAGCTTCACAATTAACTTCACATTAATGCTTATCACAAATAAACCTCTCTCCTTGTCTGTGAAATGGGATCAATATATTGTCTGCCTAACTCACAGTGTTGTTTTGATAATAAAATAAAATTATGTATGTGAAAAATGCTACACAAATGTGAGATATTCTCATACCTCAATATTATGTTTTCGCATTCATCAATAAAGATACCCTTGAAATGCACCAGAGGACTGGCCTCATTTTGCATTTTGCCCTCTCTGGGATAAAACAAACATGCTCTTTCAAAAGTGGTCTATTTTAGTCAAAGTAGCCATCATCACTTTGGTGATGAAATTCTGGAGCCTTGTGATTTGTATCCAACATTGTTTACCTCCACAGCAAAGGTTTTACTATACGTGGTGCCAAACAGGTAGTACTTTGTGAGTTCCTGCTCCTCACCACAAGGTGGTGCTAGTGTATCCAATAAGACAGTTTATTCAGCGACTGAATCAAAAATCCTCTTCCTTTCAGCCCTAATTTATGATCAGGATTTACAACCCGTTTCCGTAACTTTACCTTTCCTAAGCCATCAATTCTGTTTCTCTTTTAAAGATTCTCTTCTTATGAAACTTCTTTTTTTTTTTTTTGAGGATTAAGTTGGCTTAGTGACAAATTCATGCCTACATTTTGAATTATTGACTGTGGATATCCTCAGGGGTCAGTGCTGGCCTTTCTTCCCTGAGATTCTACAACACCCAAAGTTGAACTTATTTGCAGAATGTCACCGTCAGGGTCTGATCTTAAATGTGTTGTGACGAATGGTCAAATGGGAGGAGGGTGTGAAGGCATTTTCTGGGCTGCTGAGTTATTGGACTGTGAAGGAGTTGCAGGCTCCGTATCAGAAGACCCGTGTGACCATGGGCAAGCCACTTGACCTTTCTGAGCCTCAGTTCATCATCTCTAAAATGGCAATCATGGTAACAGCAATCTTTTTGGACTATTATGAAAATTAAGGGCAAGCAATAATGTCTTTTCTCATCTGTAAAATGCTTATGATAATAGTTCCTTTTTAGGGTGGTAGATAGTAAACAAGAGAAAATACACAAAACTCCTAAGAAAAATACCTGAAACTTAGAGGGTGCTCAGTGAACATTTTAGTGACTATTGTCGTCACTAATGTCATCACATGCCAGAGATTCTGTGCGTGGAGCTGGGGTCGAGCTGGAGGAACTCTGAGACCTCTGCTCTTAGATTCCTTAGCTCTCTATAATTGTAGATAACTATTTCCCTGTTATGCATGAAGCTGGTCATCTTGCTGCATTTGAAGTGGTAGGAGGTTTTGTCTTTTTATTTTCCTACTCCTTTTTTCCTTGTTTTACTTAAAGGGAGAATAAATTATTTCCATGTCAACTTCTCTCCTTTTTAAGGATGTGAATTTCAGCTGTAAAAACACCTGAATAAGAAGGCAGGGGACCTAGTTTTCCTCCTAGCAGTGTTGTCAAGGAGCCTTGAGAGGTTAGAGAGAGCTGGCCTGGAAGCCAGGAGACTCCAGATTTAGAGACTTGGAAATAAAATTTCATATATATTTAGTGACTGGCATTCTCTGATTTATTGATTACTCAAAATAGGAATGGTAACATTTTTTACTCCTATCAGATAGGAATGTTATAAAGGTTAAAATGAACATGCAAGATGTGAATGAAATATTGAGGTTCCAGATGTCAGTGCTACAGATAGAGGTTATTGGTATATGATAGTAGGTGTGTGTTGGGTGAGAGAGGTCATGCTTTGTGAATGCTGATTGAACAAAATATGACTGACCTGGCAGTTTCCATGATAAAATCAGGAAGTGAGGTTTTTGCATGTTCTCTTTTTCTTTCTCTCACTCACACACACATATACACCCTCCACACCCTAGTTCCAGTTTTAAATATAGGACAGTTATTTGTCCCAATGGAGTTGAAAATGGAACAAACATTAAAATTTGGGTCATTTCCAACTGTATTTGGGATACCTAGTAGTTTTGCCCTTGGAGGAACATGAACATTATTTTCTAAGGCAGGGATCAGCCCGTAGCGTCTCCTTAAGAAATCTAGTGGCACAAAACCTGCCTAAACCCGAATAGGTATGAGGCATGGAATAATTCAAAGAGCAGATAATAAAAAAGGAAAGAAAGTGGGAATGAGAGAAAGAGAAGAGGAAGGCAGAGAAAGGACAAAGAGAGAGTGGTGCATTGTGGGGAGTGAAGACAGTCCCCGGCTGTGTTCAGATGTGCGGTACAGGAAAGACTAGAAGCTTGGGAGTTAGGAGACCCAGGGCAGGAATCCCAGTTGTGCTGCCTGGTGACCCTGTGGCCCTAAGCAATTTACTTAACCATTCTGATGATCAGTTCCCTTAATTCTAAGGTAGGGTTAATAATATCGATCTTTGCATGGTTGTAGTAAGTTTAACAGGGCACAATGTCCTGGTACTAATTTGTGGGTGTGTGTGTATGTCTGTGTGCTCTTACCCAGAGATCTGATGGTCTCCCACTGTGAGGAAAGCAGTAGTAGGCTTCCATTACTTTGCTCAGTGGTCTCTTTCGCATTGCCGGCTGTTCTTCATCTTATTTCCATCATAGAAAAGTAATCCTGGGAGCTGGGGTGTGGTATGATGGCTGCCTTGGGGATTACGGAAAGGCATCCCAAGGAGAATGTATAGGTGAGGCTAAACAAGAATAAGGTGAATGCCTGCCCTACCCATCTGGAGAGTGTCCCTTCAAAGCCCAGCTCTGCTGAAGCTTAGGTGAATTGCTGTATGTTGTTGTCATATGCAAAGACTTCCCTTGAGAGCATCCATTCTTGTCAAAATGTGCAAAATAAATAGTCCAAAGACAATAGTCTCCAGATTCCCTTTCAAGCTAACTTTGAACACAAAATTAACACTACCTTGGGGTAATTTTTCAAACAGACATGAGTAGACCTAATCATGCCTTTAGTCTCTGATATAGCTTGGGCATTTGTCCCCTCCAAATCTCATGTTGAAATGTGATCCTCAGTATTGGAGGTGGGGCCTGGTAGGAGGAGTCTGGGTCATGGAGGTGGATCCTTCATGAATGGCTTGGTGCCATCCCCTTGGTAATAAGTGAGTTCTCGTTTGATTAGTTCATGTGAGAATTGATTGTTAAAAAAGTGTGGCATTTCCCTTCTCTCTCCTGTTCCCTCTTGCTGTGTGACATGCCTGCTCCCTGTTAACCTTTCACTGTGAGCAAATGTTTTCTGAGGCCTTGCCAGAAGCCAAGCAGATGCTGGTGCTGTGCTTGCATAGCCTGCAGAGCCATGAGCCAATAAACCTCTTTTATTTATAAACTACTTGGTCTCAGGTCTTGGTCTTTATAACAATGCAAAATGGACTAATACAGTCCCCATGTCACTATTCAAACAATAAAGGTATATTGGAGAATATTAAATATCTTGCTTAAATCAAGGCAAACTATGTTTGCAATTTCCCTAAAGTTTTTTAGCTTAGTAATTCTTTATTTTTGCCTTTATTTTTATTTTTTATTTTTTAAATTATTTGGTCTGCAGATGAATAGCCTAGTAAGTAATTCTAACAAATACATTGTGTCTTGAATATTTTGAAATCATTTTTTATAAAGTATGCACTAAATTTTCTGAGAATTGATAAGTAATGTGTTGTTCTATAGTTTAGTAGAACCATTCTTTTTCTTCCTTTTAAAAACTTAAGAGTTATTCCATATTCAGTCTTCTTATACAATGTCTGTTCTTTGTGATTTTATCATACTAACAGAGTAGCTCTGAAATACAGATGCAAATTCCTTTAGCACCTGAGATACAATGAGTCTGGGTTCTGCTACAAGCTTTTTTCCTTTTAAAATACAATAGTAATTCTTTATTAGAATAGAAATAGCACTAGATAAATTTAAATTTTGTCTAAAAAATTTGAAAGTACTTCTAGATGCATTATCTCGTGTGATCCTACAACCACTTGTGAGGTTTGTGGCACTGGTGTTATTCTCTCTATTTTAAAGACAAGGAAGCAGACTCAGGGAGGCTAGGTAACTTGCTCGAAGATCCCACTGTGACCAGTTGGCAGAACCTGGTTCTGCAAACCATGGATCTCTAACTTGACTTTTGAATGTCTTGTTATAAATGTGTTTTATTGTGTGTCTGTTATTTTCAAAAGAAACTAAACTATACATAGACAAGAATACACACATAACACTCAGACACGCAGACACCCAGACACACACACACACATACACACAGTGTTGTCCAATAGAATATTCTGTGATGACACAAATTGTTCTTTGTCTGTACTATTCAATTCTGATAGCCATTAGCCATACGTGGCTATAAAGCACTTAAAATGTGGCCAGTGTGACTGAGAAACTGATTTTTCATTTATTTAATTTTAATTGAAATATTGACAGGCTAAAGAAGCTTTTGCCCAGGAGTAAGTGGGGCAGGATTCCTCACCCAGAACTCCTTTCCCCAGGGTTAGGACAATAGCTAAGTCCACCCTCCGGGGGAAGGGAAGGAGAACAATAAAGGGGATACCCCTGACTGCCCTGAACATCCACCCGAAGGAGACTGTTTTAAACCACAAGTGATTGTTTGGTGGCTTTATAGGGGCAGGCAAATGGAAACGGGGGCTCGAGAGTATGGGGAATTAAGCTCCATTTCTTCACATCTGAGTCATAATGCACAAATTTTAAATTCACTGCATGAGCAAACCTCATGTCCTTTGGGGCTTTTTCCCTGCTGAATTGTTCTTATAGGGTTGTGCAGTCCTGTGTATGAGTCTTTGGTTATGTGCTCCACTGCTTTCTAATTCTGCACATCTGAAAGTGTGGATCTCATCAGGGAGTTCTCCGTATAGGCAACTGGATTCATTGAAACTGCTTAGAAAGTACAGGCTGGGCGCGGTGGCTCACGCCTGTAATCCCAGCACTTTGGGAGGCCAAGGCAGGTGGATCATGAGGTCAGGAGATTGAGACCACGGTGAAACCCCGTCTCTACTAAAAATACAAAAAATTAGCTGGCCGCGGTGGCGGGCGCCTATATTCCCAGCTACTTAGGAGGCTGAGGCAGGAGAATGGCGTGAACCCGGGATGCTGAGCTTGCAGTGAGCCGAGATCGCTCCACTGCACTCCAGCCTGGGCGACAGAGCCAGACTCCGTCTCCAAAGAAAAAAAAGAAAGTACAGAAGGCTTTCTGACCACCCCCATCAGCATCCCCCAGCCAGGGACCCTACAAGGAGGCAGATGTGGTGTGAAGAACATGGGCTCTGGCACCAGGCTGCCTAGGTTCACATTCCTGCTGTGCCATTTATTGGCTGCATGACCTTGGGCAAGCACTGAAGGGCTCTGTGCCCCCATTTCCTCATCTGTAAAATGGAGGTGATTAATAATAGTGCCCACCTCATAGGGTGAATATACTTAATAGTACCCAGCACAGTGACTACCATATCAGTATTTCGTGTTAATATGGTTGTTTTAGGTTCAGCTGCACTTTGGTCTCAAGGGCCAATTATGTTTCCAGGAAAGGCAGGGAGATTTTAGGAACACTATCTTTTCTTTCAGCAGCTGTATGATTAGAGTTTTACTGCAAGTCCTGGCCTACACAGCAGGGTGCTTACCTAGTTCCTGGAGTCTTATCCTGGGTGCTCAGACACCATGCGGCAGCCTCTAGCTGCAGTGAGTCTTTTTCAGGCCTGACCCCTGTCTGACTGCTGGTGGCCCATGCCAAACTCTTATGATGCTCACAACACCTGCATACACTTCTGCTGTCGAATTCTAAAAGCTTGGTCCACCTGCCCCACTCTGGTGGGTTTGTCCATTTCCTAGGTTCCAACATCTTGGTTGTCTGCTCCTTCTGGCCTCTCAGCATGTTTCCTTTTTATTTTAAACAGGCATTATTTTGGGGGTCTCCAATGTACCAGACGCTGTACTAAATGCTGGAGATACAGATTTTCATAATTTTTGGAGTCTCCAAAAATGGTTGCTAATTTGCACTCTAAAGGATGAAATACAGACTGTCACCACTCCCTTGACAGCTACTTTACCTTTAGAGAGACATACCTCAATAGCCATAGGTGGGAAGGAAAAGGGAAGCTAAAATTCAAAAAGCTGACATCACCAGGACTTCTATCTCTTATTTCACATTTGTCCTGCTTCCTGACTCCATCCACCTACCCTTTGCAAAGGATGGTGTGTGGTCAGGATGAGATGAATGGAATCCCGAATCTTATCTACAGCAATCCACCAAAATGGGAATGGTGTGGTGTAGTGGAACTCCCAAATTTTGAAATGTGTATGTAACTCTCCAGTTTTGAAATGTGTATGTAAAATCTTGAATTTATACATTAGATCCTTGTTTCAGATCTACGACTCTGCTTGTTCGTGGTCTAATCAGTTATTCAATAAAAATTTACAGAGAGAATCATGAAGACACACACCCACAAACATGCCTTTTTGGTTTATTTGCTTTTTCAAATATAAGCAGTTTAACCTGGGCATTATTTACCAGGTACTGTCTTTGAGGAAAGTGATGTAGGTTGGAAAAATTTATTGGCTCTGGAAGTTCAGTCCCTGCTGGAGGAACCCAAGAGGGCAGTGGTGGAAGCTTCAAGGTTGGAAGATGATTGTGGGTGAAGGAAAATGTAAACTCTAGTGGATATTTACACTACTAAGACATGCCAGTACTTGGAACAGAGCAGGGAAACAAACAGAAGGGATAAGAACAAAAGGAAAGAAAACCAACCCTGCTTGTTAATATGTATATTTTACATGGCATCTTTGAAGATGAAGCTACTGCTTACATTGCTTTACTCCAATTCACTGAGTTTTACAAGACCACAGGGGGAAGTGTTCCAGTTTGAACAAGCTGAAAATGTCTTAAAGCTGACAGAATAATGAGTATTTTTTCTTTGTTTAATATTTTTGATCCAGATCGGATAACTGTGGTTTCTGTCATTTCTATCCAACATGCCTTTTGCTATTTTTCAGCTGTGTTTCTTTGACTTACTAGAACATTTAATTTCTTGCATGTATAAAAAGAAAGCCAAATAAAGGCAATTATTTCAAGTTATTATTAAACAATTTCCAAAATCATGCATTGAATATTTGATTCTCGGGCTAGCTAGTTAATGTTAAAACTGATGGTTCTGATGGAATATTTGTTCTCTTTCTTTTTTACTTTGTTCTAGCTGTATTTCTATTCTTGATTTGAAGATTAAACTGTCACTGATAGTTGGTCTTCCACACCTGGATAGTCAGAAGGGGACAGAGGAAAATCTTTTCAGGACAAAGGTGTATCTAGATAAGCCCATTTGGGATTGGATTTGAAATAGGTAACTGATATGGTTTGGCTCTGTGTCCCCCGCAAATCTCATCTTGAATTGTAATCCCCACGTGTGAGGGCAGGACCTGGTGGGAGGTGATTGGATCATGGGGGCGGTTCCCCCATGCTGTTCTCGTTATAGTGAGGGAGTTCCCACGAGATCTGATGATTTTAAAAATGGCAGTTTCCCCTGCGCTTTTTGTCTCTCCTGTGCCTTGTGAAGAACCTGCTTGCTTCGCCTTCACCTTCAGCCATGATTGTAAGTTTCCTGAGGCCTTCTCAGCCTGCAGAACTGTGAGTCAATTAAACTTCTTTTGTTTATAAATTACTCAGTCTTAGGTAGTATCTTTATAGCAGTGTGAAAGCGGACTAATACAGTAACAGAGTCAACACATGGAAAATGATTTTTTATTCTTGCTGGCCGTGAGATGACTGGTTTTCAGAGAGAGCTTTATTCATAGCGTATTTGTTATTATTATTATTCATTGTTGCAATTTATTAATTTCCTAATGTATGCTATGGAAACGAGGTTCAGAGAAGTTAGGTAATTTGTCTAAGGTAACTCAGCTGCTGTGAAAACCCAGCTTTATTTGTTTCCAAAGCCTGTTCTTGTTTCACAATGCACTTTCTCGGTTTTTAAACTTGGGGACTTTATATCAGAAATCCCCTAAAGGCCTAGATATTTTTGCCTTTCAGTGTAGGACTTGGGGAGGGATTAGGTCATGAGAGTGCAGGGTTTTTTTTTGTTTTGTTTTGTTTTGTTTTTTTGACAGTGATATGGTTTCGCTGTGTCCCCCCACCCAAATCTCATCTTGAATTGTAGCTCTTGTAACTCCCACGTGTTGTGGGAGGTACCCAGTGGGAGATAACTGAATCATGGAGACTGTTTCCCTCATACAGTTCTTGTGGTAGTGAATAAGTCTCATGAGATCTGATGGTTTTATAAGGGGAAATCCCTTTTGCTTGGTTCTCATTCTCTTTCTTGCCTGCCACAATGTAAGACATGCCTTTCACCTTTACCGTGATTGTGAGGCTTCCCTAGCCACGTGGAACTGTGAGTCCATTAAACCTCTTTTTCTTTATTGATTACCCAGTTTCAGGTATGTTTTTATCAGCAGTGTGAAAATGGACTAATACAGACAGGGCGTGGTTCTGTTGCCCAGGCTGGAGTGCAGTGGAACCATCATAGCTCACTACAATCTTCGCCTCCCGGGCTCAAGCCAGTCTCTGACCTCAGCCTTCCGAGTAGCTGGGACTACAGGCATGTACCACTATGCCTGGCTAATTTTTGTATTTTTTGCAAATACAAATGGGGTCTCACCGTGTTGCCCAGGCTGGTCTCAAACTCCTGAGCTCAAGTGATCCTCCCACCTCAGCCTCCCAAAGTGTTAGGACTACAGACATGAGCCACAGTGGCTTGGCCTAGGGTGGAGCTTTGATGAACGGGATTTGTGCCCTAAAAAAACGGGACCAATGAGAGCTCTATATAGCCCTCTTTCCTCCAAGTAAGGATACAATGAGAAGTCAGCAGCCTGCAACCCGAAGTGGCCCCTCACCAGAATCTGACCATGCTGGAACCCTGATGATGGGTGCTCCAGCCTCTAGGACTGTGAGGAATACATGTCTGTTGTTTATAAGCCACCTAGTTTATGGTACTTTCTTATAGAAGTCCTAACAAAGACAAGTGCTATTTTGCCCTTCTTTGTAATTTACAAAGAAGTTCATCTGTCTCACTTCATTTTTACTGGGCAGGAGTATTTGATTCAATTTTACAGATGAGGACAGAGAAGCTAGAATATATTCTAGAATCTGTTGTCCTTTCCACCTCTCTGGGTGCAAGAACACATGTGCTAGGCCTTGTACCTTGGACTTGTCTAGGAGCATCAAACCAGGAGACAGGCAAGAGGGTCTCCGCCCTAGGCCTGGCCCTCACCTGCATCCTCTGGAGCTTCCTGTGCAATCCCATTTGGCTTCTCTGTCCCTGCTATTGCTCTCTGCTTGTGTTGCTTGCCTGTGAGTCAAGACCTATTGCAGCTCCACTGGTTGCCTCCTGTGTATGCATCAACATTCCACGCTCGTCAAGTGTCAAGTCTTCATTCCTATCCTTTCCATCTTGTTAGGCTTTATTCTGTTTCCTTTATCATTGTTTGCTGGTTGCAACAGCAGCTTGCAGCCCAGCTGTGCCCTGTGGCATGTCAGGGGGGTGATGAGGGATGAGGTAGACTGCGGGGGGGGGGGGGGAAGAAAACTAACTCAGCGACTGGGACTCTGGTCTCACTGGCTGTGTGGTCCTGAGAGTTCATTTTTTTTTCTCTCTGTGCCCCATTCTTTTATTGTTAGAATAGGGTCACTGAGTTTCTCCTTGGTACTAACATGCTCTGGCTCAATGTGATGTTTGTGGAAGGTTAGAGGCTCACCTCCTCAACTTTCTGGGTATGCTTATTTTGTTGCTTAGAACAGGTAATGCTAAGGATACTTAGGAGCTTTATATTTTGTTTTTTTTCTGACAGAAAAGATAGAAATTGCATTTATATAAAATATTGACACACCCAAGGGATGCTGCACTTACCTGTGTCGCCATCTGCCCTCAATGGAACACAACAGAAGTGAGAAGGCCCCAAAATGCAGTGCAGCATGCCACTGCCTACAGCAAAAGTTAAATAAAAAACACCCCACAAGGCCAATTCCACAAGCTCAAACTTGGTTGTGAAGAAGAAAAAGCTAGGAGACAGGGACAACTCTATGGGGAATTTTATTACCTTTTTTATTCTTTTTTAAAGGTAAAAGCTCTGAAAAGCAGAGTTCTATTTTTCACCTGGAGTATAGCAGAAAGACTGGACAATAAACCCTTTGGGTGTTATAAATGTGTAAATATGGCACAAAAATTCTGTATAAAATGTTGACAATATTTCCTTGAGGTTGTAATCCTGATTTGGATTTTTGTCACTCATTCTCCACTCTCTACTCTCATTCTTGTGAAAGAGGGTGGGAATGCCCTGTTTTCTCCAGCTTTTACCTTATATATGTTTACAAGTTTTTCCCTGGAATCCCAATTTCAACACTTTTACACTTTTTTAAAAATTCTATTTTACAATTTTTTATTTCCATAAGTTTTTGGGTAACAGGTGGTATTCAGTTACATGAGTAAGTTCTTTAGTGGTGATGCCTGAGATTTTCGTGCACCCATCACATCAGCAGTATGTACTGAACCCAATTTGTGGTCTTTTATCCCTCACCCCCCTCCCATCCTTTCCCCCAAGTCTCCAAAGTCCATTATATCATTCTTATGCCTTTACATCCTCATAGCTTAGCTCCCAGTTATGAGTGAGAACATACAATGTTCAGTTTTCCATTCCTGAGTTACTTCACTTAGAATAATAGTCTCCAGTTCTACCCAGATTGCTGTGAATGCCATTAGTTCACTCCTTTTCATGGCTAAGTAGTATTCCATTGTATGTATATGTACCACAATTTCTTTATCCACTCGTTGATTGATGTGCATTTGGGCTGATTCCATATTTTTGCAATTGTGAATTGTGGTCCCATAAACATGCATGTGCAAGTATCTTTTTAGTATAATGACTTCTTTTCCTCTGGGTAGATACGCAGTAGTGGGATTGCTGGATCAAATGGTAGTTCTACTTTTAGTTCTTTAAGGAATCTCCACACTGTTTTCCATAGTGGTTGTATTAGCTTATATTCCCACCAGCAGTGTAGAAGTGTTCCCTTTTCAATGCATCCATGCTAACATCTATTATTTTTTGGTTTTTTAATTATGGCCATTCTTGCAGGAGTAAGGTGGTATCTCATTGTGGTTTTGATTGGCATTTCCTTGATCATCAGTGACTCAACACTATTTCTTTTTTGCTTCTTGCTGGGTTGCCTTGTGTCTCTACCACTAAGTTCTGACCTGCTCCCATCATCGTCCTCCCAGAGACAGATATATGCACCTGGAACGAGTCCCAAATTCAGGTCTCATTTAGAAAGACAAGGGGTTAACTTTATTGTTATTAATACTTCAAAGGTTTCTTGAATGTCTCCTATAGTAGAATCATATGTATCAATCTATCAATCATATCATATAGGGAATAGCTCTTTTCTCTTTATGGAGTATCAGAGTCTGAGATAATCCAAAGAATAAATAGTGGTTGAAGGAGAGGAGATATTGAGATACTAATAACTGTTTTTGAACAAATGCATAGAAGAGGTCTCTTTATTTATTTATATTTTTCTTTCTTCCAGAATAATTTCAGGCAGTTTTCAATAAGGCTCATATATACAATGTTCGTGTCTTTTCAACTTGCCTAGTGTGGTGCTCCTAATGGCAGAGGAGAATAGGTGGGCACTGTTCTCAGGAGGCTTTGTGGGGATAACCCAGAATGATCAAATTTTGCCTTCCAATTCACAATGTTTGTATGAATATTACGAAGTTTTAAATTACCTAGCTTTGAACACATTGGAGTTGCCAGATATATGAGCCTTTAACCCGTGGCTTCCTGGATCCTACAGCACACCATGGCAATAACCTGGGCACATGTGTACTTTAGTGTGAGAAGCATGGCCACAGAACTTTCAAATAGATATAAAAGGCAGGAGTCAGCACTTTAAAAAGGGGAGACAAAATTCCTAAAGACAAAATTAACCTCTGAGCTCCCTACCAGCAAAGACAAAACATGAATTCTCAAATTATACTTAAATAAATCAAACCTAAGACTTTGCAGGCAAATTTATTTTCTCTTTTGATGAAGTATAATCAAGGAAAATCATGGCTGAGTCGCTCAGTATAGCTTTTCTAGTACTCTTTATAATCGGTGGCTCTGAATATCTGTTGACTATCTGCTTTTTGACCCAGGTATGACAAGTTGGCTGTTCACTTTCATTTTCTGAGTATGTTCTGGTAGTTTTCATGCTTTCTTACACATTAGAATCACCTGGAGAGTTAAGAAAAATTAAACATCTAAGGTGCACCTGGTGCCAATTAAATCAGAATCTCTGGAGGTCGGAGAGGAATTAGGAACCAGCCATCAGCGTTTAAAAAAAAAGTTTTATAGGAGATTACAATATGCAGCTAAGTGTGAGATCAAGTGTTACAGACCAGTGCTTCTCAAACTTGAGCATGTATAAGAATCACCTGGAAGGCTTGTTGAACTACAGATTCTGAGTTCTACCTCCAAGACTTTCTGGAGGCTTGATATTGCGCTCATGAATTTGTAGTTCTCACAAGTTCCCAGGTGATGCTGATGTTACTGACCTGGGGATTATAGTTGGAGAAACATCATTTTAGAGTTTCAGCTTTGTTATTACTACCAGAATGGGTGGGATGGAAATATTCAGGCTATAAAGATGAATTTGGGTTAGTTGGTAAAACCAGGTGATGTAATGGGGCTTGGGAAAGATTTGTAGAACCATGCTCTTCTGCTACAATGGCCATATTTAAATTTGATTGACAACATGTTTTGTTTCAGTTAGATTTAGCCCAGGTCTTGGACACCCAGCCTATTTCCTATTGGTTAAAACTGTTTCATCAATTCAAATGAAGAAAAACCTCAGTCTACTGCTTGTTACTCAGCACAGGTGTCCTGTGAGATGTCATGGTGCCCCGTGAATGTTGCCTCATTACTCTCTCTGTTTGTCAGCTACAGTGGATGTAATGGAAGCCTTCAAAGGAGTGATAAATGTCCTTTCTCTAGGACTACAGCTTTTTCTTTATTGGGCTTAACAGTTCCCAGCCGGGCTGGCCAGCTCCTGTTTCCACTTAGTGCATAGTTTCTTTTTTCTTCTATTATAAATATTATCTGCACAACTCTTTTAGCTTTACTAGTCCCATTAAAGTGTCATTAGGTTTCCCATTAGCAGCTACTGTTGATGGTTTCCCGCAGAGGCCTCAGCATGGGCCTTCTTGCTATGAATTTGAGCTGGGGGAGAACAAGAGAAGAGGGAAGTGTGGAGACTCCACTAATATCTACCTTCCAACTTCAAAACACAAATGCTAGGCTAGAACCAAAGTCTTCATTTGCCAGGCAAGGTTGGGGGCAGGTAAAACAAAATTTGTGTATTTGTTCTCCAGTCCCCAAACAGCAACTTCCGTTTAATTTCTTTGCTTCTTTTAGTATTTTTTAAATATAAAAACAAATCAACAAAGTATCCAGTTCAATTTGAGTCACTTTTTACATCTCCTACCTTCTGTCAGTTACCAATACACCTTATAGTTTTCAGTCTGCTGCCGGTTTACCTGCAGTACTAGGTCTCTGATTAAACTGATTCAGGCATGGAGGACTAGACGGCCCATATGTGAGGGGCAGAGTACCAGAACCAATGGGACATTTATTTTACTCAATTTGGCCCGTATAAAAAAATAATCTTTTGTACTAAATTCCCCACTATGTGGAATTTATTAAACACTCTATGAAGAATACATATGATCAGTAAAATTTAAAGACACATGAAACCTAGGTACAGCTATAAAACTTGCTTGATTAACTGCTTATATTGATCCATATCAGTCCTTTAAAAGTCCATAACTTGAAAGAAATAGTGTTATCACTTTAGAATTTGACATCAGAAGTCCCTTTAAATGGCCCTTCCCCAGGCTGTAGGTGTCTTCAGTTTTCTTTACCAAGACAATTATCAAGGCTTAACCTGTCCTCAGTTAAGAAACAAAGTCATCTTCTGGAAGTCTTAGCTTCCTTTTCCTCAGATGTCCACCTTTTCTTTCTCATAGTTTGCAAGAAAAGAAAAACGATCCCAATTACACACACTAGCTCCATTTACCTGCTCTACTTCACCATGATTGTGCTTTTCCGATTAGGAGAAAATTTGCTTTGACTGCTTCTTAGATTTAGCTCTCTGCCCTTTCCAGCTGAAGAAGAGAGTCTTAATTTACACTGAATACATACGTTTAGTCATTACCACTAAATGTTACAACTTTTCATTGAGAATCTCCTGGAACTCTTCTGTCTGGCTTTTGGTACAGTCTAGCTTCTTTTATGGGGCTTCACTGAAGTTTAAGCCTATGTCAAAGCCTGTCACTGAGTATGATCATTCAGTTAGGATTGGGAGTGAATTTTTTCCACGAGGAGAGGTGGTTCTCTGGCCTCTGGACCCACTGAATGGAGATCACAGGGATCTGGAAGGTGGCTCATGCCTGTAATCCCAGCACTTTGGGAGGCCGAGGCGGATGGATCATGAGGTCAGGAGTTCAAGACCAGCCTGGCCAATATGGTGAAACCCCGTCTCTACTAAAAACACAAAATTAGCTAGGCATGGTGGCACATGTCTGTAATCTCAGCTACCCGGGAGGCAGGCTGAGGCAGGAGAATCGCTTGAACCCAGGAGGCAGAGGTTGCAGTGAGCCAAGTCGTGCCACTGCACTCCAGCCTGGGCAACAGAGTGAGACTCCGTCTCAAAAAAAAAAAAAAAAAAAAAAAAGTGATGCATTTGCTAGACGGAGCAAGGCAGGGCCATAGTTCCATGTACTTTGCAATGGCAAGCTGTTTAACCCTTCAGGAAAATTATGTGTAGACCCAAAGGAAGCTTTTTAGAAGGTGACCTCCACTTACAAAGCTCCCTAGAATAACAGAGCTTGCTCTTTCCTCTGTAAAAAATGGGGCACTGTGAAAATCATGGTTGTGCTGCAGCCAAGCAGGCATAGGGCAGCAGGCATGGCCAAGGTAAACAGCCTAGATGACTCAGCGAGTTTGGGGTGCAAGAGCACAGTCCCATGTCTTATATAACCATAGCCATGTAGACATAACATAGAGAAGCTCACCACCTGGCTTTCAGCCACTATTGTCTGTGTAGTGTATAAATGTAATATTGACCTTGTGAAGGGGCTGCTGAATAAAGCCGTGTCTCATCTACCTGCTGTCTCTTGAGTGTTCTTCCAGCTCCCTCCCCCACGTCCACCCACTCCCCTCAGCTCTCAGCTGGAACTGGAGCCTGACCCTGAGCATGACATTTGGCATAGTCGTTGGCAGGATGAGGTGAGTGGGTCTTCAGCCCTTGGGGCTCCCAGGTTGGCTATGTGGCAACATGGGCTCTGGTACCCAGTGGCAGAGGTGCTGCTTGGGTGGGCCCCAGTGGAAATGTGGGAGGCAGTGGACGGGTCTCCCACGAGTGTGGAGAAGGCACTGAAGCAGCTGGAAGCTCATAGCACCAAGAAGAAATGCACCTTCGCCGGCAGAGTTGGATAGGCGTTTCTGACCATACTACGTGAAGTACATGCTCAGTCTCTGTGGGACATGGCACAGGTAAGGGACCTTCAGGCACAAGTTGAGTGCCTGGGAGCCCAAATGCACAGCTTGGAGCAAAACCTGGGGGTGCAGGACCTCCAGGCGCAAGCAGGGCACTTAGAGGCTCAGATAAACAGCCTGGAGCAGGCGTTGGAAACAGCTCTGAATGCAACCTTGAGCCGGTCCTCCAAGCCGGGCACTCCCGTTTGGTCTGATGCTGAGAAGGAGGAGGCTCCTCCACTGCTGGCTCACCCTGTGATCTGTCAGAAGGTAGAACATGAGCAGCTGATGGGACCCCAGAGGAGAGCCCAGGGGCCCCCCACAGTGGTGGAACACACCTCTTATAGTGTTTATACCCTCCATGAGTTGTGGGAATTAGGTAGGCAATACAGGCAGCACCCAGGGGAGCCCCTCCCAGCCCTGATTACTCTGTCTTTGGGATGAGGGGGCTGACAGAATTTCTTGCCCTGCCTCCGAGTTGGAGAAGCTGGCTTCTATCACAACTCACCCCTCCCTTCGTCAGCAGCTGCAGCTGTGCCAATGCTTGGCACAAGAGCAAGGTGAGCACATGTTAATCAAGTGGCTGATGGCAGCCATACAGACTGTTTGTCATGATGTCGGTGAGATACCAGAAACTGTGAGTAAATGGCAATCATACTCTGATTTGGTGCAGGTACTCTGGGAGATGGGTGTGCAGCTAAAGCAGGCTTCCTGGCAGCCAAGCAGGCTATTCAGCTGGCACAAGCCCCATGGGTAGTGGGCCAGGGGTGCCCGTTTAAACTAGATATGCGTGTGACCACAGATAGTTTCTGTGAGGGCCTATGGTAGCACACGGAGCACCGGAGTATGTCAATAGGCTTTTGGTCCCAATTATGGAAGGGAGCTGAGCTCTGTAAACTTCCTCTAAATAGATGGGATATTAATGCAAGAAAAAAGCATTTCTGTGAAAGCTAAGCTTCTTTGGAAAGATTTAAATACAAGTTGTTAATAAGCGTTGTTATCAAATTAGGAATGGACAGAACATCTGCAAAAAGTTAAATCATTAAAGTCTAGGAGAATTCTGCATTAAGATTTTTTTTTGTTTCATCTAAAGAAATCAGATGGTACATGATGGCTGTGGTTTATACAAGAAAGACAATAGAAGACTCTTACCAACAGGCTTATGGTAGAAGCAGCACCCTGGACTCCAGATTAATACATTGATGAATACATTTATACTTATAGGTTTAACTTTGAATAAAATTAGGGAACACTGACTGTCTTTTATGATTAAGCAACAACTGTCAATTCCTATTGCATTCGCTATTTATGAAGCCCAAGCATGAGCTGGGTGTTTCTGCTCCTTCAGAATTATAGGACATTGTCCTTAAAGTTCCACACCAGGCCAAGGAATCTGAGAATTCCTGGGGGACTTACATGTTTGTGGTCACCTTTGGCGCTAACCTTCTGGTTCCCTGTATTTCAGTTTTTGCATTATCATTTGTCGTTTGTGTATTCTTTTTGTTCTCTGTCACTTAGTCCTGGCTGTGATCTCAGGTTTCTGTAATTTCTATGTATTAAAAAAAATCTTACATAGAGCAGTTGCATATATGGTAGACTTGACCGAAGAGGGAGAAAGGGAGGGCTTTATATTGTAGCAACAAAAATTTCAAATTGAAAATCAGATATCCTTGTTCTTAAAAGTCCTTTGGCCACCTTGCTACTGAGAAGAGAATTTGACCATTAATCCCAACATAGTACCCCAGCCATGCATTATCTGCCTACTTTCTTTGAATTTTACTTGTTTCTTTTCTCTCTTCTGTTCTTTTTTCTATTCATGTTTATATGAAAGGCAGAGCTGTTTGGCTAATCGCTACTCTTGGGTAGGATCTCACCTTCCTACTTGCCTCTACTCAGGTAGCTTATATGTGGGGTGTGTATGTTTGTGTGGAGGGAAAGAGAGAGAGAGAGAGTCAGTCAATAGGGTGACTATATCCTAGGAACTGGAACAATTTTGAAAGTTAAAGTGGATAGTATTAATAATTTCCCTTGGATAAAAGGCAAAATTTTGAATTGTTCTGGATAAATCAAAATCTGCTATTTCATAAATAGGTATTTTTCTAACCATGGGCCATTTTCTCCATAAGGAGAATTGTGGTGTTAGCTGATAAAACTTTTTTCACCCCATTACATATATATACTTCCCAAATCTGGTTAATTGCAAATAGCCAATTCCTTGCTTCCTTAGGGGAATGTGTTGTTAACTGAGACAAAGCATACTCTTTTACCTGCTCTCACTGTTAACTGTTCTGTGTATTTTACCCTCTTCGAGCTCAGTTTTTCCATCTATGAAATGGAGGTGATTGCCTGCTAAGGGACTTGAATGAAAAAAATAGACAATAAGACAATTTAAGGAGATTAAATTATAGAAATGTTTGTTTGTTTTAGATGATAGCAAGGATCAAAAGTCACAGGAACTGTGAGTGATGTGGAGCTACGTCAGCCCTGATCGCTTTTCTGGGATTTGAGCCTCTGTGCGTCTTACTCGGTGCCCTTTTATTCTTGCTCCGTGACTCCACTCCTGGTCCTTTGAAACAACTCTACCAATAGTCCTGGATCCTAACCTTCCACCTCCTTATTAGTTCAGTCCTGGGCCTCTACTCAGCAAATTCATTCAGTCACCCTGAATTGTATGTAGTTGAGTCAGGTTATTGTGATGCTGATAAATCAAAACTAAATTGAAGCCATCAGCCTCATTTTCCTTACTCACCTTATTTCCAGATGTGAAAGTTAATGGGCTTGGATTGGGGGCTAACACCGACACACATCAAAGAACATTTTCCCTAAGGACATTAACTGCAATTTATTGATTGGGTGGAAGCCTGAGGCATTTGGGGTGTGGAATTGTATTATGGCCTACAAAAATGGTTGGAGATGAAATCTAAGCCTGCCACCGATGAGTTTGTCAAATTGAGCAGAAATACTGTGACTTAGATTCAGAGGCCAGGTAGGCTGACAAGATGAAGCAGTTTAAAAATGAATCACCTTATGAGAAAGAGATGAGCAGCTCTTTCCTTCCTCTAAGAGTAGGAATATGGAGCCCATTTTACGTGTGCTGAGTTCAACTGCTTAAATTGGGGGATACATCCATTTAGTTCTTCATTGTCTCCTGCACTCTGTGATGGCTACTTGGATCGTTTCTGCCTGCTCTCTAAACTTCCTCTTCTTCTGTCTCAAATCCATTCCATTCAGGACTTTCACTCCCTCCACTGCAGCCAGAGTACTCTCATAATGACCACCAATGCCCTCCCCACAGCTAAAAACAGAGATCAGTTCCCAGCTTCCATTCTAATTGTGCTATCATCACATTTAACACGTTGGGTTATACTTTTCTACTTGAAACCGTTTCTTCACTTGGCTTCCAGGACATCACACTCTTCTGGTTTCCTTGCACCTCAGTGACTGCTCCATCTCTCTCCCATTGACTGATGCAGCCTAATCTTCCTGACTTCTAAATATTGGGTCCCCTAGGGTTCAGTCCTTGGATGTCTTTCCTATTTTGTCTATACTCATGCCCATCCCATCTCATGGATTTAAATTCAATTTATCTACTGAAAATGCCAAAATGTATATATCTGGCCTGAAACTCTCCTGTGGACTAGGGATACATATAACCATGTGCTTGCTCAACTCTCCACTTGAATTGGTAACAGGCATGTTGAAAAATTAATGTCTCAGTGAACTTCTCCCCCAAACATGCACCTCCTGGTCTTCCCTTATCAGTAAATGGCGACTCTTTCCTTCTAGTTGCTTGAGCCCAAACCCTTGAAGTCATTCTTAACTTATCTTTTGACCTCACATTTTACTTCAGTGCATCAGCATAGCTTAATGGTTTTATCTTCCCAATATCTGTACATCCAGAATTGACCATGGCTTATCATTTCTCAGCTATCACTGTGATGGTCCCAGACACCATATTCTTTCACCTGGTTTGTTGCAATACCCTTCCTGAATGTCTTCCCGCTTCTTCCCTGGCCCCTTGTAGTAGAGCTTCAATGTGGCAGCCAGGATTATGCTTTAAAAACAAAATTCAGATTATGCTACTCCTCTGCTCAAAATCTTGAATGGATCCACATTTCACTCAGAGTAATTGCCAGTCCTTACAGAGGCCTAGAAGGCTCTTTAAACCCATTTCTGAGTTAATGTCCTAATAGTCTCTTTCTCTCTGTGTGTCGTCAGTGACAACACTGACTTCCAATACTCCAGCCACATTCCTACTCAGAAGATTTTCACTTGCAGCTCCTTCTGCTTAGAACTTTCTTTCTCCATATATGTTGCATGACTAATTCCCTCACCTACTTTTCCCAAAATGTCACCTTCTCAGTAAGGCCTTCTCTGATCATCCTATTTAAAATTGGAAAACCCAGTCATCCCAGAAGCTCCTACCTTTTCTCTTGCTGTACTATAGACTTATTAAAAATGAAATATAATTTTTAAAAGACAATGGTTTTATAAAGAAAATTATCATGAATTTGATCATGATTATTTGATCATGAATCTTATTAAAAATTACCATGTAAAAATTTCATTCTTGAAGGTAATAATGTTTTCAATTTCTGAACCTTTTTACCCAGAATATAGTGATCACTCTCCAAAAACTTTGTTCAAACATACTGTTTAAAAGTGCAGTGTTGGCCGGGTATGGTGCACCTCATGCCTGTAGTCCCAGCACTTTGGAAGGTTGAGGTGGGTAGTTTGCTTGAGCCCATGAGTTTGAGACTAGCCTGAACAACATGGTGAAACCCATCTCTACAAAAAGTAGCTTGGTGTGGTGGTGCACTCCTGTAGTCCCAGCTACTTGGGAGGCTAAGGCAGAAGAATCACCTGAGTCTGGGAGGTGGAGGTTGCAGTGAGCCATGATCATGCCATTGCACTCCAGCCTGGGTGATGGAGGGAGACTTTGTCTTAAAAAAAAAAAAGTGCAGTGTCTGTGTTTTTTAATAGATAGTATTATATACCTGTCTGCTTGAAGAGCTGATCTTCTGTTGCTGCACTTAGAGTGTTGGAACTTTATGGATATGGCATTGTGCCTTCTTACCTCCCAACTGTCTTTACTGGAAGTTAATTGTATATTTGTTTCAATGTGTTTTAAAGACTTTTGTATTTTGATAATATGATACATTTATTCTAAAATTATGATCTCTTCTAAGGATGCAGATGTAGATAAGTCCTCAATTATTGGGAACCACAGGTAACTGAACAGACTCAGTCAACATAATCAGGATCTTGGAAGCCAAGTCAAAGGAAACCAGAAACTAGAAGAGGTATTAAATGGAATTTTCTTCTAGTTATTGGATGAAAGGAAAGAATGAAATGCTCATCCCTTTTCTATTTTCCTAGAAATTCAGGTAATCAGTTTCTTCCATCTGGGGCCCCAAACCACTTCTCAACCTATTAAAAAGTGATAAATTATATAAATATATCTTACCCCACTTTCAAATATGAAACATTTAAAATGCATTTGAGATACATAAGTGAATTATTCATTTACCAAAGAGCAGACTTTTACTAAAATAGTTTAGGATAAAAAGCAGCATATGCAATTATCTAATTGTCATCTACTTGCATTCTAACAACCATATGTACTCTCCCATTCACTTTCTATATTTTCAGCCCTCAGGCTGAAAGGTCTCAAACAGTGTTTTGAGATTTGAGAATTCTGAGGTCTTTGATTAAATCCACACCTACTGGTGATCCAACTGCTGAGGTTCCATATCAGGAAACTTCAGGAGAAGAAATTTACATGTTTGTACAGCCAGCACTTTCTAAAATTTTGATAAAGTGCAAATCCAATTATTTAGAATTTGCAAACTACAAATCAAGATATGTTTTTTAATACAGCACACACTCACTGTCTCTCTTCCTCTCTCTCTCTCTGTCTATCCAATTTTCTATTCTGTTTGGAATATCTGGAATATTGTTTGGAATATTGCCGGAGATGCCTTATTTATTTAACAAATGTTAAATGAAATCTAATGAATGAGGCAGTCAGTCAAAATTGGGGTGTTTTAAATGAATACTCCCATTTCTTCAGATGTAGAGTCACAGGGTATTAAGTTTGGAAGGAACCTTAAAGTTTCATCTAGACTAGTGCTTCTCACTCCTGGTTAGACTCATCTGGAGAGCTTCTAGAAATACTCATGCCCTAGACCAGTTGAAACCAAGCTTCTGGGGCATTGTGCTGACCATCTGCATAAAAACAAAATGAACTCTCAGATTACTGTGTAGCCAAGATTTAGAACCATGATCTACGTAAACCCACTTGATGCTCAAATCTCCCATGCATGATTATGACTGGCCCAAATTTGGTTGGTCTGTGTTAGTTACCTCCAAGGAAAATGCTCATCCTCTCTAAAGAGCTCTATAAGAAGTTCTTCTTCATATTGACACAAAGGTATTTCCTTATACCTTCTATCCATTGCTCCTGATTGTGTTACATGAGACCACAAAGTACAAAATCTAATATTTCCTTATGGTAGTTCTTTGAAAATTTGAAGGCAATTTTCACTTATCTACTTTTTAAAAACCAAATATTTACTGAGTGCCTATTATAGGCCCAGGCCTGTAGTGAGACTCCAACACAAATAAGATATGGTCATTGTACTCACCAGGCTCACAGTCTTGTGGGGAAGATGGAAAAAGTGATGAAAACAGTACAGCTTAACAATGCACTGGTGTCCCCTGCCTCCCTGCCCTGCACCGACTCCACCTTACTCCTCTCTACTCCAGGGCAGTGTAGCCCCAATTCCTTCACTTTGTCTTCATATGATATTGTTTTGAAGCTCTCTGTTTACCATAGTTTGAACTTACTTCAATTTTTCTGCATCCCTAATAAGATGTCGCTCCCAGCATGGATTACAGATATCAGATGTGGTCTGAATATACCAAAGAAAGGGACTGCTATCTATTTCCTTCTATTTCTAGATGATACATTGCTGGCTCATCATGAACTTGTGGACAATTAAAGTCATTAGGACTTATTGATATATCCAGGGCTACTTGTAATGAGCAAATATATGCTTTGAGTGAACAGGAGGACAGGAAAGGCAAGGCTGATGTCAGAGCAAAGGGTTGGAAGAATTTAACTTCCCTTTCTCTTGTCTGCCTTCTCTTTGGGCTTAGTTGTGGGTCGCTAAGGTCACATGTAAACATTCTGAGAATTGACTCATTATGCCATTGATCGTGGAGGCCATGGATGGGCCCAGCCAAAGGTGGGCACACTTGCTAAGTGAAGTGGACCTGAAAGAGACACAGAGGTAAGTGTGAAACACTACATTCAGAATAGGATGCAGTATTTGGTAAAACTCTTTCTGTAACCAGATTTTCACATGTCTGCTTATCAATGCTGGAAGAAATTGACTTTCCTGGTTCTGGTGTCCAGTTCTGGATACAAACTGGCCAAGTCCATATTTCAGCTCTTTTTTAAAAATCTGTGCTGTGAGCTAGATGGTAGAGTACATGCATTAATTTCCAGTATTACCTTATGGCTTTATGGGAACTCTTAAATTAGTGACCTCTTTGACCTTTTACACACTTTTTTTTTTTTTTTTTTTTTTTTGAGATGGAGTCTCGCTCTGTCGCCCAGGCTGCAGTGCAGTGGCACGACTTGGCTTACTGCAAGCTCCGCCTCCCGGGTTCATGCCATTCTCCCGCCTCATCCTCCCGAGTAGCTGGGACTACAGGTGCCCACCACCACGTCCGGCTAATTTTTTGTATTTTTAGTAGAGACAGGGTTTCACCATGTTAGCCAGGATGGTCTCGATCTCCTGACCTCGTGATCTGCCCGCCTCGGCCTCCCAAAGTGCTGGGAGACCTTTTACACACTTTAAGGTGTCAGTGTTGTTATGGACCAGTTGGAACCCCCATCGGCGGATGATTTCAATGTTTGCCCCAATCCACCCTCCCTTTATGTTTGCCAATTAGCATCTCAAGAAGGAATGCCACTGTATCTTTGAATTTTTATAATGATATTTAATAAAATATTTCACAAGTATTTGATAACAAAATAAGCTCTGTTATGCTAAAAAAAAATGGGTACAATCAAAAGCCATAACATTACCGTCAGAATCAGTAAATACTCACTGAGGGTATATGATGTAATTGGTTCAGATGGGAACAAGTTGGGGTTCTAATCTGGGGGAGACTTGGGCAAAGCCCTTCATTGTTGGTGCTTCTTTAGTACCCCTTTAATAAGAACAAAATAGCACCATCCAGAAAGCCCTAAGAAAGCATGATGAATGACCACACCTGAAAAGATGTGTGTTCTAGGTCAGCAAACATTCAGGACAGTCAGAGATGCTTTTGAACAGAGGGAAGGTAGATCCCATGCATCTGACTAAGACTGGAAGAAGAGTGAGGGAGGAACGTTGTGTTTATTTATGCTATCCAAAGAGCCTTTAATCTGTCTGCTGCTGGACACACTGACCTATTCAAGACGTTGGGGTTACATTTGCAGATAAACATGTGGGTGATGCTTGAATATAGGCTTTTGTCTACTGCTTAACTTGCTTACCTGTCATTCATGATAGAGTTTCCAGTGCTCAGCTCTTTAAGGGGCAGACTTTCACCAATACCCGTGGTCTGTTGGATCCTTACCATCCTTATCTTCTCTGCAGCATTTGACCATCTTAATGATGCCGATTGGAAAACCCCCTTCCTTGTGCTGTTTCACTGCACCATCCTGATTGGTCTTATGTCCTTCCAGTCCATCCTTCTCTCACGTAGCTCTCTCACCAGCTCACCATGGACATTCCCTGAGACTCAGCATCTGGTTCTTGGACATTATTGTCTATGTGTCCGTTTTCATTTGGATTTCTCAGGATTTCATTACCACTTACGTGATATGTTTCAAAACATTATATTCAGCCCTAAACAACAATGTGCATGATCTATTATCCATTTAAGTCAAATGTCACTGTAATTATTATTATCTTTACATATCTATACCCGAACTTGCTTCTGTCAGCTTATTGTCTATCCTTGAAATCGAACATTTTGTTTTTTTCTTTCCTGGTTTCTCTATGTTTTCAGTGGTATTCTTATTCTCCCAGCCATCCAAGTATTTCTGTATTTTCCACCCCCCACCAACTAACAAATACAAGTATCTATTTTATTTCAGACACTGTGCTAGATTCTGGGTAGATTATGTACTAAGAGATATGGTCCCTACCTCAGTGGAGTTTGCATTCATGTGGAAGGGTTATATTATTATTTCTATCATCACAAAAATATAGGTTACCACACATCTGAGAGGAGGACTAAAGGAAAAGTACTGGGAGCCATGCAAATGTATAATAGGGGCCTGACCTAGACTGGAGGGGAGAGAAAGCTTCTCTGAGAAGGATGTTTGCCCTGAGATCTGATTGATGAGTCAGGGCTGGAGAAGGACACTTTAGGCACAAAAATAGCATTCCTGAAAGTCTTGGGATGTGGGTGGTAGTGGGAGGAAACTGTACAGGTCAAAGTAACAAGGAAAACAACATAGGTAGAAAAGGGAAAGGAGATGGGCAAGAGTGGACCTAGGGACACTGGTCTGGTCTGGAGGCTGTAACAATAATGTAAATTAGGGCAAGGGAGGTGGTTGTGGAGGTTGAGAGAAGATGCTGATTCTCAGACACAAAGTCAAACCTCAGTATCACTATATTTGAACACATTTAGTATTCAACCAGCCAACACATTCCATTCAATATTTCTGTATAATACCTGCATTTGTATTTTTCTTTCCGTTCATGGTCTTGTCACTTAATTTCAGGGCTGTGGCTTCGTGTCTAAATTATAGCCATCTCCTATTAGGGTTTGCTTACTGAAAACTGCTAGTCCTCTGCCCTTCAATTCCCCATTTTAATGAGGGCCTCATCCCACCCCAGGATCTGCATCAGCACTGAGGAAACTGGCTTCTACTAGGATAAAGCAGCATACATTTCTGTGTCGTGTAAGGTTCCAAACACAAGCTCCATCGTGTGGTACACTTTAAAAATGTACAGATGCCTAGGCTCAATATCCAGAGGTTTTGATTCAGCAATTTTTTTGGATGGAACCCACAAATCTGTATTTGATGATGCTCAGGTTTCTAAGCACCGGGCAGGTTTGGTTTGGTCTAAGGCATCACTTACTGTGGATTTCCCCCTGGAGTGAAGAGGGCAATCCTTTTCCAGGTCTATCTAGTCCCTGTCTTCTCTGTAACCTTCCCCAATCTTCTTCCTCCCCAAAGGAAAACACCCTTTCTCACTTAATTCTTTATTCGACTTTTAAGCTGTCTGTTTTGTGTTTTTTCTTCCCTCTGGGGAATTTCTGATGTCTTCTCCACAGGCATAGCCACCTGTGAAGGGACGTGTCATGCCATAGAGGACTGCTCTTGGCTGGCTGAGTGACAGAGAGGATTTCCTAAGATTCATTACAAAGCAAACCCTGTATTTTCAAAGATGAGGCATTGGATAGAGCATGAGAAGAAAGTCAGTGGCAAGAAAATAATCTATTTGAGAAAGCAGCCCTGTTTCATGTATCTACCAATTAGATTTGCTTCCTTTTGGTCTTTAGATTAAAAAAAAATCTCAAATAAACATGACTGTGGTGCATCTGTTTTAATGCTTCTAATCTTCTGACTTCTAGAGCAAAAAAAATAATATCTTCCTTCCTCAGTAAGAATAAAAGCTTAGGTACCAATGGAAGGAGGGAAATGAAGAACAGCTGCAGTTTATTTCAGGGTAGGAGACATGCATTGGTGTGTGTGTGTGTGTGTGTGTGTATTCACGTATCTATATGATTAGTATCAGTTTAATACTTTTATGGAACTGTAGCAACAGATAATGTTAGATATGTGAAAAAATATCAAAATTGAATCCTTGATCTAATATACTTAACTTCGTAGGCATAAGTGCATTATCAGATATCCATGAGCCAAAGAAATAACACGAAGGGAAGTTTACTTGGTGTCCAATTATGGATTCATTACTTTTTAATATTCTTTGATGTCTGTTCTTAGAATCATGAGTCTTTTCAGATGTCCTTTAATTTCATGTATTGTCAGTGTACTGACAAGTGATTATTGAGCTAGGGCAGGTAACAAGAGAACACCTATTTGCATTCCCTAATGTTGAGTCACTGAAACCTGAAGGAAACCCCAATGAAGAGGAACACAGATGAATTATAAATTTAAATTGGAGAGTGTCTGTTGTGTGTGTGTGTGTTGAAATGGGAGAGGAGGTGAAATTGAGAGGAGAAGGGAGACAGACTTGTTTCCACTCATAGCACAGAGGAAGATAACACAGGAGGTTAAAAAAATGTAAAAAACTTTCCCTATTCACCTCGCTTCCTTGTGGTGTCTTTGAATGTGTTTGGCAGCAGTGGGCCATGTCAGGCCACCTGTGCAGTTAGCAAATTGCTCATGGTATTTAAAGGGCTCCTTTATTAATCTCCTCAAGCATCCTTTGGGAAATTGGATGCTTGCTTTGGAAGGTCCACTGTATTTTTACTTTTCTTGAGGCATTATGGTATTTTATTTAATGGTTAATAGATATTTTATTTATCCTCAGAAAGAAAAGACCATAGGCTTCTGTAAGGAGAAGACTGTACGCCTTACTTTTGTATCTTATACAAGGCCTTGTGCAATGGTAGACAGGGTCTGTAAGTTTTGCAGTTCCAGAGGCACTAGCCACATTTTTGTGCTAGCAGGGAGAGCCTAATATGAGATACATTGTGAGGGGTACCCCTGAAGTTGTGCAACACAGCAGTAGGCACTTAATAAAAATAAATTAATATTTATGAATGAACAATTAAGTGATTGAATATCTTTCTTTTCATTTTTTTCAGAGGCTGTTTAGTGTAGTTTTATGTTCAGTCCAAGTGAAATAGAAATATATGAATCATGGATTAAGAGAGACTTGGGTTCAGTCTTGATACTGTCATTGATTTATTGTGTGATTTAGACAAATTATCTAATTTCTTTAAACCTCAATTTGCTTATCTGTAAAATAGGTAGAGTAATACCTGCCCTATAGAATGGAAAGATAATTTTATTTGTCATATATATATATGTCACCTGATAGTCTTTGGCACACAGTAGATATTGAATATTAATAATGATAATTGTGATTCTATGTCTTTCATTCCAACTTTAGTTACATTAGTAACAGTGAGTGGAGAAATTAGAGCATGAATATAGGATTAGTTCAGACCTGTCTCAGCTAACAACAGGGATTGGATCTCCCAGTCATAGGCATAGTTTATAGGACAGAAATAAACATTGTTTTGAATGCGTAGATTATAAATTATCTGAACCTATATTTCTTTTCTGAAAATATAAAAAATAGTTGAGAATGACTGATTCTATATTGTGCAATGTGAAGGACATGCATTTCGTCATATATTAGCTTTGATGCATGATTATACAACCAACAAGAACTAATGCATAATGAGTTTTTGATATTAACTCCTGGGTGCTACACACAAGTAGGGCAGAGAGAAAGGACTCTATTCAGGCTGGCACAGATTCCTCCTCTAGGTTTTGTGAATCTCCAACCACGTTCTACTTTCTTAGTTCTACTATAATAAATTCTTACCAAGTCTGCAGCCTGTCCTGCAGAATTTATCATAGTTATTCTTTTTTATTATTATTGCCTCATTCTTACTGCCTTTTTTTGTTATTTGTGCCTTTGCTCTTTTCACATATTTATTAACTGAATTAGCACATTTCTAATGTTTGCTCACATTTAATAAGGTATTGGTATTTTGATGGCAGAAATGAAGAAGTGAAACCCATGGGTAAGAATTTTATTGAACTTCAATGTATTTTATTTTCCAAGATGTATAATTTGCAAAGCCATAATATGTTGTGCAACACAAAGTGATATGTGTCCCTACAGTATCTGATACTGTTATGGTTGAAAATATAATGCTCTTAGGGAAAGTTCCTTAGACAAGCTAACCATATCCTAAAGAGTCAAATTTATTTAATAGAAAAAGAAAAAAAAAATCCCATCATCCGTAAAACACTTCAAATGTGTTAAAAATGATTAGAAATACAAAACTAAATTGGAAATGCCTCTGGATTAATTTGATTAAACAGTCTTAGTCAAGATTCTTTTGGTGGAAAATAACAAAAACCTATTCACACTGGCTGGCACAGAGAGTGGGAGTTTATTAATAAGGACACATGGGTGTCTCAGAGTTCCCAATGGCGGAAAATGGGATTGCAACCTGAAGCTAACAACCCACCCAAAGCTAGGCATAAGCACATTTTAACCCTCAAGATTTCTCTCTAGTTCAGTTTTCTCTCTCTGCAGTCATTATTTGTGCTTCTTTCTGCACAGCTGAAGATGGCTTTCTCTAAGGGAAACTCAGTTCGTCAGCTCAAACGAAGAGCTCAGACTACCTGGCATCTCTAAGTCCCAAGGGGAATATGATTCGCCTCGGATGCAGGAGTCCTGTGGTGAAAGCATGGCTGCCTGGATGTCCGATTTGGGGTGGAATGGGATGGGGCAGGGAAGAGAGATTCCATCTTGTTTGATCCTCTTGCAGTGCCACTGAATAAAGCCAGTTTAGTGTGAGCACAAAACAGTTGAAGCTGAAGTGTTTTATGACATTCACTTACTGTTAAAAGACTGAATCTAGATTAGTACAGCAAAGTGACCTATTAAGGAAACTTACTGAAGAATTTAAGTTCTAATTATTTTTACCTGAAATTATGGAGAGGTTGTGTATAATTGATTTTATATTTATTTTTCTTTCTTTGGGGGTGAATTACATTGTGCCTAATCATAATTTCAAGATCATGACAGTGGTATCCTTTATATGACTGCTCAAAAATGTCTCTTATTTTTTCTCATGTTTGTCTTTTTTCTTTGCTCCTTTTTCTCCTGTATTCCACTCTTAGCGTATTCTTTCTCTCTCTTCCCCTGTTTTTATTCTCATTTTCTTTCTCCCAAGGAATGAAAAGATGTGTGTGGGTGTTGTAACAAGAGGAAGAGAGGAAAAATTGAGCAATAACAAGTTTGAGAGTAGCAAAATTATTTTAGTAACTGACTGTCTTAGGAGGATACATATTGGTGTATAATTTATACACAAATGCAAATAGTCATGTAAATCGGGTGTGTATTTTAGCTCTTAGAAAATGACTGCCCACACGTTGCTGTGTAGTCCTGCCCTATACTTCAGCCTCAGAAGGCCAATTTGGAGTCGATAAGAGTTAGAATTAAGGAGGGTCTGGTGTAATTGTAAGATGAAATACGTGGTCCTTGTATTCCCATAAAATGACCAAGGCATGTGAAAGGGTTGAAAGGAGAGTAGAGAGGAGAATAAATGGAAGAGAAGAGCAGACAAAAAGACAGCTGGGGTGATGAGGGGAGGGCAAGAGAAGGGAAGGAGGGGGCTCTGAGCACATGATGGGTCCTGAGCAGGCATTATGTAAATGGTCGTCTGGAGCATATTTAATCAGAAAAAGGGCCACTGCTGGCCCATCCAGTATCTTTGTGTGATTTAGGAAAAGACACCCATTTGCAGTTAGGTGGCTGCATGAGTGCATCCCTTGACTGGGTTGGGCACATCTGTGCAGGAGAAACTTATATAATCTTATGCAGCATCCTTGAGGGGTGAGAGAGAAGTGAGAATTGGGAAGTCAGGGTGAAAATCTAAGGTTTGCAAAGAGCCTTTCCCTTGCTCATGACCCCTTTCAGTAGCTTGTGGCTGTGTGAGTCACAGTTACCCTTTGGGGTATTATTGCTTGCAAACCTTGGGGCAGGGAGAATAAAGGGGAGACTGATCAGAAGAGAGAAGGGATAGAGTGTGGGCCATGTCTCTTCATGAAGGTGGTATAGAAACATATGTGACTGATGGCAGAAGGAGGTCTTCAGGTGTAGAAGGCCAAGAGTATCTATTAATATTTTATTTCTGCATTAGGCATTGGTAGGTGACCAACTTCATTGGCTAGGAGACCTCCTGCCTCTATTTCACTGCTTGGTGGAAGAGGAAAAGCACTGAGATGGGCTAAGACAAGGTATTGTGCTAGGCAGTTACTCAGTTAGTAAGTGAGAAAGATGGAATTTGAATGAGGCCTGGCTGGCTGTAAAGCCCATGCATTGTACATTCTGCCTCATTACCTTTATTACTGCTTCTGCCCTTCCTGAGGGCAATGCTGATAGCTTCCAGTTTTCACCTAATGTGCTGCACACTCATGACAAACATGCGGCTCCTGTTTCCAGAGTAGCCATGGAGAAGGAAACTTGTTGCACCAAATGTTAAGGTGTACAAATTGTAGGAGACAAGACCCATGAAGCAGGTAACAAAAATTGTGACAGGTGATCTAACAAAAGAATTTTGTGCAGCTTCATGCTGTGAATCAGACTGGAATACATAGATTGAAGATGAAACATTCAAACTTCAGAGACTTTGAAGGTTTAGAGAACAATAGAATAGAGTGTTTAAAATAAAAATTGTCCCAGAAAATCCTGGGTGTAAGTTCATACTACCTATGAAAACCCACAAAGTCGGTATACCATCTCTGACAGGTCCTACAGGGGCAAGCAAAAAGTCATTTGGAATGAGTAACACATCTTGCACTAACATACACATGCTAGGGAGCTACTTCAAACAATTGAGCTAAGACATTAGCTTAGGAGTATAAGAAAAGAAGGGGACGGGTGCAGTGGCTCACGCCTGCAATCCCAGCACTTTGGGAGGCCGAGGCAGGCTGATCACCTGAGGTCAGGAGTTCAAGATCAGCCCTAGCCAACATGGCAAAATCCCATCTCTACTAAAAAAATACAAAAATTAGCCAGGTGTGGTGGTGCATGTCTGTAATCCCAGCTATCGGGAGGCTGATGCAAGAGAATCGCTTGAACCAGGGAGGTGGAGTTTGCAGTGAGCCGAGATCGCGCCACTGCACTCCAGCCTGGGTGACAGAGTAAGACTCTGTCTCAGAAAAATAAATAAATAAATAAATAAATAAATAAATAAATAAATAAATAAATATTTAAAAAAGGGAAAGAAAAGAAAAGAGGGGCTAGTATTTGGAAGAATTAATACACCTTTGAGGGTCCAATTTTGTCAAAGAGGCATAGAGGAACAGGAGACAACTCAATGATAAGTATAGGCAAAACCATAAAGGGGAAAAAGAAGCCAAGATAGTGAGCTACACATAAAAGGAAGTAGTTTCTCCTTCCTCCTGGTAATATGAGAGATGGCTTTCTGAATGATGTGTGCTGCCTTGACATTGAGGCACTTGGAGTTTTTGAGTGTCCAGTGATCTCCGTCACCGCTGTACTTCAATGCATAGTTTCTCCTACCTGGAATGCTGTTTTCCATCATTGCCTTACTAAAAAACATCCATTCTTCTTGAAGTCCCAGTTTAAATATCTTGTCCTCATTGACGACCTTGCTGATTTGCTCTTTCCAACTCCCTCCACAGCAGAGTGGATCACTCGACAGCTTAACAACAAATATTTGTTGTGTGTCTGATGTAAGTGGAGCTCTGAGCTAGACACTGGAGATGAAACAGACCCAGTTTCTGCTCTCGTGAAAATTTCCCCAGGTGGTGACACTGCTGAGCCTTAAAAAAGATACATTCTACCATTATTTATATAATACTTATACATTGTTTTGGAATTATTTATGTGTTTGTATCCCCTATTTGACTGTGAATCCTTGAGGGCAAGCACTGTCTTAATCCAGTTTTTATCTTCAATACCTAGCAGATTGCCTGGAATATAACAGTAACTAAACATATATATATATAATGAATGAATCTTCTTTGCATGTTTATCTTTTGTAAATTTTCAAACCTTAGGCATGTACTAATTCATCCTTCATCTTCCAACGCTTCCATTTTCATATAGAAGAGTCTCCAGGGGGAATCATCTAGTACCTTCTACAGACTTTTATTTTCAGATTTAATATCTATCTTGAGGTGATCAACCAAAACTGTGGCAGAATGATTGTGGCAGGTGGCATTAAAATGAATTTGTTTTATTTTACATGGCCATTATCTGAAACTTTAGACACACAAAAAATATGCATTATTGGGAATTGTTTTAATTTTTCATCACATGATTCTTTTGTCTAGCAAGTTCTTCCAGTATATTTAAAACATGATTCAGTTTACAGAACATTGATTTACAAATAGCTTTATCAGCAATATATCTACTGTTTGAAATATACAACAGCAAGATATGGGAGGATGAATGCTAAGTTAATTAGGAAGAGGGAACATAAAGCTTTAATCAATAGACATAACAAATAAAATGTACTTTAGACTAACATTATGGCCAGGTAAGTGGTGGGGAGAGGGACAGATGGAAATGGATGGGCATGTGCAGTAAGGGGTGGGATGAAGAGATACCCAGGGGGAAAGCAAAGATGAAGAAAACGGATGGCAGGGAATGAGAGAGAGTTGGATGTGTGGGCTGTCAGCAGCAAGGGAGGACATTCAGAGACTGGAAATACAAAGCCATCACACCTCAGAGCAAACAGAAGCAATGCAGGTGTGTGGAAGGACCCAGCCATTGCCAGGCAAAGGCCAGTGAAGGCCACAAGTTTAAGAGAGCCGTGAAGAGCTGGGGAGCCATGAGAAAGGAGGGCAGACAGGCAGTAGATGGCACCAGGATGACCTTGGTTCCTGGCCAAAATCTGTCTTAACTAGATACTGCACACATGACGTTATTGATGGAATTGGAAAATTAGTAAGAAACATCAATAATTGTGCCTTTATGCTTGTATTTCTTTAAATATATATTTTTTTGAGATGGAGTCTCGCTCTGTCGCCCAGGCTGGCATGCAGTGGCACGATCTAGGCTCACTGTAACCTCCACTTCCTGGGTTCAAATGATTATCCTAGCGATTCTCCTGCCTCAGCCTCCTGAGTAGCTGGGAGTACAGGCACCTACCACCATGCCGGGCTAATTTTTTTATATTTTTAGTAGAGACAGGGTTTCACCATGTTGGCCAGGCTGGTTTCGAACTCCTGACCTGATCTGCCTGCCTCGGCCTCCCAACGTGCTAGGATTACAGGTGTGAGCCACCACACCCAGGCTATTTCTTTAAAATTTTTACAAATACTTTAAAAAATTACACTAAGAAGAAAAGCACTGTGCTAATTACTACAGGAAATACTAGACAAGTTTTCAAAGAGTTTATGGAGGTAAGACAAATATATAAATAACCATAATAAGGATCAAATGTATTTGTCAAGAACTCTCCATCCTGTTTCAATGTTATTTAATCCTTAAGCTATATTTAACATATTATTAAAGTAATCATAATAAAAATGTTTAAACCACACAGAGAGGCTACCCACCTACCCCACACAGGTAATTACCCTTTAAAAATATTAAGAGTCTTTACTTTTAGAGCAGTTTAGGTTTACAGAAAAATTGAGCAGAAAGTACAAATAGTTCCCATATACCTCTATAACTGATTTTTAAATTTTTTGATATTTAGTTGTTCTGATGTTCATCATTACAACCTTAAATGGTCACTAATACTTTCTTTTCTTGATTTATTAATGCTAGATTGTATTTGTTGACTTCCTGACATGAAGGATGATCTATTTGTTTCACTTATATTTTCTCCCTGCCTCTCTTCTTTTTTTCTTGTTTCAATTTTTGTTACATTCATATTTTTTATTTGAATTTATACTTTATTCTGCAATGAAACTTTTCTTGCTTTGACTATATGCTTATTCAAAAAATTTAAACCTACAATCAGCATTTTCTATGTTATGATTATGTGAAGATTATCCGGTCGTATCAAGCTTAGTGCCTGGTCATACAGAAGGAAATATCATCTGGTGTCACTAAACCATTGATGCTAAAAGAGAATATCTCAAGCGTCAAGGTCCACTGAATCATTATTTAATTTATTTTCAACTTTCTTCATTTCTTTTAGGTCATATTCAGCCATCACAGTCTTATATTGTATTTTTATATCTCTTTCTAATGTTGTTGCATTAGCTTCTAGCATCTTTTTTTTCCTACATGAGACATAAGTTTTCCAAATTCTACATGACCAAAAAATGCCTTATTTTGCTCACATTTGACTTAATGATTTGAACATAGGTGGGTTTTAAGGATTAAAAATACCTTCTTACAACTTTAAAAACATTATTTGATTGTGTTCTAGTACCCAGACTTGTTGATGAGAATGAATGTGACACTTTACTTCACTAAATACATGTATTCTTTAAATTACCTAGAAAAGGGCCTGGCACGAAATAAGTGCTGTATTCGTGGTTGATAAATAAAATCACCATGACTTTTGTCCGATCTTTCTCTTATAGGTGATTACATATTTTCTGTTTGCAAACTTTTAGGATTTTTTTCTTCATCGTTGGAATTTTGAAATTTGGTCAGAGACATCCATTGTCCCTGTCTTCTATTTTTGGAACATTTATTAAACAGCTGTTGGACTCCTTGACTCTATCCTCCATATCACCTGACTTTTCCCTCTACATTTTCCGTTTTGCTTTGTCTTCTGGATCAACACCTGAGTTGTTTTATAGAAACGAAACTATGTGACTGCTGAGCATATTAATTAGATTTCTTAAAATTTCATTCTGTGTTCTCTGGACCTTGAAATACTTCTTTCTTCTTGAGTCAGTTATTTGGTTTAGTCACTGTGTTAAAGCTTCTTTCTCTAGTTCTTGCTCAAATGCCTAGTGAATTCTGGTTATTGGTTAATACACGTGAATGCACGAAGAGCTAGATTAATTAGTATACATTCCTCGTATGGTTTCTTATTTTGTTGGGCTGGTGTGTGCCTGCAGGACTTCCTCTCATGGGAGGGAAAGTAAGTGGGTGGGTCACATGAAGGGCACTTTGAGGTGAAGCAGGCATTTGTCTTCAGCTGCCACAGCAGCTCAAGTCAGAAAGGGCTTGCTCCAGGGAAGGATACCTGAAGAAGAGCTCTCTCCTCCTCTTGTACTTCCTCTTCCTCCCTCCTCATTTTCTTGTTCCAACTTTTCCTCCTCATCCTCCTCTTCTTTTCCTTTATGATTTGAGGTGGAGTATGGAAGTGTATGAACCTTTCCCTCCTTCTCCCTCTGCCCCAAGCATCCACACATTGATCCTCACTTAGACAATTCTCCATTTTGTTAAGGAGTATTTGTAAAGCTTCCTCCAAGTAGACAAAAGTTCTGCTATTCGTATTCTGTATACCTGGAAGAGGAGTCAACACTTTCCTGGCTCAGTTGATCTAAAAAGAATTCTTCAGTGAACTCATCTGATTGCCTTAGAGCCTATTTCTGCTTTTTGTTGTTTATCGACACCAAGTTGCTTGTCTTGTTTCCAGCTTCTCCTGAGAGAAACAACTCCTACTTCTGGTGTTTTGGGTGGTGATGTCCCTTCTATTTCATCTTTCTTCTGTCTTTCAGTATTTCTTCAAACTTTCTGATGCCTGAATTGCTCTCTTTCTTATGTGATATCCTTGTTATGATTTCACCTTTTAACCTATATCCTTTTAGTTATGTCACTGGGAACTTGGGTTGGAAAAGAGGTAGTTGCATATGCTCATTAGGCCTTCTTGAAATGGAAGCTTCTATTTAAAGGTACTATATGAATAGAAAAATCACGCTAAGTACTGCCTCTCACTTGACTACACTAATGGGAAACAGTGCTTCCTGGACTTTTTTTTTCCCTTAAGAGGGGAATTAGCTGGTGAAAAATTTAAATCCCGGTCAAATGCTTGAGGAAGAGGGAAGCTTCATTATTAGTAGTCCTAGAAACCCAGATAGCTACAAAAGTGTAGCCAACACAACTGTCACTTGCTGTTCCTGACAGCTTCCACACCTTGCTGGAAAGTGCAACCACCCTTTCTTCTACCACCTTGACTGCTGCTGCTCTGGGAATATGGAAGAGCACGAAGCCTAAACAGTTTTATTCTCTAAAGTGGGAATGGCTCATGAAGATGGGAAGAGGAAGCATTCTTTATGAGGCCTTTTGAAAATGTCCTCCTTCCTGGTGACTTAGAGTAACACATCTCTCCTCCTAAAGTATTCAGCTAGTGGGTGTTGGAGAGCAGGGATGCTCTTAAGATTCTGGAAATTTTCGGCATAGTAAACACTATTTCCAGTTTTTCTCAAAACCTTTTGATTACCAACTTGTGCTTGGAGCCATCCTGAAAAAAATCCAATTTGGTATATTTTATGGATTTTATTATAGTGCTATTTATTCTCCATTTCTGATAGATAAAACCAGTGTTAAATAATGCAGGCTTTGCAGCTCTGAAACTCCAAAACAGACTGGGTCTGTGTGCTCTGCTTTCAGAGAATCAGAGGATGGGTGAGGGGTGGGCAGCTGTAAGAGCCAATTCACAGCCTTCCACTGTGCCGCAGGGTGTATGGCTCGTGGATGCTAGCGAAAGCTGGCTTGGGCATCAGGACACCTGGGGCTTCTGACTCAGCTCACAGGCTGTAGTAATTGGCTTGTGTCTCTGAGCAAGTCATTGAACCCCTCTGGACCTCAGTCTCCTCCTTCATAAAATGTTTAGGGTTTACTACCACCTCCTTAGGCAACTTCACGCTGGGTGATCTCCAAGGTTTATTTTGAATATTCTGAGTCTCTTTTGATGAGACTGCCTTTAACAACACACCAAGCATTTCTGTAAGCAAAAAGAATACATGGAAATAGAATGCAGTGCTAGTCTGTTTAGGAAACAATATTCTCCATGCCATAGATTTATTCAGCCTAAGAAGGAGTGGAATGTCCTTCAATGGTAAATGATTTAAGTGAGGTAGTCTTATTATAATAGTATTTCAACTAAAGAGCATACTTAAGGGTAACTATTGTGAGAATCTGGAATGACACATCTGTAAAATATATCTCCAGTATTCTGTGTTTTTTTTAGTGGCTGGGGCAACGTTCAGATTGAATACCTCAGTTTAAAAGGGACATGGATAAAGAGGAGTACATGTAAAACAATAAATTGAGGAAGATTTAGGGGTGTGCAGGAGGAGTGGTAGGGGAAAGTATAGAGAAACCACAGTGCAAAAGAAAAAAGTAAGACGTGTGCATAGCAACATGTGTAACTCCTAAAGACCACATTTGATAAAACATCTGTGATATTACACACTTCCATTTACATGAACTAAAAATACATGCACCAAAACAATAATATATATTATGTAAGACCACACACATACAAACATAATTTTAAGGCAATTTAGTAAAAAGAAAAAGCTAGAGGACATGGGATTATTCAGCTTGATGAACAAAAGATTTGAGAGGGATGTGATATGTATTTGTAAGTAATTAAAGACTGTCCTGTGGAAAAGAGAAGATTCACTCTGGATAGCCCTTGAGGGGAGATATGGCACTGTCTACTCTGTAGTTTGGGGTGTTGGTCAATACCAAGTACCTTTTGTGTGTCAGTGAAACCTTGCCAAATAGGCCAGTTGGACATATTTAGGAGGGAGAAAAGGTAACTTATGTTGGCTTACGTGAAAGTGACCTGCATATTGCACACATTTGATTATACAATGTCTAATGTCCATTACATGGCTAATAGTCTACATACTAAGATATGAGTAGAACAACCTCCAATTAACTCTAGAGTAGATAGGAAAGATGGAGTTATGAAGATAAGTGTTGTTCAAGGGGAAAACGCCAGCTGGCTAGCCACCAGAACATCCCAAGAGTGATGCTAGCTTGGTGAATTTGCCCCTGCCTAACACTGGGCTAGAAGTACCTAATAGAACTATCATAATAGCTGTTTTCAAACTTTAATGTGCATGCAGATCACTTGGGGAACTTATTTTTTAGAGCACCATTCCCAGATGATGGCAATATGGGAGGTTTGGGCTGGGATTAGAAGTTACTGCAGCTTAAACTATAACCTGGGTGATTTATATACAGGTGGTGGTTCGAGTCGGGCTAGATGTTGTAGGCAGAAGTCAGGTTTTGAAAGAGGGCTTTAATTCCTGACTTCTGGGGACATTTTAACCCTGAGCTCCTGAGATTCTCTGCCAACAGCTTGTAAGAGACCCCTAGCTGCACTCTTTCTCCATTCTGCCTTTGTGGGTCTTGGGTTTCTTGCTTCCGGTTTCCCTGACTGTTGCAGATAGTTCCTTTCTCTCTTAACGTGGACATTTGACAAGAGTTCCAGAATAATGACTAGTGAATGTCGATATTCCTGGAGATAAAAATGTTGATTTAGAAACAGATACAAATATTTAGTACAGAGTTCTTGCTTTTTGGCTGCTAATGATTCTTTGATACATTATACCAGTGATCTTGAGTACTAATTGCATTTTTTCACATTTAAAGCCAGTTGATAAGGTTGGCTTTAGAAATGAAAGTAGTTTTCTGAAATTCTATATTTTTTGTTTGCTTATTAGTCACTTCTTCCTAACCTATATGCACAGGAGTCCAGTGGGCAGCCCTGTGGACAGGTGCATATTTCCCTGTAAAGCAGAGTCTCCATGCCTGGCTGAGCATCAGCATCAGCTGGAAGTTTCTTAAAACAGGCATTCTCAACTGGAGTGGGGCCAGAATCTGCATTTAAAACATTCTCTAATTATTTCTGATGTTCACTCTTATTTGGAAACTATCCGTACCAATGCAAACAGCTGTGATTGGGAACCAGGCAGATTTGCTTTTAATTCCTGTTTGGTTGTTCATTAGCTGGCAACTTACAACCTTGGGCAAGTCCATTAACCTCTCTAAGCTGTTTTTATATCTGTAAATGAGGGATAATATGGCATTGACTTCACAGTCTCACAGTTAAGTGTAGTGGTCACTCACCTCTACTCTGAAGTCAGACCGCTGGAGTTTGGATCCCAACTCCTCCATTGGATAATTGTGAATCATTGAGCAGATTATTCTAACCCTGTGCTTCTCAAACTTTCATGTGCACATGAATCATCTCAGGAACTTGTTAAAATGTGAGTTTTGATTTAATACATCTGAGGAGGGGGCTGGGGTTTTGCGTTTCTAAGGAGCTCCCAGTTCATACTGATGCTACAGACAGGGTGGGGACTGCCAGGCCCAGTGCAAAACGAGGGGCCCCTTGTTCAAAAAGCGAGAAGAAAGTTTTGTTAAAGGTACTAAAATATAAAGCTTTTTTCTTTCTTCCAGTCTCACTCAGCTTGTTATGCTGTGTTTTGTTATTTAATGTTGTAAAGAAATGCTGGAATTTTAAATTATTAGCATGGTTTATAATTTATCTTTTTGTTGTTCAATATCACTTTTAAATGCAAATATAAGAGCATTTAACTCATATATGGATTCACTGAAATTATACAATTCATATATAATTATATAATTCGTATTTTGTAGCTGGTGCATCCATATGTAATTCTTTCTTACCAAAATAGTGGTCACACTACACAAAACAGCTGTTTTTATTTCACTTTTTAAAAAAGTATTTTATTTTACAATTTTTTTTTTAAACTTCTTTAAACTTTTGTTTTAGGTTCGAGGTACATGTGCAGGTTTGATATATAGGTAAGTTGCATGTCATGGGGATTTGGCATACAGATTATTTCATCACCAAGGTAATCAGCATAGTATCTAATAGGTAGTTTTTTGAACCTCTTCCTCCTCCCACCTTCTACCCTCAAGAAAGAATGCCATGGTGTCTGCTGTTCCCTTCTTTGTGTTCATATATACTCAGTGTTTAGCTCCCACTTCTAAGTGAGAACATGCGGTATATGGTCTTCTGTTCCTGTGTTAGTTTGCTTAGGATAATGGTCTCCAGCTCCATCCATGTTGCTGCAAAGAACATGATCTCATTCCTTTTACGGATGTATAGTTTTCCATAGTATGTGTCTGTCACATTTTCCTTATCCAGTCTACCATTGATGGGCATTTGGGTTAATTCCTTGTCTTTGATATTGTGAATAGTGCTGCAATGAACATATGCATGCATATGTCTTTATGGCAGAACGATTTATACTCCCTTGGATAAATACCCAATAATGGGATTGCTGGGTTGAATAGTAATTCTGTTTTAGGAACTTAAGCAAATTTACAAGCAAAAAACAAACAACAACAAACAACACCATTAAAAAGTGGGCAAAGAACATGAACAGACACTTTTCAAAAGAAGAAATACATGCAGCCAACAAGCACATGAAAAAATGCTCAGCATCATTAATCATTAGAGAAATGCAAATCAAAACCACAGTAAGATACCATCTTACACCAATCAGAATGGCTATTACTAAAAAGTCAAAAAATAACGGTTACTGGTGAGGCTGTGGAGAAAAGGGAATGCATATACACTGTTGGTGGGGATGTAAGTTAGTTCAGCTGTTGTGAAAAGCAGTTTGGTGATTTCTCACAGAACTTTATTTTAGATTCAGGAGTTACATGTACAGGTTTGTTATCTGGGTATATTGTGTAATGTTCAGGTTTAAGCTTCTTGTGAACCCATCACCCAAATACTGAATGTAGTACCCAACAGGTAGTTTTTCAATCCTTACCCCCATCCCCAGTGACTATTATTTCCATCTTTATGTCCATGTGTACCCATTATTTAGCTCCCACTTATAAGTAAGAACATATAGTATTAGATTTTCTGTTTCTGAGTTAGTTCACTTAGGATAATGACTTCTAGTTCCATCTATGTTGCTGAAAAGGACATGATTTCATTCTTTTTTATGGCTGCATAATCCACAGTGAATATATATATATATATATGCATATATATTTTCTTTATCTAGTCAACCATTGATGGACAGTAGGTTGATTCTCTAACTTTACTGTTGTGAATAGTGCTGTGATAAACAAGAGCAGGTGTCTTTCTTATATAATAATTTCTTTTCCTTTGGGTAGATGCCAGGTAGTGGGATTGCTGTGTCCAATGGTAGTTCTATTTTTGTTCTTTGAGAAATCTCCATTGTATTAGTCTGTTCTTAGTTGCTAATAAAGACATACCTGAGGCTGGGTAATTTATAAAGGGAAGAGGTTTAATTGACTCACAGTTCCACATGGCTGGGGAGGCTTCACAATCATGGTGGAAAAGCAAGGGATGTCTTATGTGGCGGCAGGAAAGAGAGAATGAGAATCAAGGGAAAGGGGAAAACCTTTATAAAATCATCAGATCTCTTGAGGCTTATTCATTACCATGAGAACAGTGTGGGGGAAACCACCACCATGATTCAATTATCTCCCACCGGGTTCCTCCCACAACACATGGGAATTATGGGAGCAACAATTCAAGATGAGATTTGGGCGGGGGACTCAGCCAAGCTATATCATCCATATTATTTTCCCTAGAGTTGTACTAATTTACATTCCCACCAACAATGTATAAGCATCCCCTTTTCTCTTCATCCTTGCCAACATCTCTTATATTTTTTACTTTTTAATAATAGCCATTCTGACTGGTTTGAGATAATATCTCACTGTGGTTTTAATTTGCATTTCTCTGATGATTAGTAATGTTTAGCATTTTTTTCATATATTTGTTGGCCGCATGTGTGTCTTCTTTTGAAGTGTCTGTTCATGTCTTTTGCCCACTTTTTAATGGGATTGTTTTTTACTTGTTGATTTGTGTTAGTTTCTTATCGATTCTGGGTATTAGTCTTTTGTCAGATGCATAGTTTGCAAATATATCTCCCACTCTGTAGGTTGTCTGTTTACTCTGTTGATTGTTTCTTTACTGTGCAGAAACTCTTTAATTAAGTCCCGTTTGTCTAGTTTTGTTGCATTTGCTTTTGAGGTGTTAGTCATAAATTCTTTGCCTAGGCCAATGTCCGGAAGGTTTTCCTAGGTTTTGTTAGAACATTTTTATAGTTTCAGGTCTTATATTTAAGTCTTGAATCCATCTTGGTTAATTTTTGTATATGATGAGAGATAAGGATCCAGTTTCCTTCCTCTGCATATGGCTAGCCAGTCTTCCCAGCACCATTTATTGAATAGGGTGTCCTTTCTTTATTGTTTATTTTTGTCAGCTTTGTTGAAGATCAGTTGGTTGTAGGTATGTGGCTTTGTTGCAGGTTTCTCTATTCTTTTCCACTGATACATGTGTATATTTTTGTCTATTTTTATATGATACATGTGTCTATTTTTGTATTAGTACCATGGTGTTTGGTTACTATAGACTTGCAGAATAGTTTGCAGTCAGGTAATGTGATGTCTCCAGCTTTGTTATTTTTGCTTAGGATTGCTTTTGCCATTCAGGCTCTTTTTTGGTTCCATACAAATTTCAGAATTGTTTTTTCCAATTCTGTGAAAAATAAAACTGGTAATGTGCTGAGAATTGCATTGAATCTATAGATTGCTTTGAACAGCATGGTCATTTTCACAATATTGATTCTTCCTATCCATGAGCATAGGATATTTTTCCATGACTATTGTAAATGGGATTGAGTTCTTAATTTGGTTCTCAGCATGAGCATTGTTAGGTATAGAAATGGAACTAATTTTTAAACAATGATTTTGTATCCTTATTCTTTATTGAAGATGCTTTTCAAGTTAGGAGTCTTCTGTGGTAGTCTTTGGGATTTTCTAGGTGTACAATCATGTCCTCAACAAAGAGATAATTTGACTCCCTCTTTCCCAATTTGGATGCTGGTCCTCTGCGGTTGCCAAAGTCAGGGAAGTTTCTAGGGTATGTTGGTGGGGGTATCTGGTGATGTAGTAACTCAAGGTTTAAGGTTCCCCAGGCAGAGCAGTGGCCCACAATAATTACACAACCAATATGGTGCTTGCCATCTCAGTTCAGGCCTGAGGGGAGTACAGGTGCCCCTGTGCGAGCTGGCCCCCAGTTCTCTGTCCCCGGGAAGTCCTCAAATGACTACTAATGGCATTGTCCTGGGTTGTGAGGGCAGAGGTACTCCTTGACAATTTAGCAGTCAGCAGATTGTTCCAGGGCTGAGGGGAGCACAGAAGCACCCCCACCTACCCTTTCCATGTGGCTTCGAGTTCCTCAGGGGTCCATCTTTGCCAGATGCTTGCTGCTTTGTTTTTCTGCATCCCAGCTTCTTCCTGTGGGCACTCTGACAGAGTCTGGCTCTCTTCCTTTAGTTTTCCATTCAGATGATGACCATTCACCTGGAACATTGAACTTCTTTGAGGAGAACTGACATCTGATGCTCCTAGTCAGCCATCATGAAAAAGAAATTATTTCACTTCTTGATACACACATAGTCTATAATATTTTCTACCTTCAGGTTATTTATGAGTAGGGAAGGATTCAAAGAAAAGGAGTTGTGAGTTTCTCTTATCTTTTCCTCCTGTGTCATTTTCAGCATGTGTCTGGCTAACACAGGGATGAAAGGATTCCTTGGTAGCTTGTGCTTCTTAGAATGCCATTTTCTTCTTTCTGTATTCAAAGCATGTGCTGTTGTAAAAGGGAGGTATGGTTTCTTGGAGCTGCCACCACTCTCACTTACTCAGTCATGGACTTAACATGCTTACCTTGTACTTGCTTTGAGTCTTACTGAACTCCCACATATCATGAGTCCAATGGAATTCTGTGATTATGGACATTGCAAATGCTATTTGTGAATGGGGTGTCAAGGAATGGTAAATATATATGTTGCCTGCATCTCCTTTGTGTCTGTGTGTGTTTCAGTACATTTTTACTTACAAAATGCAAGTTGAAAGATAAAATTATTTAAAAATTCAAGACAACAGAACATTAAACAAAGTGTGGCCATCCTAAGCGAATGGCCCCATGTGACTATAGAAGTTGTACACCCAGGCCAGGCGCGGTGGCTCATGCCTGTAATCCCAGGACTTTGGAAGGCCAAGGCGGGCAGATCACCTGAGGTCAGGAGTTCGAGACCAGCCTGGCCAACATGGTGAAACCCCCTCTCTACTAAAAATACAAAAATTAGCTGGGTGTGGTGGCAGGTGCCTGTAATCCTAGCTACTTGGGAGGCTGAGGCAGGAGAACCGCTTGAACCTGGGAGGTGGATGTTGCAGTGAGCCGAGATCGTGCCATTGCACTCCAGCCTGGGGGACAAAAGCGAGACTTCATCTCAAAAAAAAAAAAAAAAAAAAAAAGAAGTTGCACACCCTTGAAGCCAACCCATGCCGTACTTTGAGTAGCAAGGATCTAGTCTCTCCAGGATTGCTATAAACTGAGAGTAGAGAAACGGTACCTACCTTGCAGGCAGATCCCATCATGTAGTACGACTTAGCAAATGTTGATTCCTTTGTTTTCTTGTTTTCCTACTTCTCCCCTCTGAAGAAACAGTTGCTCCATAGAAAATCCTTCAGAGTGCTGAAATGAGGCTGCCTCACCATTGGGGATAGTGAAAAGGACAATTTCCTTTGAACACATTCATTTTCTGATTGAAGAGTAAGTAACCCAGGGCTGGGCTGGGCTTGTTCTCCAGCCCTGAGAAGAGATATGTGACTCATCATGGCCAAGTGTGGTCAGGGGCCTAGGAACTCCTGTATTAGAGTTCTAGGGAAGAAAAAGAGAACTAGTTTCTCAATCACTGAGTGGGAGGACTGCAGCATTTGCCTGTGTTTGTCCCTTGTCTTCCTGCTGCTTTTGTTCTCTGAGCTAATTCCTGTTTGAAGAGCTGATATTTAATTCAACAGCCCCCCATGGAGCCTTGTGCCTGTGATAGAAGTTTCTAAAAATCTCTCAGTCAACAACATGATAACAGCTGCTCTTTGAAACTCTGGGAGCTCTAGACTGGGGAGGTGCTGGGGGAGGGAGAACTAAGGGAGCCAGGGATTGGGGCTGGGGAATGCACTATTTGTTAAGGATAATGAGGCAAAAATGTGACAGAGGTTTTTATTACAAATAATAGACAGAAGTCTTCAAACAACAGCAGAGAGTCATTAAAAAAAGAAACAGAGTTAAATAATTGTCTAATTAGCAGGCACCAAGAAGGGAAAATTTATTGCATTAGAACTTCTTAAGGGAGAGTCGATAAATTCACAGCTGGGTGTTCACTTTCTCAGGAATACAGAGAATGTGGATTTTCCTGGTGCCGAGTTGTTCTTCCATTCCTTGGCCAAGTTTCCATTCTGATTAACTCAAGGTGAGCCTTACCTCAGAGAACTGCTAGGTTCAATTGCTTTACTCAGCCATATTATTAAGCTCTGGCCCAACTAGTGGGACTTAAAGTCAGGAACTGCAGGTACTGCTACTATTAACAATTCTGTCAGCTGATATGCACATAGTGCTTCCCAGCTTATGAAACCTGTTGACACAGATTATTTCATCAAATTTTTACAGCCACTCAGTAAGGGTGGCTGAGCTTGTATGAATGTTGAGCATGGGTAGCAACCACCTGGTGGGAACCCAAACCATCTGGAGCCATGCAGATCACTGTCTGCATTAATATGACTTATTTCAAGAAATTCTTGCCCAGGAATACGATGTTGCAAATTATTATTTGGCTATAAGACTTCCTGAAACCCATTTATCTGAATGAAAGATGATCCAACTATCCCGTGTTAGAATAAATAACTCACTTTTGGGACAAGAGGTCACTTCAGACTCATCATGCCACTGTTTACTCTTCCAGATTCACTTGGAACCCTTTCCTTGCTATGGCCATTAATCCTAAACTGCTTTATCAGGAACTTGGCCCAATCTGAGTTAGGTTCCTTCCTTGAATACCTGCCTTAAACCAGATCCTCAAACCTCATAAATATCCCTCCTAGAAAATAAGACTCTGTCAAGGGAGTATTCTTTCTTATTTCAGTAGGCAATGAACTTGATGCTGTTTTATCAACAAATTGATTAAGTGATGATTAGGGTATCAGTAATCAACATTGATTTGAACGCTGGCTAGCTACAACACTTCCTAGCTGTGTGATCTTGGGAAAAATTTCTGAAATGGTTAATACTGAGTGTCAACTTGATTGGACTGAAGGATGTAAAGTATGGTTCCTGGGTGTGTCTGTAAGGGTGTTGCCAAAGGAGATCAGTGGACTGGGAGAGAGAGACCCACCCTCAATCTGGGTGGGTACCATCTAATCAACTGCTAGCGTGGCTAGAATAAAGCAGGCAGAAGAACATGGAAGGACTTGACTTGCTGAATCTTCTGGTCCTCATCTTTTCCCCGTGCTGGATGCTTGCTGCCCTCAAACATCGGACTTCAAGTTCTTCAGCTTTTGGACTCTTGGACTTACAAGCTCTCTGGCCTTCGGCAACAGACTGAAGGCTGCACTTTCGGATTCCCTACTTTTGAGGTTTTGGGACTCAGACTTCCTTCCTGGTTCCTCAGCTTGCAGACGGCCTATTGTGGGACTTCACAAAGTGATGTCAATTCTCCTAATAAACGCCCCTTCATCATATATACATCTCTCCTATTTGTTCTGTCCCTTTAGAGAAAGCTGACTAATACAATTTCTTAACTTGTCTGTGCCTCGTTTTTTGTGTATTTAAAATGAGTGCCAACCACAGTGAGTTATTATAAGTTTTAAATGAGTTAATACAGGAGAAGCCCTCATGTACTTGGCACATAACAGGATCTCAATAAATATGGGAAATGTTGCTCAAAGGGTAGAAACTTTTCATTATAAATTATGGAGATCTCATGTGCAGCCTGGTGACTGTAGTAAATAATACTACTCAAGTATCGTTTGATTGAAATTTGATGAGAGTAGATTTTTGTGTCCTTAACACCTTAACACACACACACACACACACACACACACACGTAACTACGAATGGTGATGGATGTGTTAAATAGTTTTACTGCAGTAATCATTATATAGTATATATGTACATCAGATTATCATGTAATAACTGAATATATACACTTTTTCTCAAATATGTTGCAATAAAAAATATACATGTAGCCATATATATAATCTACCTTTATATTTATTGCTTATATGTATATTATTTATATATTATTTAAATCTGTCAAATGGGCTGACCAATGCTCTCATCCATTTTCCTGATACACACTTCCCTAAAGCAAAGCTGCCTAAGGGAAATAAAATGCCATATGCTTTTGATTCACAGTGACATTACATACCTAATTTCCTCCATTTCTAAAATGGCATCAGCTAGAAAATATCAATTTAAACATAGATGAGGGCAAAAAAAGGTAACACTGCCATACTAAGTGTATACATTAGTTATAACGTGCATACCATTTTCAGAAATTATAAAATGTAGGACAAACTATCTAAGGATTAAGTGAAATTGTAGTTCTCTCCTGAAGCCTTCAGAGAACTCATGGGGAAAATGGAAGTTTCTTTGAGGTTCTTTCAAACCCATCACTATAGCTAAGTGCTTTCTGAGTCCCTCCTGGGGGCAGGACAGGCGAGCTTGGAGAAAAGGGCAGTGAGTGTAAATTCATTCACACATTTGAGTTCCTCACAGATTTGGTCTTGGGGCCCTATGTTTGCAGATACTTGGAGTGTGTTTGTTGCAGGCTGGAGCTGGTGTTAGCCTAAGGGAGGCCTAGGAGAGGAACCCTCCTCCCACAGAGCTGGCACTCTGCTTGGCTGTGCTGACAGAAAGTATTGATGCGGCCATCATTTGCTGTCTCATAGAGAACATTTGCTTAATGTCTACTCATTGGTCTCTTCCTCCTTAGTCTCACCTCATAGCCTATTCATTGCCACTGAAAGTGATTCAGATTGTCAAGGCCCATCTTCTTTTTTTTTTTTTTTTTTTTTTAAATATATGAAGACTTTTATTCTCTTCATTATTTCCAAGAAATACAGTATAACAACAATTTACATAGTTTAAAGTTTTAAAATTTTAAAGAGTAAAAAAAAAGTTTATAAAAAATAGATGAAAGCTCATAGAATAAGGATATAAAGAATTTTTGTACAGCTATACTATGTGTTTCAAGCTAAATGTTATTACGAAAGAGTCACAATTTGCAAAAATTAACAAGTTTACGAAGTAAAAAAGTTACAGTAAGTTAAGGTTAATCTATTATTGAAGAAAGAAAAAACATTTAAAATAAATGTAGTGTGGCCTCATTGTACAGTATTTATGAAGTCTACAATAGTGTGCAGTGATGTCCTAGGCTTTCACATTCAGTCACTGATCACTCACTGACTCACCCAGAGCAACTTCCAGTCCTGCAAGCTCCATTTGTTCATTTTTTAGTCTTTTATACTGTATTTTTTACTGTATCTTTTATTTGTTTACATATGTTTAAATACACAAATCCTTACTATTGTGTTACAGTTGCCTACAGTATTCAGTAAAAGAACATGCTGTAGAGGTTTGTAGCCCAGGAGCGACAGGCTATCCCATACAGCCTAGGTATGTGGTAAGCTATATAATCTAGGTTTATGTGAGTACACTCTGTGATGTTTGCACAACAAAATCACCTAAAGACACATCTCTCAGACCATATCCCCATTGTTAATGGATGCTTAACTGTACTGATATTACCTAATAAAAAGGCCCATCTTCTATACAGCGCTTCCCAAAGTGACATCGGTAGACCAGTGCCAGTAAGAAAACTGTTTCTAGTCTGATAAGGTGAGTAGAGAAATTGAGAGTGTTTAGACATTTTATAGCCATTTAACCTAGCCATGAAATCCTAGTAGATGATCAATGACCTTATCTCACTGAATAGGGTATGGGAAGTTTCAGGTATTGTGTTCTGCCCATGGCGAGGTGCATAGAGGGCAAGCTACATATTGCTCATGTGCGGTGTCTAGGCTGCAGTGGGCTGAACATTAAACAACCAAACAAAGCAAACAATTAAAAAGACTGGCCCATCATCACAGATAGACTGAGAATACTATTCTAAAAGGTAGTTATTTTTATATAGAAGTATATATTGTACCTGGCCTTTGAGCAGCTGCCACCATATCATGGAAAGGCCTTGGAACACTAACCTGGGACCAAGAGTTCCCAGCCCAACTAGCTGAGAATAATTAATGTTTATAGTTCACTTGTATTTGACATTGTTCTATAAACCAAAATGTAGTGCTCTATTAAAGCTGTCTAGATGTGGACAAGTATGGATTGCCTACTTCTTTACTACATGAAAATTATGGTTTGAAGCAAGTTTTAAAGAAACTGTGGAATGTAGACATACATCAGCATACTTCTGCGGTGTTCAGTATTAATCAGAACATGATGCTGGCTTGTGGCATCACTGGTCTTACTTCCACTGTGAAGCCTTTCTGAGCTGTCCTTCCTATAGTTCAGGAATACTTTTGGTGTTAGGAAAATAAGTATTTCCTTCCAGAGGCTCTAGAAGTTTTTCTTTATCAAAGCAAAGTGATAAGATGCTCTCTTAACAGTCATTCATTTCAAAGGTCAATTTCTTAATTACTTGACCCTCTAACTCTCTCATAGTTAGACCATGACAATGTACCTTAATTAAAACAAAAGTTTACTTGATTTAGATTGAGCACCTATATCAAAGGTCTTCCCTTCTTTCTCTTCAGTAATCCTCTAACATTCCTTAAGTTTCTAACTAGCTGACAAAATTGTTTTTAATGTAAAATTTATACGTTTCTCCCCTATGGAATTGTGTGTGTGTGTGTGTGTATGTGTATATATGTGTGTGTGTATATATATCTATATAGTTTGAATAGACAGACTGTTTTAACATTGTTTTTCAGAGTCACTTGCAGTATCTATCTGTTTCTGAACCCTCTCTGTTGTATGTACCTTGAAAGTTACAAGTTGAGCATCCCTAATCAGAAGATCTTCAAACCATAATGCTCAACAATCCCAAACATTTTGAGTGCCAATGTGATGCTCAGAGGAAATGCTCATTGGAGCATACTGGATTTCAAATTTTAAGATTAGAGATGCTCAATCGGTATGCATTTCTGCAAGTACAGTCATGTGTCACTTAATGAAGGGGCTACATTCTGGGAAATGTGTCATCAGGTGATTTCATCATTATGTGAAAACCATAGGGTGTACTTATACAAACCTAGATTTTATAGCCTACTACACACCTAGCCAATATTATTCCCTACCCCTAAACCTTCCATTACCTTCTCACTTCCTACAGAAGAAGCGCTAGACTCTTCAGGGACTGGGCTCCCCTAAATGGCTTTTCTAATTTTGTTTTCCACCAAATCCCACCTTGTCCTATGTTCTAGTCCCATAAATAATGAATATTGTCTTGCTCTTTCACATTCTAGGCCTTCAATTATATTCACCCCTCAACCTACAATGCCTTTTCCTTTATTCTTACCCTTTTGTGCTCCAGTCCTACATCCTTCTTAAATCCTTCTTGGTTCCTCCCATGTAGAATGAGCTGTACCTCTGTAGGGCCTCCATAGACATTCCTTGTACCTCAGGCTAGTGCTTTTTTAAATTCTGTCATATTTTATAATTAGTTGTTCTGAGACTGTCCTGATGAAATTATATGCATTTTTGAGAGCAGGGGAAGTGTTGCATTCTTCACTTCTCCAACACAAGCATGATGTCTTGGTGGCATCTGGCTTTCAGTGTTGGTAGAATGATTGAATATGGGTGACACAGGAGCAACTAAGGAGATACAGCCCAAGCTGTAACATATTGTTTTCTCCATACTACTCTGTTTGCTACCTGGTTCTTCACTACAGTGGCTGCCTGCTCAACAGTGGGGATCCTAGTCCTTTCCTGACTATCAACCACCTGTGCTTTTAAAAATCATGATGAATTGCCTGCGTTTTCTCATGTTAGGTTTATAGCAACTTTTCTTAGAGCTTCTTCTGATGTCTCTTCAATCCCTTCCTCAGTTTTAGTGAACATTTAGTCTTTTATAATATTTGAAAATACTGTATGTTTGTAGAACTTATAGTCGTAAAGTGAATAAATTTCAGCCAAAGAGCAGGAATTCCACGTTGAGGTCAGAGAAAGTATGGAATGTTGTTCTTTATCCATATATCACTGTGGCAAGAATCCAAGATATTTTGTAAATGGCCCAAGATCAATAGTGATAAGTGGCCTGAGAGATCATACACCAAGACTTTCTAGAGGCAGTTGCAAAATGTGATGTTGATAGTTATAATCAGACTTTTTCCAATTTCCTATTATAGGTAGTTATTAATATATTTTTCATTCAGTAGCTTTTCTTTAGTGTTTATAATTTAGAATGAACACATTCAAAAGCTTCCTAATAATGTTTTTGAATTATTTTTGCAGGTGTGATGTTAAACTGAGAAACTACATTTTCTTTTGTTTGGCTTCAAATGCTTTGATTTCCTTGCGTGAGATGGGTTTGCTTTATCTATCATATTTTACACTTTTATTCTTGTATTTATTTCACACAGTACTTTTCCTTCATGAAAATTGTTACAAAATTATAGGATTCTTGGTTTAATATCTGTCTCCGCTGCTAGACCATAAGCTCTATGAGGACAGGACAATGTGTGGCCTGTTCATCCCTGTATTAGTAACTAGCCAGTGCCAGGCACACATGTATCAGTGCTCAATAAGTATTTGTTGATTAAATAAACGAATCCATTATTTATTCATTATATATTTTCTACTTTCTACCATTGTTCTCCCATGTAATTTTGAACAGAAATGAAGAAAACTGGCCACTTATCTATGTGAATCTTGTGTCCCCACTGATGTTTTGTTTTGAATCTGCAAAAACAAAGGTAGTTTCGTCAGTTTCAGTATGGAGGCAGAGCCATTTTGAGTCATAGAGAACGGTTTTACAATAGGATGACCCAACACAATTGAAAGGTTAAATTACAGGGAAGAAAATCACTCAGCTACATGCTAATGTAGCAATGGGTGAGGGATTGATTTAAAAAGTGTTTACATTCAATCCTTTATTTCCTCCTTTGCTATAACTCTCTATCCTCCTTTACTTACTTATTTCATGACTCCCTGGGTTATTATTTCAGCTTTACCCCAGATTAGGGGTAGAGACTAGGATCATAACAGCTATCTTTTTTTTCTCCTAAGTGTAAGAGGCACTCATTGCAGCTACCTTATGGGTACAGCAGAATAGAGACTGGGAATGCAGGTTGGGTCTCTCTTCTTAACAATATGGACTCAGGACACCATAAAGTCAATGGAAGGATAAAATGAGAGCAAAATACTTTCAAAAAAGCTCCTTATAGTTTATGTGTTCAACAAATATTAAGTTGCTATTATATGCAAGGCATTGTTCTAAATGCTTATAGTTTATTGCTTATGATTAACTTTAGTTAACCACAGATTAAAAATACTTATCAGTGTAGATACTGAATGGGCTTTAGTGTTAATTACTAATCCCTCTTCCTAGTGGACACTGAAGCTAAGAATGGCTACTCTTTTTCTCTCCTGCTGTGCATCCTCTTCTTTTATACCTTTGAGTTCTTCTTCCTTGGCCAGAACTAAGAACTGTTGGTCCATGCCAAATTGGGCAGTTATTGGTAGCAAAATTGGTTGTGCTCCCTGGAGAAATCTCTTGCTCCTTATGTTACTACTCAAAGGCCAGTCCCTTGTATACTCAGAGCTCAAGCCCAATGCAGCTCATATTCCTTCCGTTGTTATGCTGTTGTTACCAGCTGATTGTATACCACTTTCTGTAATGCAGTACATTAGAAATTATGGCTACTTTTTATGCAACTCCTCCTAGAAATAAAAAGATTATCTTTATAATAAAGGAGCTATCTTGAAGGTAGTTTTTTAAAATTTTTAAACTTAAATTTCTTTTTCTAGTTTTAAGGCAGAAAACAAAAGAGCTCTTTCTGCTGAGAGCTGCATGAAAAACTATTTCTCCATTTCTCTAAAGCCCTTTCATACTGAACATTTCTAATCTTTCACTACAAGTGCATTCTTTCTGAGAGATGGCTCATCTCTTGGACTATTTGTCTGAGAGATTTGTGAGAGATTTCTGCCGCTGGCTGAGGCAGAAATTTGCTTTTGAGCTTTATCGCACTCCCCACGTAAACACCAATTTTCTGTCACTTTGTGAATTATGTTTCGTCTCTCTCTCTCTCTCTACTATAGTGATATACATGACACACAGATAAGTTCTTCAAACCTTTACATTCCAGGTCAAAAATGATCCTGGGCTCATGTAGTTGTTTCCCTTCTTTCCTGTGTTTGAAAATAAAGCATAATGTAAAGGGGATCATTTGGGAAGTAGACCCAGTGTCTAATGTCATTATAGAAAAAATATCAACCTAGGTCTTTATCTGTTTCATTAGAGAGTGTGATGTTAATTTTGTGTGTCAATCTGACCAGGCTGCGGAGTGCTGAGATGTTTGGTTAAACATTACTCTGGATGTGCCTGTGAGGGTGTTTCTGCATGAGATTAACATTTCAGTCACTAGACTGAGTAAAGCACATCTCCCCCACCCCATGTAGGTAGGCCTCACCCAATCCATTGAAGGCCAGAATATAACAAAAGTCTGAATGAGGAAGAATTTGCTCTCTCTGCCCATCTTTGAGTTGGGACATGGGTTTTGTCTTGCCTTTAGACTCTGACTTGGCCTGGAACATCTACCATAAGCTCCCCTGGTTCTCAGGCTTTCGGACTCAGGCTGGAAGTGTACCATTGGTTCTCCTGAGTCTTCAGCTTGCCAACTGCAGAGCTGGTGACTTCCTAGCCTCCATAATTGCGTGAGTCAATTCCTTATAGTAAATTTCTCTCTATCAATCAAGGTAACATGTATCTATAATTCATATCTATATTCTTCTGGTTCTGTTTCTCTGGAGAACCCCCATAGAGGAAGCATATTTTAGAAAGTCACAGAAAGCATTATTGGTTCATTTTGATGAATCAATTCAGTTCATCAGCTATTTATTAAGCATCTGCTAGATTCAAAGCAATGAAATGTGCTAAGTGCCGCAAGGACCATAAAGATGAAGGAGTGTCCAGTTTTACAGCAAGTTTTTAACCTTGCTCCTAAATTATCATATGGCAGGGGGTTTTAAGAGCCTTGAAAGGGATGCTATCCAAATGCTTGGAAGTTTTCGTGGAAGGGAAAGAGACTTTGGTCACGTAGTGTGGGAAAAGCTTTATAAAGGAGGCAGCATAAGTAAAGCTCAGTTCTCTGATGTCACTCAATTTCCCAACTATTGTCCTTCTTCTCTTACTTATATGCAAACAACCCTGAACTCCCCTTGTTGGTATTGCAGGACATGTTAAAATCATGAAGATACTATTCTTAATAAAGATTTAATACTCATTCAATCAAATAACATAGCATCAAAATACATAGAGCAGAAACTATCAATGCGAAGTAGACTGAAACATATTAGTACAAGTAGACTTTAAATAACTTTCCCCTCAGTGCATCAACAAATTAAGTGGACAAATGAGTAAGTAAAAATGCAGAAGACCTAGAAAACATAATTAACAATGTAGCTCTAACTGATATAGCTACATCACTCTACAGTGCACCATACCCTGAAAATAGAGAAATAATCTTCTTAACAAGTGCTGTGAAACATTTACAAAAGTAGAATTATATTAGGCCCTAAAGAAACATTCTAAAAATTTTTAAAACTATAGAAAGCAATCTCAGAATCCAACACAATAACATTAAAGATTAATTAACAAACTAGAAAACAAAGATTTCTGACATTAGTAAACTAAAATCTCTTAAACCCTTTTCAGGTTAAAAATGAACTCAAAACTGAAAGTGGAGAATATCCAGAAAATTAACATAATAAATTGTGTATCAGAATATGAGGAATGTAATTAAAGCTAAGCTCAAAAAATTAAAAGAAAGTGGTCTGAAATATTTATAGTAATGCTCTCTATGAAAGTAGAAAAACTGAAAATACAAAAAACTACTAAGTAAAATAGAAGAAAAGAGCTAACAAAGTAAGTTCAGAAATTAAGAAAGTCCTAAGCAGGAGAATTGCATGAGCCTGGGAGTTTGAGACCAACCTGGGCAATATAGTGAGATGCTGTCTCTACAAAAAATAAAAAATAAAAAATCAAAAAATCAGCAGGGCATACTGGTGAGCACCTGTACTCCCAACTACTCAGGAGGCTGAGGTGGAAGGATTGCTTGAACCCGGGAGCTGCCGTGGGCTGTGATTGTGCCACTGCACTTCAGCGTGGGTGATAGAGTGAGACCCTATCTCAGGGAAGAAAAAAAAAAAAGAAAGAAAAAGAAATTAAGAAAGTCATAAACAGAAAAACAATGCAACTAATAAATTCAAGAACTGTATTATAAATAAAAATATTAAAATAACAATCAACTAACCTGATAAAGATATGCAGTAAAGAAAATACCATTTGCAAATATTTCCTTAAGGAAATACAAAAGCAGGTTCTGCAAAGAGTGATGTTGCAGGTTGAGTTTCTAGGGTCTGTTTTTTTGCGATGTTCATTACTATGGTTTCTTGTTTTGACTTGCAGCCTTTACATTCAAACAGCCTTCCTTTCAAATAGGTGACACTATTTCCTCTTGTGAATGAAGAGATTGGTTGTTCATGTAGCACAGGAATTGAATTGTGGATCTTAGTCCCTGGGGGCTTCAGGAACCATTGTCTACACTCTCTTTCTGCCTGTTCCTCACCTCTAACACTCCATGGTGAGGGTGACATAGTGAGAAGGCCCTGGATTTAGGGATCATGCTACCTGAGTTATATTAATAGTTACATTTCTGATATGAATTTGGGTATTCTCAGGCCAAAGCCTCTTGGAACCCCTGTTTTCTCTTCTGCAGGACAATGAGTTTGGATTTGATAATTTCTTCTGAAGTCTCTTACAGAGATAATATTTTGGATGCAATATCTTTTGATTGTTGGTGTCCTGTTCTCTATAACTTCTGTGGTTACTAATACTTGATTGCCCTGCCCTCTACTGTCTTCCACCTAGGGTAGTGTCATGTCATCAACTGGAGGATGCAGCGACTTCAGATTTTTTTGGCAACTTTACTAATACTGGTTCTCAAAATTTCAGCAATTCATTTTTTCCTTGAACATCTGTACCAAAATATTTTTTATTTGGTTTTGTTGTGCTGATTGACAGTGAGTTCAACAAGAACTAAGACAAACTCTTAAGCATTTCTTTTTCAAACCAGGAAATATATATATATATTTATATATTTATATAAATATATATATATTTATATATTTATATAAATATATATATATTTATATATTTATATAAATATATATATATTTATATATTTATAGAAATATATATATATTTATATATTTATAGAAATATATATATATTTATATATTTATAGAAATATATATATATTTATATATTTATATAAATATATATATTTATATATTTATAGAAATATATATATATTTATATATTTATAGAAATATATATATATTTATAGAAATGAAATATATATATTTATATATTTATAGAAAATATATATATTTATATATTTATAGAAATATATATTTATATATTTATAGAAATATATATATTTATATATTATAGAAATATATATATTTATATATTTATAGAAATATATAAATATATTTATAGAAATATATATTTATATATTTATAGAAATATATTTATATATTTCTATAAATATATATATATTTATATATTTATATATTTATATATTTTTATATATATTTATATATTTATATAAATATATATATTTATATATTTATATATATTTATATATTTATATATTTATATATATATTTATATATTTATATAAATATATAAATTTATATATTTATATAAATATATAAATTTATATATTTATATAAATATATAAATTTATATATTTATATAAATTTATATATTTATATATATATAAATTTATATATTTATATATATTTATATAAATATTTATATATTTATATATTTGTATATTTATATATATATATTTATATATATATAGGTAGGTAGCATGATCCCTAAATCCAGGGCCTTCTCACTATATCACCCTTACCATGGAGTATTAGAGGTGAGGAACAGGCAGAAAGAGAGTGTAGACAATGCTTCCTGAAGCCCTCAGGGACTAAGATCCACAATTCTATATATATTTATTTATTTATTTATTAATTTTTTTTTATTGAATCCTACTTTAGTCAGTCCATTTTCATCCAAGTTCAGAGCTACCGGAATTCATCAGAATGGCCATCCATTCCAGATTGTGTTTTTGCCATATCTAAAGGAAGTTATTAAATATATTATGTATTTGGGATTTTCTCAAAGGTAGTTTACAGACAGTAGATATGCTACCAAAAGGTTTATAAAAACAAAATAACCATGACCAAAAAAAAAAAAAACCCAACCTTCCACAGCACCTTTTCTCTCATATCCATAAAAATGTTGGGTAATTCTTGGAGGAGGCAAATTTTGCTGACATTGATCTACAAAGGAAGTAGTTCTCTAGGAGGCCAGAATATGCAGTAATACATAACAGCTCTTCCCGCCCTCCCTCCATCAGGTCTGCTTACTTGGATACTTATTCATCTGCCTGTGCTAAGCAGCCTGCAACCCTGTCCTATTATTATTACTGATGCTAATCAGTCTCTACTGAGCACAGGTCAGAACCAGGACACAATGCCAGCTCCAGTCTGTAAGGCATCACCTTTTGTGAGCCATTAATGAGTGTTCATGAATTAAAAAAAGCAGAAAAAAGAAAGGAGAACTCAGTTTGCATTTGGAGAGTGAGATAGTAAATAGAGAATAGAAAAGAATTTACATACCTAAAAAAAGAAATTATAAAATTTATTCAAACTTACATGCTGAAATTTTCCTTCCTTGTTCTTCCTGACTGGATAGAATGTCAGGGAGTGAGTGATAAACTAGGCTTTGGGGTGAGGCTGTTGTTTGCTCAGTGTTGGAATTGCACTTTCCTTTTTCTTTTACTACCTGTGTAAGTGCAGCCACATAGCTACTTAGTGTGAGTGAAGAGGGGATGGGGAGACTCCTCCAATCAGTAACGTCTGTGAGATTGTTGGTATTGATTTTTCCTCCTGAGTGACACAAGTTAAGTGGCTCTTGACAGGAATTTTCTTCTTGATGACAATTGACTTCTGATTGCCTGGACATCTCACAGCCACTGGCAGGAGAGACTGGCACCTGCAAGGAGAAGCTCAGAGTGTCTCCAGCTCCATTGCAAGCTTTCCCCACTAGGATGCTCTTAACACTGCCTCCATGAAGGACCAGGTGGCAGCAAAGGAGAAATGTTACAAAAGAGGCAGGCCTGTTTGCTGTGGACCTTTGATCCAATCAGCTTGGAAACTCTGGAAATTCCTAATATGTTAATTGGCTTATCAGCATCATTATCATCATCATCCTTATTATTATACTTTGGGATGGGCCTGTATAATCCCAAAGATATACAGATGGAAAGTGAAAATGTTTTTAATCATCTGAAGAGTTTGCTTGCAGGTCACTAAACATGAGAGTGACTGATGAATCATGCTTCATTCTGCCCATTTTCATCCAAATTTAGAGCTATTATGTTTAATAAATAAACATGAGAGTAACTGATTCAAATGTCTGAGTGTTATGCAAAGTAGGTTTTAGAAATCTACAGATTTCTAGACTGGTGACTAACTGGGGAGAAGGAGCAGGGCTGTGAAGACTGATTTCCTTGACACTTCTTGGTTAGGATAGAAAAGCAGAGATTAAACCATCAGGAACATCGGCGACCCTCTTTGCTTTACTTTTTTGGACAAGACAATGAAAATATTTACTTATAATGTGTACTTCACCTTCAAGGAAAACTTGAGGCAGCCGAAATTGAAACATGCAAAATAGTAGAGTTAAAATGTAGATGGAGAACTCAGAAATTTAGATGAAGAACAGAAGGAATTTTACTAGAATACAGTTAATGCAATTGAACACCAAACTTGGTTCTGATCAAAAGTCAACAATAATAATAGTAGCTATAAAGATATTAATAATAGTTTCAATTACCTTGTACCAAGTGTTTTTATGCATTATTTCTAATCTTTGCAACAACTTCACAAACAACAACAAAAAATCCAGAGGCTCAGAAAAGACAAGTAATTTGACAAGAGCCACAGACATGGTAAGTGATGGAGCCAAGATTCAGATTCAGAACTCCCTGAGTTCAAAGCCCATATGTGATAAAACGTATCTTTGCAGGACATATTCCTGGGCTCTACAGGGCAAGTTACTGAGATATAAGATGCCTGACAGCCCTAGTAAAGGCCCAGTATTGGAAAGAATTATGCAGTCCTACAGCCACTCATCAGTGAGTTGCCTTGGAATGTTGATTGTGTGTTTGTCAGAGGAGGATTTTTGGTATACATACTGGTTCAATTTCTGAAAAGCCTCTTAGGAAACGAGCTTCCAGGGTCCATATTTCTATTGCAGAAACTGTTAAAACAGAGCCACCTAAAATATAGCCTTTTTTTTTTTTTTAACCACTCCGTAAAGGAAGTCTCAGTTGCTCTGTACTAAGATGGGAAGAAAGGCTCATAGTTTGACTCTGGCACAAAGACCTGAGCAAAAGGAAGCTGACCCTGACCCTGGCCACCTGATGCCACCATCCAGATGGCATAGCAGACTCAAGCTCCTCATGCTAGAAACTAGGATTATGGTTAACTAGGAGTCTGGGACTCTTCGTGGCATCTTTTTTTGTGAACAAAAATATACATAAATGGTAAGTATATTTGTAGCCATAAGAGTCTTTACTCTGTAATAACCATGTTAATGTTCTCATAAAAAGATACGGGGCAAGAGCAAAGTGACAGAAAGGCTGATTAGCATTTTATGACAGAATTAAGCTGCATGACAAATAACTCACTTGTTTTATGCCCTAGCAAATTCTACTTTCAAATGCCGGAGGTGCTGGGATGTTTTTGTTCATTTATTTGTTTTTTATATTTAACCATGAAGTCGTTCAGAGCAATTTGTAGGAAAATGGAATACAATAGTAATAGTAAATATGATTAGTGCTAATGTTTATTAATAATCTCTTCTAACATTTCTGTGAAAATTACTCTTTTTTTTTTTTTTTTTGCTACTGGATTTCCAAGCATATATTGATTTAGAAGTGGAGGAAAGTGTTCAGACCACTACTTGTCAATCTTTTCATGTGATAGATTTTCCAAAATTCAACAATTTTGGCATTAGTTCTCCCTAACTTGGGGAAACCACACTGAGGCCATTAATTCTGTGAGTGTTAAAGGGGAAGTGACTTCTAGTTTGTCCAAAGTACCAGATTCTAGATTGAGAACTCCCTCTGTACTTGGAGTTTTGTTACAGATAAAGAATGGGGGCTGGGTGTGACGGCTCACGCCTGTAAACCCAGCACTCTGGGAGGCCAAGGCAGGTGGATCACCTGAGGTCGGGAGTTCGAGACCAGCCTGACCAACATGGAGAAACCCCATCTCTACTAAAAATGCAAAATTAGCCAGGCGTGGTGGCATGCGCCTGTAATCTCAGCTACTCGAGAGGCTGAGGCAGGAAAATCGCTTGAACCTGGGAGGCCTCAGAGGTTGCGGTGAGCCGAGATCACGCCATTGCACTCCAGCCTGGGCAACAAGAGCGAAACTCCATCTTTAAGAAAAAAAAAAGAATGGGGAAAGGTGGAAAGAGGCAGAAGAGACACCTTGCTCAGTTCAACAAAACATTAGTTATCGTTGCTTGGAAATGATTCAACAGCTGGTTTTCTCATCTACAGATGAGAAACGGCAGGTTTCCTTAATTGCTGGTGGTAGATGATAATATTAGTTCTCATTTACTTCATTAACAGTATAATATTAATATATCAAAATTACCAACACAAAGTAAAAAGATGAAAAAAAAAAAAGAAAGAAATGTGCTGGGCAGCTGGAGATGTGCAAGAAGACAATCTAGTCCCTGACCTCCAACAATTCAATCGATTTGGAAAGCCAAGATGATTGAATGAAACTATTAATGAGCAATGCAGGGTGATATAATAAAGTGCTTTAGGATATGGAAAAAAATTACGTAGTCACTGTGGTCTTGATTGCATCTGTAATTTAGATTGATAACATTTTATACATTCTAACTGCTGACAAACATTTATTGGATTGAGAGTCAAGAGATGCTAGTCTGGTTGCCACTTTGTATGACTTTGAATAACCTACTTAACATATATAAATATATATGTAATAATACATTATAATATATAAATGTATATTTTATTAAAATATATGTAATTATATATATATTTCTGGATAAGACAAAGAAGGTGAGATTAGATGATCTTCAAAGATCCTTTCTGTTCTAAAATTTTATGAGTTAATGATTCTGGCTACTATCACTAAGATGATTTCAGTTTTTTCCATAAAGCCTGGGAGGTTCAGAGACTTGCAAAGTGCTTCTCCTCCAAGGTAGCAGTGTCTATCAATCTTTTCTGATAAGTGGGATTCTGGGGCTCCAGTCCCAAGGGGTTTTAGAGCCTGGCCTATATAAGGGTGGGGGCTGGAATGGCCCTTTGTTTCAGAGTGTACAGCGAAGGCACCATCCCAGGGCAACATTGGAATGAAGAGTCTAGGGGTTTGGTCAGCCGTAGTATCGATTTGCAGGGACTAGACAGAGATAAAAACTAAGTGAGGGGCAAACTCAGAGACAGCAAAACTGAGATGAGGGTCAGAAACAGAATCTGAAGAGATGATCTGAGTTTGAAAGTATAAGCACAGGGTGAAGAGGAAACTATTAATTTTAAGCACAGATGACAGATTCTCCTTCACAGGCTCACTATATAGCAGCCATCTTCACCCACTACTTCATATGAACTTGGCTTTCTCCTGTAAGGGTAAGCCCATGAATTCCTTTATGTTCTCTTGCCTTATCTCTTCCGTGGGCCTTTGAAATGGTAGTTGTCTAGGGCTGAGGATATAGCTTTGGTATGAAAACTTCTCAACTGTCTACTGCAGGTCTCTTTTTTACTCAATTCACCCTCCATTCTACTACTAGCATAGTGATTTTTCTACAGTATACTATCTCTGACCTTGCCACTCCTCTGCATGGGAAACTTCATAGCTATCTTTGTCAGAACTTAAACCTTTAAGATCTTCTACAATATGGCTTCAACTTGCTTTTTCCACTGTATTGGAAAAACACTTCTATCATAATTATGCCTCTTGATGTTTCTCAAATACACACTATCTTTCCCCACTATCGTGCCTTCATTCATGATGATTCTCTTTCTTGGAATGCCTTTTCCCTGTCAAAATTCTACCTAAGCTCCAATCCAATCTCAGTTTACTATTAGAAACCTCTTCAGAACATCTCCCATCAGATATACTCTTTCTGTCCTTTGAATTTCCATGGCCAATTTCCCCTTCTTTTTTGAGTTTATTATTTCTACCTGTATTTTGCTTATTTCTATACTTATCGTCCCTGTACTATGAGGTCATGGCCTCTTTTGGGGAGGGACCATATGCCCCCAGCACCTCACATAGTGTCTGATACATGATAAGCATTGATGAGCAGACTTAGTTGTCTGTTGAGATCCTGATACAGGCTGGAGAAGTTGGGTAGACATTAAAAAAAAAAAAAGACAAAAAAAAAATCATGTAAAATCAAGAAGTGTTTCTACTCGTTTTACTTGGCATTATACATTCATTTATGCAACATACATCCACTCTCCATCCCGCTGCCAAACATGCTGCTGTTGTCTATGAAACATAAAGCAGTATAGGATAATGGATTTTATCATTTTTTTCACAATTATGAAACATATGCAAACAAGTGCAAGCCTATCTCGAATTGTTAATACTTTAATTGGAATAACTCATTTAAACTGTCCAAGCAATTGTGTTAAAATCCATGTGCCCATTTTCAAGCAAATTTCTGGAATGCAGGTGTTTCAAATGAATAAAAATACACCCTTCTTTCTTCTCTTTCTCCTCCAGGGAGATACTCCATTTTATTTTCCAGCATAAATAAACGAACTTGTTTAATTTAACCTCATAACTCTCATTTTAAAGACATCTTTTTTTTTTTTTTTTTTTTTTTTTGAGATGGAGTTTCACGGGAGGCTGAGGCAGGAGAATTGCTTGAACCCGGGAGGTAGAGGTTGCGGTGAGCCGAGATCGTGCCACTGCACTCCGGCCTGGGCAGTGAGAGTGAAACTGCATCCCTAGAAACAAAGAAAAAAAAATGGTTTCTTTTTGCCTAGGCTGGAGTGCAATGGTGCTATCTTGGGTCACTGCAACCTCCACCTCCCAGGTTTAAGTGATTCTCCTGCCTCAGCCTCCTGAGTTGCTGGGATTACAGGTGCGTGCCACTATGCTTGGCTAATTTTGTATTTTTAGTAGAGACAGGGTTTCACCATGTTGGCCAGGCTGGTCTCAAACTCCTGACCTCAGGTGATCCACCTGCCTCGACCTCCCAAAGTGCTGGGATTACAGGTGTGAGCCACCAAGCCCAGCCTTAAAGACATCTTTCCTTCATCTTTGTGGCTTTTATTTTTGGCCCCCATGCTGTACTCCCAAGTGCCCCAGTCAGTGTGATGTAACTATGGATAACTTCTTTAATCAGACTGGCTTCAAATCTTACTTCTGCAGGATTACTAGCCCTGTGACCCTCCACTGGTTTGTTAATCTCTCTCTGCTGTATTTCCCTATCTGTAAAATGAGGATGATGAGAATTGGGTTGTGGTTGAGTAATGAAGTGAGTTAATGTCTGCAAGGCACTTAGCACAGGGCCTGGTATGTAAGTATTGGCCATGAGAACTCTTGTTGATTGTTAAGCTTAGAACTGAACTAGTCTTTTAAAGCTGTTTAAACTCAAGTGCCACGTGGCTATTTCCTGGTTAAACTGAGATCCATGCTGATCTCTAGACTGCCTTTCCCAGTTTTGCCTACACAGAGCCACCTCTCTATCTTGTATCTGCGCAAGGTTTTGTTTTGTGTTTTCATTCCCTGATGTACCACTATCCGCTAGTTCATACGGAGACTTCATTAGGCTCTGACGGGTAGCTTTCTTTATTGTCTTAGCTTGAGAATGGTAATGGCTAATATCCCATGTTGTATTTTTGTAGAGGCTGAGAGGAAAATTTCCACCATAAATGGCACTGTGCTATTGGTTAGAGGCATATTGAAACTTTTTACCTTTCCCTATTGCATTCAGGGAGAAGAGGCAGGGCTTGGTGGAGGAGCAGTTTGATTTGAAAGAGCAAATTCTAACAACAGCAGAGAGACTGGGGGAAGAGCTGTTAGGCAGCCTTCCAAACATACCATACTGTTGATTCTAACAGTAAAGGGGCTCTCTTCCTAATCACTCACTTTTTATTTCCGAGCCCTCTTGACAACGGCAGTGGAGATGAAGGCTGCTATTACAGATGTGACTTGTGCATTAGAGTTAGCCAACTTGTAAACTCCTGAGATTAAAAGCAAATTAGGAAAACATGTATGTGACTTGTGCTTCTTGGGGAGCTTTTTACTCTTGTCAAGATATAAAACTAGTAAAGTTAATGCATACTCTTTTCTTTGATTCCAGTCAAGAGTGAAACCAAACTAGATCAGAGGCTCTTTGTACCTTTGACCTAGCACAGAGCTGAGCCCATGGTGGGCACTGAATAAATGTTAGTTGACTCTGAGATGCCTTCCCATTAGCCATTTGGATTGTCCGATGCAGAACAATTTTCTTTCTTTTATCTATTAATAGTTCCCAAGTTGTCACCAATTCAGTGTGCATTCTGGTACAGTTTAATCGGTTTTTAAAAGACAAATGATCATTTGCTTTTTCCTGGACACAGTCCCTTTTCTTATGTAATCAAAACAGTGACAAAAAAGCAATGGCCCTTTTTGTTAGAGTATCATGTTGAGATTTCATTTCTTATTCATATTTATCACTGACATTCATTCTTATCTATCACTCCCCAATCCCTTTCAGCCTATTTTTCATTTCCAATGAATATTTGTGTTTTGGAATAATTTTCCCGAAGATGAGTATATCTTAGTTTGTATACAGTTGGCATTGTTTTTCAAGTTCAAACTTCTTTTTTTTACACATTTAAAGCCTTAGGACTTTGTTTTCCCTCCCTAAGTTTTCATCATGTGCAGTGTTTTCCCATTCAGTTTCATCAGCATCACTGATTAATAATTTCTTCCTATTCCCAGATCATGTAACTGTGAGCACAATCATAGGCTCTGAGAAAGCACTTAGCAAATACTTATTAATTTATTGAGTCATAAGTTGAAGGTGTTATTAGATTATTTCCACAGTGAAAACAGTGCAAATTTTCAGATGCAAACTATTAAAAAGGTGGTACTCTGAGAATGGTCCCATCTGCCTTTATTCATTAAAATTCATAGTATTATTCATTCTGATTCTTTTGCAATGCCATGATGCGTGCTTCTGATTTCTGGGATTAGGAAGGGTGAAAAATGAGTGAAACTTGGTGGAAAGAAAGAAGGTTTGAGATGAATCAAGGTGCACTCACAAAGAGATGAGGGGCCAGGACTAGGGTCAGTACTTCCAAACTAAAGACTGTTCAAACTAACAAACTCCACTCATTCAGATTGGCCTCAACAGCTTGGCAGAGTAGGAAAGGAATGCTTTTTTTGTTTTTGTTTTTGTTTGTTTTTTGTTTTTTTTGGAGACAAGGTCTCTCTCTGTTGCCCAGGCTGGAGAGCAGTGGTGCAGTCTCAGCTCACTGCAACCTCCACCTCCCAGGTTCAAATGATTCTTGTGCCTCAGCCTCCTGAGTAGGTATGATTACAGGCATGCACCACCACACCTGGCTAACTTTCGTATTTTTAGTAGAGATGGGATTTTGCCAGGTTGCCCAGGCTGGTTTTGAACTCCTGACCTCAAGTGATCCACCCACTTTGGCCTCCCAAAGTGCTGGGATTACAGGCATGAACCACCCCACCTGGCCCAAAGAAGGGGTTTTAGCCGGCTGTGGTGGCTCACGCCTGTAATCCCAGCACTTTGGGAGGCCGAGACAGGTGGATCATGAGGTCAGGAGATCGAGACCATCCTGGCTAACACGGTGGAACCCCATCTCTACTAAAAACACACAAAAAATTAGCCAGGCGTGGTGGCGGGCACCTGTAGTCCCAGCTACTTGGGAGGCTGAGGCAGGAGAATTGCTTAAACCTGGGAAATGGAGCTTGCAGTGAGCGGAGATCGCGCCACTGCACTCCAGCCTGGGCAATAGAGTGAAACTCTGTCTCAAAAGAAAAAAAAAAAAAAAAAAAGAAGGGTTTTTAGAGCCAAACTGCTTGGATTGCTGTATCAACTCAGTAACCTATTAGCCATATGGTCTTGGACATGCAGTTAAACTTGTTTTGCGCCTCCCTTGTCTCCTTCTCCTCTTCTTCCTTCTCCCTTCTCCTTCTCCTCATTTTCTTTTTTCTTAGGAGGGGTTGTTGGGACCTAGCTCATTCATAAGCAGACTATATCTGAGTTGTTGTGTGTATTTTTAAAAATCATGAGATATTTCAACCATAAAGAAAAGTACACTGATACAATAAAATTCATGGGCACTTCGGCTACTTTGTTTAATTTTAACATTTTGTATGTTTGTTTCACATTTTTTTTAAAAGAAATAAAACATAACACATTCAGTTTTATTCTACTACGTCTTCCTTCCTGACCACATTTCCTCTTCCTTCCTGAGCTTTGCATTTATCCCTTTTGTAGTATCCCTTCAGGATTCTCTAAAAACACGTAGTGTTGTTTTACAAGTTTTAAGCTTTGTATGAATAATATCATATTGTACATATTCTGCTGAAACTTGACTTTGGCCCAACGTTGTTTCTGAAATTTGTCTTTATGCATGTAATTGTAATTCATTCATGTTACCAGTTGCATAGTATTCCATCAAACCTTAATATGTCATTGCATGCTGCTGGTGCTGTACACTTGCTGCTTATAGTTTTACTTTTTTAATCGTTACAAATTTGGGCTATCATAAGTATTTCTGAATATACACGTATGTACACTTGTTTAACAGTTTCTCTGAGACATACACCTAAGAAGTAATGTTGCTAAGTTGAAGGTATGAATATTTTTAAGTTTATTAGATTTTGCCAAACTTTTTAAAGTGATTGTACCAGTTTGTACTTCTACCAATTATGTAAGAAGTTGTTATTGGTCCACAACAATTGATAATAGTAGGAATTTTAAGGTTTTACCCATCTGATAGTTGTTAAATGGGATACCATTATTGTTTTAACTTTCAATTCCCTGAATACCAACAAAGCTGAGCACTTATTCATATCTTTATATATCTTTTGCCTTGCCTTTTTATGAATTATCTGTTGATATAAACAATGTGCTATGGATTTTTTTAACGTTATGTGTTTATCTGTGTTTTCACTTCTATTCCTTCTATAATTTAATTTTCTATATTAAAACTGTTTTTAAAGCACACAAACAGTGTAGCATAACTCAGATACATTTATTGTGATTAATAAGGTAATTGGTTTTATTTCTTCCATCTTATTTTTTATTCTGCTCTCTCTATGCTTTCTTCTAGTTTTACTGCCTTATGTTGATTATTATTTTTATTCGTTTTTCTTCATTTACCATTTGAAATTCATGCCTTCTGCTTTCACCTTTTAAAGATCAGCCTTAACATTTTAACCTGCATGTTTGGCTTAACAATGTCTTGATTGTGTTCTTCTAAAGTCTTCTTGTGTTCTCCTGAACAACAGAACAAGCTTAGAATTTGTTTTTTCTCTTTTGTACATTTTTATTGTTGAATACTTAAGATTTGCCTGGATTTATAGTTATCAATTATCATCATTACTGTTGATTTTATAGTTAATTACTATCTAGATTCACCACACTTTAAACAATTTTATTTGATTATCATTCTTTCATGTGTTTTAGCCCTTTTTTTGGGTTAAAAATTCTTTCCAAAGTCCATTCTTTATGACTTTTTGAGCCAGTGTCTGTTAGTGAAAACTCTGTGACTGACTTTGCTTGAAGCGGTCTTTATTTCAGTCTGACTCATGAGTAATGGTCTAGATATGTAAAGAATTAAAGGTTGACCACTGTTTACTTTCAGGACTTCAAAGATATTATTCTTTTGTCTTCTTTTTCTATGGATGCTTTTGAGAAATCTATAGTTAATCTAATTATTGTTCCTTAGTAGGTGGCCTGGATTTTCTCTCTGGATACTTTTAGATCTTCACTTTGGTGTTTTGGAGCTCTGCAATGGGTTTCTAGGTTTGGATTTATATTTACTTATTTTGCCCATAAAAATTGTATATTCTGAATTACAGCTTTGTTCAATACTTGTAAATCCTCTGCTGTTATCTTTTCAGCTAGTGCATCTTCCACTTCTATTTTCATTTTTTGGAACTCCTATTAGACATATATTGGGCCTACTTATTCCATCTTACATATTCTTTGACACTGTTTCACATTTTTCATCTCTTCAATTTCTCTAAATTTAATTCTGGGTAATTTTCTCTCAAATATGTCCTTTTTTATTTTTAATCTTTAATTTTTGTGGGTTCATAGTAGGTGTATATACTTATGGAGTACATGAGATGTTTTGACACAGGAATGCAATGTGACATAAGCACATCATGGAGAATGGGGTATCCATCTCCTCAAGCATTTATCCTTTGAGTTACAAACAATCCCATTACACCTCTAAGTTATTTTAAAAGGTACAATTATTATTGACTATAGTCACCCAATTGTGCTATCAAATAGTAGATCTTATTCATTCTTTCTGATTTTTTTTGGTCCCATTAACCATTCCCACCTCCCTCACATCCTTTTATGTCTATTATCTCTTTAGTTATGTCTAATCTGTTTAACCTGAGTTTAATTTTCTATTTTTTATTAACTATTTTTAAAACACACAAACAATATAGAGAATACTGTAGTGAATGATTAGGAATTTACCATTAAGCTTCGGAAATAAAAACCTTATATCTTTTGTTGATTTTGTTTCATTTACTTCACTTAATTTTTATTAAAGAATTATGTTTCACTTTGTTCTTTTGAAACTTTTCTGTTACTCATTTGTAGTGTCTTGCTCATTTTTATAATTTCTATTCCTTTTATGATTAGCCATTTAAAGTATTTATTCTGCAATTTTCCTGACAGTTTTATTATTGGAAAGTTTTAGAAGTTGAATACTGCTATTTGTTTTATATGCCAACTCTTGTTTACTGAGGAGATTTTCCTGATGGGTTTTACAATTTTGGATTATAAGCTAATTTAGCAGTGCATTTTCTGTTTGAATCATGGGTATCCCGAGTTGAGGGTTTGCCTCCCCTAGAAAGTTTGTTTGTTTTTTCCAGGTATCCTAGAGGCATTGACAGGCCAGAACCCATTTTTATAATTCCTAGAGATTGATAGTGGTAAATGCACATTCTACACAGAGTGTACTCTCTATTCACAGAGACACATTCCTAGTTGCAAGTTCCTAAAGTAAACTTTACTTTCTTTCTATCAGTGCCCAGAACATGTCAAAAAATTTTTTTCCTGTTATTTTCCTTTGCTAGTAAATAGTTTTTTATTTTTGTTTACTTTTTCACTGAATTTATAGCCCCGTGAGATTTCTGGTTTGGTGAGGTGTCTTAATTCCAACTCTGTCTGTTATTTCATCTCCTGGTCCTGTCTGGGCATAAAATTCAAGCACCCTACATTACAGAAACCAGGAACTCTCCCCATGTTCAGGCTGCTGCGGTTTCAGCTCTTGTGCTAACTCCACATACTCACTCCTCTGGATTCAGATCCCTCTTTGTTTTTGGTCTCTGGAGTTGTCTTTCAGTTTGTCAGATGCTTAGCTCTTTAGCAGGTGTTTATATTATTTTAGCCCATATTTCAATGTGGTTTTTGGTAGGAAGGTTTATTTGGTTTTCTGGTTTCCCAAACAGAACTCCCACTGAAATTCTTTAAGGTATTCCTTTTTATTTTTAAAATTTCAGTAATAATACATACTTTGCAGCTTCGTATAAGAACTGAAAATAGTATGTGCAAACTATCTCTCTGTGTCTGGCGATGTCTAGCACATAGTAAATATTTGACTAAATAGTTGTTACTAATTTTATTTTTTGTTAGCACATGAATAAAACATGAAAAAATAAGCCATGAAGGAATATTTTGGATTACTTCTTATCATTAAGGAAACACTTCTGGGAATTTTCTGTGGAGTAATAACTTGGATCAGGGCCCAAGTTTTGATTAGATTTTATAAAACTTTTGTTGAAGGCCTACTGTGGGCTTAGGTCTCTGCCATATTCTATAGGTTCCTCAGTTCTAGTGTGGGAGATAGTGCCATCTCTAAACCATGTGCTGCTTTTCCTGAAAAAAAAAATTCCTCAAGTTTACATTGAATCACAAAGCCAATATTAGGGACACCAAAGGATTTAACGTCATCATCTCTCCGTTATTTTATCTTTTAGCCATCTGGCAGCTGTATCATCCCCCACTCACTTCACACTTCCTTTTGCCAATTCAATAAAGAAATTGAGTATTTATAATGCCTGCTATGTACACATTGTTCAGGGCATTCTGAGAAATATAGATGTAGTATAAGAACATGTTCTTATCCTTAGATTACTTAGAATCTGTTTAGAAACATAAGGTATCAGAAATTATAAACAAGAACAACAACAAAAGTCTGTGTAATAACATACCAGGATTAGCTATGTAAATAATAATGCTCTGGGATTTCAGAGAAGGGAAAAAGGCAAACCTAGGTTTGTGAGTAGAGCTTGAGTGAATTTACTTACGCAGGAAAGGAAGAGAGAGATCATATTAGGAAAGCTAAGAAAATACCATGAACAAAGGCACAGAGGAAGGCACCACGATGCCAGAGAAAAGAGCTAAGAACCTGGTAATAGAAAACTTAAGAGTTCTGGCTGAGTGACCTTCCGTGTCCTAATCTTCTATATGAGAAGTTCATCTTCTTTGTCATTGGGAATATCTCAGGGTTGGACATACCAAATATTTTGGGTGATACATCAGTTAAGATAAGAGAGAGAAAACCCAATTCAGCTTAAGAAAAAAAAAGAAATATATTGTTTTCTGAACTGAAAAGATAGAGGGTCACTTTTCATAGGTGTTTTGATCCAGGGACTCATAAAATTCCACCTGGATCTGGTTGTCCTCCATCCCTCAGCTCTTCTCGCCTTCATAGTTGGTTTCAATATCAGCTTCCATGTGATGGCTGCTAGTACCACCAGGACTCCATCTTCTGAGGTTCAAATGTAGCAGAAAAAAGACCACCACTTTATTTCAGCAGATCCAACCACGTAGAACAGCATCTCATTAGTCCTCATTGGGTTACTCACGTATCCCAAGGGAATGTGACACTCAGTAGGCAGGCCTGAGTTGTGAACTAGAGATGGAGTTAACTCTACTTGGAGCATATGGACTGAGAGAAGAAGAGGGAATAGATGAAATATTTCCCAGATGAAATATTATATTTGATTACTTAAAAAAGAGGTAGTTGGGTTCTGGCAGCCAAAATGGCAGAGTCCGCTGTGAGAGAAGAGAAGTTAATATATGGACAGATATTAAAGCCAGATGGGTCATTTCACATCTTGGGCAAAAGTCTCAGTCTTTGGACAACTTGATATTCATATCTGTAATGGTGCCTACCAGTAGTATTACTTGGAGGACCAAGAGACCTAATGAGTGGGAAAATGCTTTGTAAATTACAAAGTACTATAAAATCATAAGGTGTCTGCATGTTACATGAATAAAAATAAACATAAGAAAATGAGGGCATTTGGCTGGACTTTGAAGGGATATGGGTGGACTGAGGCCATGCTAAATAAATGTTTTTTGAGGGGGTTTCTGGGGGAGTCACTAAAGATTTTCTATGTGAAAGACAGTGCTATATTTATGTCCCATGGTTAATCTCCTTAAACTTTGACCTGTTCTCCTTTCTAGAACCTCTATGCACACTCTCCTCTTTCTCCCCATGCACAGATTTCTTTTTTTTCATGAGAGTATACCCTAAACAATCATTAGGGGTCTAAACAATCTTTATAATTGCCCCAATTTCGCATAGCATCTTGGAATGGGTGAAGGACAGGAAGGGAATAGCCCTAGGTTTCCAAATTCCTGTATTCTCTTCTTGTTGAAGTTGAAGATGCTGACAGTGTCGCCTATTATTTTACAAAAAGCGGATTTTGTCCCTTCCTCTTCCTGGCTTTCTCAGCCCTATCTCTTCTTTGTATTGTCTGGATTATCAAGTATTTCTAGATATTCAGGGGGCTTAAACAGAATTATCTGGTTGACAACTGTTAACAAAATCAGGAAATCAGATTATTTCTTTGAACAGTTTTCAGAGGAAACAGACCCGTGAGCCAGGTACTTCAGACCCTGAAGTCAGACAGGTTGGATATGTATTTTTTTCTGTCTTCAAACATAAGACAAAAGTTGGAATGATTCCATTGAAACAATATTTTTTCTGCCTGTGGCCATTCTGATACTTTTTCTCAGTCTACAGTAGTGCTTCCTTCATTTTGCATCCTGTGTCCTCTGCTCTTTTAACCATCCCTTCCTCTCATCCAGATCAGCTCTTTATTCCAATGAGAAGGGAAAGAATGCCACCTTTTCTACTCAAGAGTTAAGAAAAGCTGAAGGGCTGGCTTTGAGTGGTGAACACGTTTAAATCACAGGATGAGTTTTCAGGCTGATTCTAAGCCTCTGGTTTGGAAAACAAACACAACAAAATAATTTAATTCTTCACAATTGAAACAACATATGGATTTTTAAATGGAAAACTTGCTTCAATTTTGCTTTATATGGCTAAATACTTGATTATATTGATGATATAAAATATTGCTGGTGTCCACTGACTCCCAAAACACTAACACTGATTGGCTCCATGAAGACAGAGCATGGCCCCTCACTCATGGTTGATGTAGGCAAATGGAATATTAGAAAGAAAATGGCACTGATCTATGGGTCTTAACATTGAGGTAAATATCAAAATGCAATCAGAGTTTCCTGACTGCTGAGGTGGTGGCTTAAATCATGTGAGTTGGCAAATTAAAGCAGTATACATGTATTGCCTCAGACAGACAGATAGATAGATAAATTTTTGCCAAATTTCTATCCTAAGACCATCCACTTGCCTAGTATGTAGAAGGCTCATTGTTGATGCCCATCAGGCTTTCTTGCTAGAATTCTGAAAGTTCCTTCTTGGGCTTGGGGTCCCTTGAAGAGAAGAAAACTAGGGATTTTATTGGTCCTCTACCACCTAGACTACAGACTTTGCTTTCTCAGTGATATGGTTTGGCTGTGTCCCCACCCAAATCTCATCTTGAATTGTAGCTCCCATAATTCCCATGTGTTATAGGAGAGACCCCAGTGGGTGGTAATTGAATCACAGGGGCAGTTTCCTCATACTGTTCTTGTGGTAGTGAATAAGTCTCATGAGATCTGATGGTTTTATAAGGGAAAACCCCCTTTGCTTGGCTCTCATTCTCTCTTGTCTGCCACCATGTAAGATGTGCCTTTAGCCTTCCATCATGATTGTGAGGCTTCCCCAGCCACATGGAACTGTGAGCCCATTAAACCTCTTTTTCTTTATAAATTACCCAGACTCGGGTATGTCTTTATCAGCAGCATGAAAATGGAATTAATATACTCAGGTTTTCCTTTCTGTAGTTTCAGTTACCCACAGTCAAGTGTGATGTGAAAATAGGTGAGCACAGATACTTTGAGAGGCAGAGAGAAGGAAAGAGAGAGAGAGACCACATTCACACAAATTTTATTACCGTATATTGTTATAATTTTTTTATTATTAGTTGCTGTTGGTAATCACTGACTCACTCATTCCACCCCTTCTCAGCTCCTGGAAACCACCATTCTACTTCCTGACTCTATGATTTTGACTACTCTAGGCACCTCATATAAGTGGAATCATACAATATTTATCCTTTTATAACTGACTTAACTCACGTAGTATAATGTCCTCAAAGTTCTTTCATGTTGTAGCATGTGTCAGAATTTCTATCCTTCTTAAGACTGAGTAACATTCCACTGTCTTAGGAGAATTTTGATTGCAAGAAGCAGAAACTAGCCTAAGAAAAAGAAAATTTATTTTGAGCTTGATCATACCAGGCATTCAATGATAGAAAACAGAGGCCACAAGAACACTGAGTCTAGACTGTTCTAGCATATCATGGAGGGTACTTCCTTTGTCTCTCATCTAACTGGACTCTTTCTGTCTCATTGTTTTAGAACTCCCTATACAGGTCAAAAAGTCTGCATGCTTTGGCTTACCCTGGGGTGGTTCCTCTTGGGTGGGGCATCCATTGGTTCAAATGTCTGGGGAAAGGTCAAACAGGTTACAGACATTTAAGTAAGGGCAGCTTCTCTGAAGTAAGTCTCCTGATTACTGGCACCTTTGATGAAACCGGTAATCAGCCAGATTTTACTATCAGGTGCCTACTTTGCAGAGCTGTTAAGATTAAATTACTATATACATACAAAATTCTTAGAATGCAACACATAGTAAAAGCTCAGGGCCACTCACTTTCTTTGTGCCTTGGGCAAGTTATTTCCTTCTTTCAGATCTCAGTGTTCCATTGTCTGTAAATGAGAGTTTTAGACTAGGTCCTTTCTAGTTCTACCATAGAGCATGGTCTCACCTGAAGATCAGTGGATGGACTAAGTGACCAGGGGTTTCTTTGTTTCTTCCTTATCTTATTCAACTTCCTAGAGTAGGCTCCATTGCTGGGCTGCTCATTAAGTTTTTTTTCTTTTTAGTGGTGTGAATAATTAATTGCTGCTATCATTAAGACTCCTAGCAACCAAGTTCTGTCCCACATCTCCTCTAGTGCAGCATGTACTTCCTGGGCAGATGAAGAAATAACAGTGTGTGAGAAATCTGTTAGCAATTAGCATGGCCAACTGGACTTTTCTCAGGAGGATACACAGCATCCCCCTTCAAAAACAAGGATTCTGCTCCTCCACACCAAAGAGAACCAACTGATGTGTTCAATATTTAATAAATGAACTGAAGCTCTAATGAGGTGGAGACATTATACATGGACAGTTGTCTCCTGAGGGGCAAGCTTCCTCCTGAGATCGCATCAACTGTGATCAACTGTGCCATTATGATTTAACCAGAGGCCTTGCCTCCTCCAGCAGGGGGGAGTTCACAGCTCATTTTTCACCTGTCTGGCATCATCTAGGATTTGCTCACCTCTCCAGTCTCAGTTCTAGAGTCTGAGCATGAAAGATGCAGCAGGAACCATTAGCCTTTCTCCATGGTTGTTAACCTCTCTATGTGAACTTGGTAATTCTCTCTCAGTGGGGAGTAAAAAATTCCATGTGGGTCAATGAGCACAGGGACGTTAGGTTATTAAAAAACTTCAAAACCCTAGAAATGGTTTGGGGATGGGAACCACACAGGGTCATGGATAACTGGTGAGATTTCAGAAATTAGAATTTGAAGGGCAATGGCCATTCAAATGAATGGGTCATTTTAATGGGTCAGCTTGCCTTACTGTAACTTGGTCACTTGACATCTTTTCCTACAGGGAGGGCTATGAGTTCCAGGGACATATTATTATACCTGCCACTTTCTACCTGCCTGTAAAGGCAAGTAAACATGCTGACTCTAGAACATTAAAACTTGAGGGATGCTGAGAAGGGGTCATGTGGCCCTTTCTAATTTTTCTTTTTCTTGGTTTTGTTCCATGTTCTATCTGTACTCTCCTGTCATGTCCAATTCTCTCAACTGCCTTTGTCTTTTTTTCTTCTTTTTAACCTTGGACTCAATCACTAAAGTCTCAGGACACATTTTACTATCATACTAGCAATTGTCAATAAGAAACCATGACCTATTTTACTGAGAGTTATAGCAGACAGTTGATTCTCTTGGCATCAGAAATGATGGGTATGAGAAAAAGGAATATTTTCTAAGCAAGTTTGAGGATCACCTTTCTATGACTGATAGCTTCTGTCCAAGTCTTGAGGATTTTACACGAAATGCTTCATGCCAGTAATAGGAGAGGTAATGAGGAATATTCATGTGTGTGCAGTCAGGGCTGATGGAAAGGAGGGTAGTTTGTGGGCAGTGGGGGTGAAGGGATAGTGGAGATTAAAGGTTGCTTATAAGCCTGGGAATTACTTAAGATAATAAACCTTTGTTATTGAAAGTTTGGGATTGAAAAGGGAATAATAAAGCAGTAATCAAAAATGTACTGAAATGAATTTGATGCAAATGAGATGCAGAGAGTGCCCTGGATGTGTTGGAAGAGGATGTCAGATAATTGGAAAGCGTACATTCTGGCCTATGCATGGCCAGTGCCAATCTCTTCAAGAATTGTCTGGAGCCTCTTATGCAAAATCATTTTAAGTTGAACAGGGACATTTTCTTTTCCTGTCAGTTAGAGAGTTGTGAAATTTTATCTATTTTGGTATTTGTTCTATTGGGAAATGGACAAGTTCTGGAAAGAAATCAGGAACAAGTCTTGGCAGACACTCCATACTCATCCTGGGTTCAGCCAACTCACCTTATTCCAGCAACGCCTGGCATGAGAGAAGATGTGGTGGTTTATGTAATGAGAAGGGAGGTATGTCTAGCAAAGACCAAACTCAGGGCACCCAGTCCACCCAGAATCCTAACCTTTGCTCTGTGAATGAGAAGATGATTTTTTCAACAAAAGAGACCACTGGGTGCACAGAGGCAAGCTGTTCAACCCCTCTACCCCTACTAGACCATTCTCTTTCTCCAGCTCCTTCCTGGTACTGCCCCATTAGCCCTATGGAAAAGGTACACCTAATCAGACTGGTCAGATTTCTAAACTTCTGCTTGCAGTAGGCAGGGCTCAAGCCATGAAGCTATGCACTCTGTTCTCTCTTCTACTCTTTCCTGCCATGAAGCTAGTTGGTAAGTGGAGTTTGTCCTTTTCATGGGGCATTCCATCTCTTTCTGTCTCTGCACACATGCCATTGAGACAAGATCATCCATGTTTTCAGGTAGAAGTGTTTAGATTTTAGACATGAGGACAAAGATTTTAGACATGAGGAGACTTCACTGGGCCCTAGTGCTCAGCCTCATGGTTCCGCCCTGTTTTTGCAGAAGGCTTGTTTAGCAGCACCAGACTCTTACCATTACAATGCTTCTTATCTGTCTGCTGATCCTTAGGATCCTTTGAACCCTCCCAAGGGCTGATGGGTAAGGGTGTTTGGCAAAGCAGAATCTTTCACAGAGTCCCCTTATTCTTCCTATAGGCCTGGCAAAATCACAATCCTACTCCTATTACCAAAGGACAGAAATGTTGTGAAATTTTCTCTTTCCAAAAGGATTAAGTCACCCTAACCTGAAATTAGAGAGGTTGAAGTATGATTGGGTTTTAGATATGGTAATGTGCTATGCTAATGTTTGTCTGGACAGAGATAATAAGCTGAATGGCAAAGCTGTGGGAACAGATTTGTGAGGGGAACAAAAAAGGATTTGAGACTCAGAGGAAGGCTTGCGGTGCTGACTAGGGTGGTTGTGGACCAAGAAGAAGGAAAGCCTGGCTGAGGGAGATTTTATTGGCGGTGTCCAGAGTGGCTGTAGTCATGATTCGTTTGTACAGAGAAATGGAAGTTAAGTTTTACCTTAGAGGTGAGAATGTTCTTTTCTGATGACCAAAGAACCTGGGCTCCAAAGGAAAAGCCAGAAGAAAAAAGAAATAAGGAAGGGAAATTGGAAAAAAGATCTGTTTGGATGTCTGAATCTTTAATAAACCAAGATCCCTCCCACTAAAAATAAAGTGCTTTGGGCACTTTAATCTTTAGAGAGCAATTAGTCAATATGCACAGAGTCAGGGATATGTTATCCAAAGTAGTGGAGCAGCTTGCTGGGGTGAAGGATAGAAACCCCAGGAGCATGGTGTCGGGGAGTGAAAAACATACTTTTGGTGAGATTTCAGAAGATAACTCGAACTGCAACCACTGAGTGGTGGAAAGAATCTTAAATGGTTTATGGGTTCAAATTGTGACTATGCCAATGACTAACTATATGACCTTAGGAAGGTTTCATTCCCTCTGTGTTAATTAGTTCCTTGTCACCAAATGAAGAGCTTGTCCCATAACTGCTAAGGTCTCTTTCCGCTCTTTCTATGGTCTTGTAATGTATGATTAGGAATCGTCCTGGGCTATGCTTTGTCACAGGTATTCTGTGTCCACTAAGCACGCTATAGGCCCTCTTTTTGTATTGTCAATTCAGAAACATTTTTGCCCCTTCTGAATACTCGCAATGTTAAATTAAATAAGCAGGAGGCCATTGACCTGAGGCTGTCTTCATACTTTGAGCCCTATTGAAAAAAAAGAAAAAAGCAACCTAACATGGTACATAAACAAACTGAAAACCTAATCATGGAGTATAAAAAACAACCACATCTCAGCCAATCACAAGCAGCAGCTAAGCTTCGGCCAGTCACAGGATGCCAGTTGATCACACCATGTCCAAATAAGGCAAACGCTGAGCTGTAACCTTTCAAGCTATTTCTGTACTTCTATGCTCTGTCTATAAACACTCACTGCCCACATTGCAGGGTGGAGCTCTCTGAACTTCTTCTGCTCTAAGTGCTGCCCGATTCATGAATTGTTCTTTGCTTAAATAAACTTTGTTAAATTTAATTTGCCAAAAGCTTTTCTCCTAACAACAGCAACCCCTTGCTCCCTCTGCCCTGATCCATGATTCAATTTTTTTAGAATTACATTTCCCGTATTCTCTTCTCAGCAGATTGTGTGCCTGATTTGGTTAATGAGATCTACTTATATAGGACTTGGATGCCTAAAAGAAAAAAATAGCATGAGTTTCTGAGGCAGCTATGGGCAGGTGTATAGGCTATACCAAAGGGCAGGCATAGGGCCATGCCAGTGGCTTCTGCACATTCTCCTGAGAATCACCTTCTTCAGTGCTGCAGGCAGCTGAGATCATTAGCAGTGACTTCCCCGTGATTCTTGTATTTCTAGATTTTCTGAGAGCTAGCATCAGTCTCCTTGACCTTTGAAACTGCCAACTTTTAGAGCAGCTGGGTAAATTTCTAATTCTTTATATTAAGTCTCTTCCTGCTTGAAATATCCAGGGTAGCTTCTGATTTTTTGACTGTGTTATTCAGGGTTCTCCACAAAAACAAAACACATAGGATATGTGTTTGTGTGTGTGTGTGTGTGTGTGTGTGTGTATACAATAAAAAAAGCTTTTATTATAAAAAGCTCATGCAATTATGGAGGCTGGTGAGTCCAAAATCTGGTAGGCTGGAGACCCATAAAAGTTGGTGGTGTAGTTCCTTTCCACAGGCTGGTGGCCTGGAGACCTAGGAGAGCTGATGGTGCAGGTAAAGTCTGAAGGCAGTTTGCTGGTGGGCCTCTAGTTTGGGCAGGATAGTCTTATGGTTCTAGTTAGAACTTTAACATAATATGGATGAGGCCCACTCACCTTATAGAGGGCAATCTGCCTCTATAATTTCCTTAATCAGCATTTTCCTGGGATTCAAGGAAACATTCCTGTATGTCACAAACATTTTGCTACACCTGATTTTATAATGTTCAAGTCACAGAGTACCTTGTTGTACATGTTATATAGCCTTCTCTTGCTCTGGGCTCTACTCAAAACTGACAGCCTTATGGGTTATTAGGTAAATGAGTCAAAACATCACATTGAATTATAATATTCAACGAAGTCAGCCAGTGTTAGTGTAATTAGTGTTAATTCACTAATTTAAGTGTTAATATAATCCCCAAATACCTTAATTAACCATCATATTGACCAAGCTCTCGTTAATAAGGTTTTTAGTACCAGTGTAGATTCCAGGAAATACAACCTTAAATGTGTTATATGGAATTGGTTATTTGACTTAGACTTAAAAGTGGAAATGACTTCATCACCAGGAAAAATTGGAATACTGGTAATCTATGGCATGTAGTGATAAAATTTAGTCAAAGTTTCATTTACATTTGCGCACAATTAAGTGTCTATTTGACACAAAGCTTTGGGAGACAAAGTGGCTATTGTAATAGAATATTATGGAGGAAGTGATTAATTGTAGGACTTTGGGATGGATGCTTCTTGGTGCCCTGGGGAGAATAATGAAGGCATGTGATTCCTAGGATTAGAGTCAGACATTTGGATGGATTCTGCTGAATACTTGGACCTTGAACCCCAAATAATTCTGAACTCCTTTGTTAGAAAAATGAGTCCCTTCTTCCATCTAGCAGGCGTTTTGTCTCCTCATTCTTAAAAACACTACAATAAAATTACCCAAATCAGTTAGGAGAAACAAATTATCCTCAAGGCTCACCCCCACCATCTTTCGTTGTCTCCAGGCCCAAACTAGTATAGGATCTCAACAGACTCCAGGTATAAGATAACACAATCTAAACTTGGAGGAGACAGCATATTCATTGAAAGAAGATTTTACCAATGGATTCTAAGGGTGTTGGACCAAAAATAAATAACACAGTATTGGATTGGCCTGAATTTATCAAAATTAGATTCAAAGTTTTATCAGAAACAAATGATATCATTCAAATAATTACTCATTTGGTGAACTTAAACCTGGATTCAACTGTGAATTAGTTTAAATAGAGTTGAGAAGCCAGGCTTTCCTATGTAAAATGTAGAGGAATGAAACTGAAGTCTTTGCAAGAGAGAAATGTTGGATAAAGTTTATCAAACACGACCCCGTTTCTCACTTTGTTGGGAGAGCCTGGATAGCATTCTTTCCAGTGAGGCATGGAGCAAGGCATTGGTGAGGGGGAACACTGCTGTCTTTGGAAAAACTCTTAAATGGCTGTCCTCTACAGGCTGAGAGTGGTGTTGGGAAAAGCCATGATTGAAAAGGGCTTCTGTAAACAAATGGATATTTGTGATCCTGGGATAACAGAGGACAAATAGTGATGCCTAACCACCAAAGACAAGGGATGCATGGTTATAATCATGAGATACGAGTCCAGAACAATAATCAGAATGATTTTGTGTGCAGGGATATGGGGAGATAAGTAGTTAGTCTTGTTATCCTTAGGACTGAAATAGATGGGCAGCCTAATAGAGCCTTATTTCATCTGAATAATTGAAAAACTGTAAGTCTGGTGAGCAAAGAGCCCCAACTTATGTCACAAAAATAGTGATTTAAGTTCTCTCATACAATTTTCAGACTGGAACTAGTTCACAGACCCAAAGATACTTGAGTGAAGGAAAGGCAGTCTTCCCTGGAGGAAGAACTCAACAGCACTTCCACAAATAGTACATTGTAAGTAATCCTCCTAGCCTTCCCAAAAGGCTTGTGTAGCCATTTTCTAAGGGTTTTACACTCTTGGAAAGTGAAAGAACACATTTTTTTTTTTTTTAATTCCTAGACTTTAGCTCTGAACTGATGATACCTTCTGGGAAGTCATATTTTACCAGTTGCCCCAGTGATTAGAAAATATTCTAGATGCGTTCATCAGCACATATGTGTAAGAAGGTAGAACTATCTCCCATGAAAAGTGTAGGCTCATCACCTTAGAGCAGTTTATGGAAGTTAAGTGGTCTGGGGTGTTGAGTTATCCCCTCTAAAGTGTTAGTAAAGTTACTGAATTTTGGATCCCTGATCACTTAGAAAGAAGTACAACACTGGCTGACTTCTTTGAATACCATAATTCAATGTGATGTTTTGACTCATTTACCTAATAACCCATAAGGCTGTCAGTTTTGATTAGAGCCCAGAGCAAGAGAAGGCTATACAACATGTACAACAAGGTACTCTGTGACTTGAACATTATAGAATCAGGTGTAGCAAAATGTTTGTGACATACAGGAATGTTTCCTTGAATCCCAGGAAAATGCTGATTAAAGAATCCTGGTGTACACCTCTATGGTTATAAAGTAAAGTCATACCCTGGTGAAAGCAGCTCTAAGCTTGCTAACAGGCCTGGTAGAGACAAATCCCTGACTATTGGACAATATGTGGTCATACAACCTGAACTACCCATCATCTACTGAGTATTATGTATTTAAACAAACCATAAAGTTAGCATGTGCAGCAGCATTCCATAATCATGTGGAAATGGTATGTATGAGATTGGGTTTGAGTAAGTTCTGAAGGAAGGAGTTTCTTGAGAAAGTGATTTAGACTCTAATGGCATCTACTTCTGTATTTCTGCATCCCCCTGATCCCACACCTGTGGCATCATGGGAAGCTATTTATGATTATTTGACTAGAGAAGAAAACAAACTGGGTCCTCTGATTTATAGATGATTCTACATGATGTTCTGGTACCAGACAGGAATGGATTGCTGCTGCATTGCAGAGGTAGCTCTAGAGGACAGTAAGGAAGAGAATACCACCTACTTACCTATGGGAAGAATTATAAGAGGTAGCCAGAAGTATAGATCGATATTGGGAAGTGGCAAATACTTTGGCTGGATGGTCAGGGGCTTCATAAATTTCAGATTGGAGGTGTTGGGACAGGGAGCTCAGAGAAAGAGGTATGTAGATGGACCTTTTGGAATGGGTGTAGAGTTAAGGATAATTGTTACCGGGGGGACTGCTTACCTAAGGGGATCTGCTACAGAGAAGACTCTCAATAATCACAGAGGCTAGATGACTTATTCTGTGGATGGTTTCAGCTTCTTTATCCAGCCACTCCATAATCTGCTCATCAAAAAAGTGGCCATGTTAACAGGAATGAATGTTATTCATGAGCTCAACAACATGGAGTTCTTCTCACCAAGGCTGATCTGACTGCCACTGCTGAGTGCCTGGCATGTCAACATGTCAACGGCAGAGACCAAAGCTGAGCTCTCAATATGGCAACATTCCCCAGGAGGACCAGCCAGCCACCTGGTGGCAAGTTGATTACACTGGACTCCTTCCATCATTGAGGGGGCAGCAATTTTTTTTCTTCCTGGAATAGATGCATAATATGGACCTGGGTCTGCCTTCTTTGCTGGCAATGCTTCTGCCAGTACCACCATCTGTAGACTTATTGAATGCATTATTCACTGTCTTGGTATCACACAAAATATTTTTATTCCAACCAAAGAATTTTATTTTGTAGCCTAAATAAAAAGAAAGTTAAGGAAAGTGTCACACTCATGGGATTCACTGATCTTATGGTGTCCATCATTCACTCAGAAACAGGATGCAGTAAACATTCAAAATTAGGAACACATATATGATACCATGTATCTCATTGTAAATAAAATATATGGGTCTGGAAAGCCAATTTTTGCATTCTGGCCCGGCAACTAGAGTCTTAGTTGCTACATGAGAAACCCTTTCGCCAGGGTTCTACATTAGTCCTTACTGAAAGTTGAGACAACAATTTGGCCTTTTAGGAGTTTCTCATACCGCTGAACCAAGAAATAGAGAAGAGTTACTGTATCACTGGTGATTGATTCTGATTATGAATCGGAAGTAGGGTTGCTATTGCATAAAGGAGATAAGGTGGAACCTAGGGAATTTGTGTTGGGAGCCTAGGGGATTTATTGGTATGCATTCCATATGCAGGAAGTTAGTGGAAGCATACAGCAACCCACTACAGGCACCTTCAGGAGTAGAGATTTGAGTTATTCCAACAGATAAAAAGCTATGACTGGCTTAGATGCTGACTGATTGAGTGTAAAGGAAACATAGAATGGGTTGTAGAAGAAAGAAGTTTAAAGTCTAAGTATGGCCTTGTAACTGCTTGCAAAAATGAGGGCCATGTTAACTATGTATTGTTTCTTGCATATGTACGTACATCTTCTTATCTTCTCTTTTCCATACAGAAGTTTGTTAGTTGTGATTAACTTGTAATTTAATTTTTAGTTTACTGATTATCAAAGAAGGACTGTGACTAAACTAGAAGGAGAATTAACACTACCCAGAGATGGCTACAGTTCTGAAGGGAAACTTTGAGTCTCCACCTTTCCAAGAGGGGATCTACATTTATATGAGAGCAGACACATCATATTAGGCAGACTCATTAATTTGTTGCTGATGTTGGTTAGAAGCTAAATACGTGTTGCAAGGATTTTGTGGGTTTAAACGGGAAAAGGGGTGGATTGTGCTGGGTTATCCATTATCAAATCAGCTGAGAAATGCATTTCTCATCATTTCTTGTCAGTATAATTCCAGGTCATATTTTGCCAATGAGAGGCACTCTCATGAGATTCACAGAGGTAGAAATGGGGAAGCCATTATTCCCTGACTGCAGCTGTGGGCAGGGGAATAGACACAACAGTTGCAGACATAGGGTTGAGCTAGTACTTCTGGGCATCCTCCTGGGAATCACCCAGGTAGTGCTGCAGGCAGCTGTGGCCACTGGTGACGGATTTTCTATGAATCATGCTGTTCTGTGTTTTCCAAAAGATGGCAGTAGCCTCCTTGACCTTCACTCTCTCATTCCTAATGAAAATTGTGTTTTCTCCTTAATTTACTTAAGAAATCCCTTCCTATTTACAATACCTTGAGTGGCTTCTGTTTTCCAGATCAAACCGTGGTATGCTAAACCCAAGTTTTCCTCTCTCTCCTACCAAAAAAATCTTGAAACCAAGAATGAGATAGGTAAAGCAAGGCTGTCTTTATAGACAGTGGATACTAAATGAAGCCATTTTTGAAGAGTCTGAAACCTCTTCAGGAATGTCTGAAATTAGAAACAGTTGATTGTCCTCATTGGAGGAGTCTCCGTCCGGAGGGGTAAGGTTCCTGTGGATGTCTTGGTATAACATTAAAGATTAGAAATCCTTAAGTACACCAGCCACTATATTTAGAATAAATTAAAAATAGAGTAACTGCTCAATTATGTGTTTTTTTTCTCCTGTCTTAATTCCTTCCTCCCAACATATATAAGCACACAAACTTTTCATATTGCTGTATTGGTTAATAACACACAAATTTATTTTTAAAACATTGTTGATATTTCCTAATTTTTCTCATCTTAATTTTTTTTCTCAGTAGTGAATATAAAAGGTATGCCTATTCTTGATATGGGTACAGTGGCGCATGCCTGTAGTCCCAGATACTCAGGGAGGCTGAGGCAGGAGGATCACTTGAGCCCAGGAATTTGAGTCCAGCCCAGGCAACAACATAGTGAGACCTTGTCTATAAAAAGAAAAAAACAAAAACAGTATGCCTGTTCTGAAGAACAGATGTTTGAAATCTTTTGCCTGTAAAAAAGTTTTCCCATATTAAAATGGTTGAGATCTGCTGCCTTCAAGTCCAAAATACCCATGCAGTTTTCCTCCCATTCTTGAGCTTGGCTTGGAAAGAGCATGGCACTTATAGACAGAAAGGCTGGGGTTGAGTTGTGTTTCTTGCTTCTTGCTGACTATAAATGTCAGGCCTCTGAGCCCAAGCTAAGCCATCATATCCCCTGTGACCTGCAGGTACACATCCAGATGGCCGGTTCCTGCCTTAACTGATGACATTCCACCACAAAAGAAATGAAAATGGCCTGTTCCTGCCTTAACTGATGACATTATCTTGTGAAATTCCTTCTCCTGGCTCATGCTGGCTCAAAAGCTCCCCCACTGAGCACCTGGTGACCCCCACTCCTGCCCGCCAGAGAACAACCCCCATTTGACTGTAATTTTCCTTTACCTACCCAAATCTTGTAAAACGGCCCCACCCCTATCTCCCTTCGCTGACTCTCTTTTTGGACTCAGCCCACCTGCACCCAGGTGAAATAAACAGCCTTGTTGCTCACACAAAGCCTGTTTAGTGGTCTCTTCACACGGATGCGTGTGAAATTTGGTGCCGTGACTCGTCTTCACACGGACGCACGGGAAAATAAAATCTTGGATAAGTCACTTTTTCTTTCTTAGGCTCAGTGACCTCTTCTGTTCAGTAGTAAAGAAAGTAGTTGTTAGAAGTTGTAACATTACCAAAAAAAAAAAAAAAAATTAAAACATCAGGTAATGTGAAAGAAAGTGTTATAACACAGTCAGCTGATCCTATAAAGTTCTGAGCCATTCATACAAATACCATCAGCACATATGTAAATCTACCATCAACACAAGCATACCTTTGGCCCACCGCCGTAGACTAAAAAAAAAAATAATAATAATAAATAAACGTATCTCGGGCAGATTGTGTACCCCTTACTGATCTATTTGCCTTTTTAAAATAACTGATTCCGTATCCATTCCCTGTTGTACTAAAGTTATTTTGCTTATATCCTGAGCTAGTGCAAAGGGATAATTTATCATAAGGATATGGAGAACATCTTATAAATCCCAAGGACAGGGAAGCAGTTAGACTTTAACTAGGACCTTGAACTAGGAAGGGAATATTTTCTCTTTCTGAAAGCCTCTTTGTTTTCCTCTCAGACCTGCTTCTGTGGTCCACATGATGGCGTATGGTTTGTCATAGCTCCTCAGTTTGTATGTTACTGTTCTAGCAACTGACCTGCAAAGAGGTAGACTCTCTTAGCCTCAATTTCAAACTCTGAGTTGTAAAAATCGAATGAAAACTTATTGGGTCAAATGTCCATCTCTGGTCCAAAAAAATGTGGCCAAAATGACCAGTTCATGGGGTATAAGCAAGGCTGCTGGACACCCACTCCAATGAGTGATTCCCAGTAAAGATAGCCAGTGTAAGAGCAAGACCCCAAAGGTTCTACATATTCAAGGGATCTTTGAGTGGAAGATCACCCAAAGGGTCGAGAGACATAGAGGTACCTCCTGAAACACCAAGTCCTGGTACCTTACAGGCTAAGCTTTGTATTATGTACTTGCACACTTACTCATCTATTTATGTATTTATGCAGAGATTGCCCAGTGTCAGGCACTCTTGTGGGATACCATCATGAGCTACATATAAACTCTGCCTTACAGGGTTTGTAACTTCACTCTCACTCGTTTAATTTTAAGCCACACAGTAATGCCATGTTTTAGGCATTTTCATTCCTATTTCATAGACAAGGATATGGAGAAGCCAGCTTTTCTGGTATGACAGCAAGACCTTTTTTGTTCCACCATAGATGATGATAATTATCCTGATATTTTATATACTAACTTTTGATGTACTAATTATAAATCATTTTTGTCACTGCATCACATAATAGATTTCCTAGGCAATTCTTTTCAGAATTATTTTAGTTACTGAATATGTTTGAAAGCAATTAAAGTGTACTTTAAAAAAGTATCCCATAATTGGGCTGGCCTTCTCCCAAGTTATTTAAAATTAGTGAGGTCATTACTAATACAACCAACTACATTAATAAATGCATGACTATTCTTGTATATCTATTGCATCTAGCAAGCTCTAAGCTAAAATCAGATTTTAATATTTTATAGATGGGACAGGATTTTAGCTCCTAATTACTCATTTGCCATGTTCTCTTGTACCGGGAGAAAGAAGGTTTGTGTACTGTAGTGCTCAGTTGTCAAGACAGAGAAGGAAAGCAACAATAATGGCAGAGTTGTGATGTCATATGTAAGCTGGGAGTCCATACGTATTGTTTCAGGTACTGTTATTTGTTAACTTTTCATGCGTATCTCATTCAATTCTCACCAACTCCAATGAAGGATTATTATCCAAATTTTACAAATTGGGAATTTATTGTTCAGAAAGGTTTATACATTTGGTTAAGATCAAGGAGTCACAACATGTAGCCAGATCTTTATCACTACAATGCTCGTGATCTCTCCACTACCCAGTCCTGACCCTAAGACCCGTAGTTTTAGTGTAGCCTATAAAGAAGATGAGATTCCAGCAGCCAAGCCAAGAATTTGTAAAATTCTTCCCTCTGATCCAGAGTTGCCTTAGCCCTGTATTTCTATAATGGACACTTCTTCACTGAGGAATTTCTAGACTTAGTTAACTTACATGGCAGAATGTTAGGACTCTCTTGTTAGAACCCAACTTGAACTACCTAAAGCAAAAATAAGTCTCGTGAAAGACAGATTTCATGAACTCTCAGAAACCTGAGGACCTACTGACTGGAGCTAGGACTACACTCTCCATGTCTTTTCTCTGCATCAGTCATGGGGTTTACTTCTTTGCAACTTCCCAGGCAAAGAAGAAAGGGGGCTGGATATGGAATGAAGTTTCTCTCTTCCAACTCTAGTTTTATAAGTCTTTCAGAAGGCTTTTGGTGGGTCTCAAGTCCTCATCTTGGCTTAGCAATGGACTGGGGCCAGGGAGTGGAGAGTTGAGGTGTCTAGATCCTGTATCCATGCCCATGGCTAGGAGGGGAGACTTTATAGTCAGAGGGAGGGGAAATGGGTGGTGGGTAGGAAAAGTGGACATTCACTATGAGAACTAAGAAGGGAAAGCTGTGTGTTCTTCCAGCTTCCAAGGAGTTGTCTTTGGGTCAGGGAGAACATGATTAACAGGTCACGTACCTAATCCCCACTGTGTGGGGCACGTTACAGTTTTCTTAAATACTGAGTCAGAGATCAGACCTTCAGCATTCACCTGCATCCATGCTTTTCTGGAGTTTGGCTCTACCCCTTTCCCAATCTGTATTCTCTCTCCAAAGACCTCGAAATGTTCTTAAATTATTTTTTAAAAACTACAATTAAAACAAATCTGTTTATCTCCAAAGCTTGTTAGTTCATTATGGATTCAGAGAATAGTTTTCTGATTTATTTCCTCTGTTTGGGCTTCCTCTGCCCTGCTAGTGGAATTTGAATCTAATCTTTGTGATCAATTATAATTAATTAGGCAGTATTCTTCCACAGTAAATGGTGACTATAGAATGGTTATGGCGATCTGTGTGTTTCACTCTGAGCTGTAAGTAGAGATGTGTTTGCTAGATTGCTGTTAATTAATCATTTAGTTTGTCAAAACAACACAATGGGCTTAAAAATACATTTTGATAGTGCTGCTGCTGACTGCTACTTGTGAATCTCTGCTGGCACCAAGAAAAAAGAATGATGAGAAGGACAAAGCTTCCTTACAAAGTTGCTGATGTTGGTGTGTAAATCCGTGTCACTTGCTGGGAAAGTGTGTGGCTCTGAGACTATATATTTATTTTTAGGACATATATGCACGTGAATATAGCTGATAACTCATGAGGACAAATGTACTATCTATAATTTATTTCAAATGGATGAAACTGGCAAGTTGCAAAACGGCTGTTCTTCAAAGCCCTGGATGATATTCATAGATAATGCAAAGACTTCATTTTAACCAGTAGTGTCAGTCTTCTCTCCAATCAAACTTGTAACTATAATGCTAAACAATGACCCCAAAAGGCTCTATTTTATGTATTTCTTTCAGTCACACTCAGCTTTGAGAGTGGAGGTGCAAGACATAGCCCCAGTATTGCCAGAAGTGAGGAGAGGTCAGGAAGAGGCTCTAGGCTTGGGCATGCCTCAAACTGGATTATTGGATAAGAGAATAATGGCATTAAGTAGATTGCTTTCTCAACTCTACAAAAGAGGAAAAACGGCTGCTCCTGAGTGTCAAAGCAAGGAAGTGAAACTTATGCCCCCCGTCTGCTTTGGACAGTGTGTTTTGAGAAGCAGAGGGGAGATTTTCATAGGCCATTATCAAAGTGGTACAAGTCTGTGGGGGTGCAGGGCTAGAGAACTTCAGGAACCTGTAACTGGAAATGGACATGACCCACATCATTTCACTTTAGGGAACATGGGATGGAAAGCTACTCAGTAGTGGGAAAGAACTGTGCTCATTAGCCCATTTTTTTGATTCAACTTGGCCAATCAGCTTTTTAAATACAGGATAGGTATGTCCTACAGAAAATCTCTGAGATACAATGAAAGCATGATGTTTGGGGAAGCAAATATCCTCCCCATCCAATTCCAGGATTCTCTGATGTCCAGTGATCCCTGATCCTTCCAGGGGAAGCGGAGAAGTTATTTGCTTGTTTGTATTAGTTTGTTTCATTTAAAAATTTTGAATATTTCAGTCTTAGCTTTATCTCTGATTGCATGATGATAAACATTGTCTCTACTTCTAGAAATTTCATTCTCTGCTGAGGGAGTGTGGAGTAGTGGTTAAAAGCCTGGACTCCTGTGCCAAATCACTTTGATATAAATCAAATTGTCTTGGCTTTGAAACTTGTTCATTGAGTGCAGAATATTTTAACCCTCTATACTTATTTTCATGCTACTCTAAAATACATTTTTTACAATAATGCCTACTACCTAGTTTTGTTCTGAAGATTTAAAACAAAATGTGGAAGGCTTAAACAAGGTTTTGGTTTGTAGCCAGTACTGTATGCGTCAGCTAGAGAAGCAACACCTCAGAGTGATTAAGAGGGCAGACCCTACTAGTCAGACTATATAGATTCGAATAACAATCCTGTCACCTACCTACTGTGTGGCCATGGGAATATCATCTAACCTCTCTGTGCATCATGTGTGTCATTTGAAAATAAGAATAATAATGCTAGCTACATCTGAGAGTTGTGAGAATTAAATACATGAATATACTTATATGTAACACTTAGACCACTGCCTCAGGTATAGTAAGCCTATATGTGTTTATCTATAATGATAACTAAATAAATATGGGAAGAATTCCTTGGGTTCCCAAGATTGTGTCAGAGGTGGCATGATAATTGTGAAAAGCCTTGGTTCTGGAAATGACTGCTCTCTACCTTAGTTTCCTTATCTGTGAAATGGGGATTAGAATAGAATAAAAATTATAGGTAAGTGGTGAGGATTAAATGAGGTAACACAAAGATGGTGATTGGCACCTAGCTGGAAAATGAATGCTAGCTAATTTAATTTATTGCTGGCATAATTACTGTGAAAGCAGCCACCTGTTCTTTGTACCCACAAGGGAGTCCTGAGAGTCTTCAAGTAGCTCTAGAGCTTACCATACTTAAGGGTCCTCCCAAGTTCCAATACCAGAGCATGGCTGTCTCTTCATCTCACCTAGCAAAGGTCTTCTTGGGCCCTCCTCTCAAGTTTTCCATGCTGTTTCTTGCACATGGATATTTGGGACTATGTTTTTTTTTTTTTTGAAATTAAAAAAATACTTCCATTGGTCAAAACAATTTAGGGATGCTAGAAGACATATGGACTGCTAAAAAGAGTAAAAATAACAGTAACTACTGAGAACTTACTGTGTGTCAAAAGCTGCAGATATGTTCTTTTTCAAAATAACAACCTTATTGAGATATAATTTAACTACTATGAATGTCACACTTTTAAGGTCTACAATTCATTGGATTTTGGTATATTCACATAATTGTGCAAAAATCCCTATATCTAACTTTAGAACATTTCATCACCCCTAAATAAACTGTGTATCAATTGGCAGTTACTTTCATGCTTCCCTCCCCTAATCCCCTGGCAACCACTAATCTATTTTCTGTCCATATATATTTTTCCATTCTGAACATTTTATATAAATGAAATTGTATAATATGTGGCTCTTTGTGTCTGGAATTTTTCTCTTAGCATAATGTTCCCAAGTTTATCCATGTTGCAGCATGAATCAGACCTTTATCCCTTTTTATTATGGAATCATCTTCCATTGCATGTGTATATCATACCTTGTGTATCCATTCATAAGTTGGTGGACATTTGAGTTCTTTCCACTTTCTGGCTATTATATATATATTGCTGCTATGAACATTTGTGTACAAGTTTTGTGTGGGCACATGTTTTTGTTTCTCTTGGGTTTAAACCTAGGAGTGGAATCACAGAGTTGTACGGTAACTCTATGTATATAATCTTTTGAGAAACTCCCAGGAGGTGCTCTTTTACCTACATTATCTTACTCAATTGTGGCAATGCTCCTCATTTTACACATGAGAAAGCTGAAGCTCAATGAGTTTAAATAACTTGGCTACATTTGCAGAGTAAGTGGGTGGTGGGGCTAGAGTCCAATCTTTAAAGAATCACTACACACTCCTGGTGTCTCCAGAAAACTGTTCAGGTCTCTTGGAAATTTTTTACTGTATTCATTCTGAAGGAAATTTGAGGCCAGAGGTTTTCAAAGACAAAGGGTGTTGGTAATGGGCAGAATGTACAATAACATAACCCAATCCCAGGTAAACTGATTGTGAGAAAAATTAAACTTGAGTGAGTGGGGTTGTGGAAACTAATTTGTGGTGATACCCATGTGGTTAGGTTATTATTTGGAAAATGACCAGCAGAACATAAATGGCTCAATGCCAGCATTGGCTTGAGGAGTTTAGTATAGAATCTGGGCATGAATACTGGTGGTTAAATATGTTGAAAATAACTTTCCCCGATTTGTGTTTATCTTGTAGCTTTCTTTAAGGTGTCTTTTGATGAAAAGTTTTTTTAAATTTTAATGTATTTAGATTTATAAATCTTTACTCCAGGGCACAGATATTGGAGCCAGACTGCCCGGACCCAAATCTCAGAACCTGGATTTGTTAGCTGTGTGACTTTGGGTAAGTTAATTTAGGTCCCATTCCTTCAGTTTTGTAATCTGCAAAATGAGGATAATAACGATGTCAACTTTAATGGTTTACAGGGAGAATTATGTACGTACATGTAAAGTAATGAGAATGATGCTTGGCCTATAGGAAATACTATATGGAGGCAATATAGAATCAAATTATTTTATTCTTCATGGTTTTTATTTTAGTGTTCTGTGTAAGAAAACCTTCTTATGTGGCAGTCATAAAATTATTCTCTCTCTGGCAGTTTCCAATCCACTGTTTAATTTACCCTTACTTAGAGGATTTTTCATCTAGTGGTTGTTTTTCAGTCTCTTGTTTTCCTTCTTGTTTTCAAGTTTATCTTCTATTTCTAAGGACTTAATAAAATGTAAGTAATTTATGTTCCACATTTAAATTATATCCGACGTGTTTGTTACTGTGTTTGTGGGCAGATCCTTGTGTATTTCCTCTAGTCCTAAGTCAAGGAGCCTTTTTATTCTTTTGTTTTTTCTTCTGTTGTGAACTTTTTATTTATGTTGGGAATTTTCGTATAAGAATTCTTTTAGGCTTGGGTTGAAATTGCATTCTTCCAGGTAGGATTATAGTTATCCACCCAAGGACCTGAAGTGTCTACCAATCTGGGATCACTTTAAATCGTATTATCTGAGTAAGATTTTTCAGATAACATGAATATGGACCAAAATGCCATGAGGACTGGCTTGTTGTTACAAATTATCAGGTAATGTTTCTTCACCTCTATCTAGTGCCAAAATTTTGAGGTTTTATAATCCTTGTTATCCCCTTCTGTGTAGCAGGGGTTATTTCTCATTCATCCTCTCTCTGAGGGGAGCCTTCAAGGGCTTGGGATTTTATCCTCTGTTCCCTACACCCAGAACTCATATTGCTGATACACAGAAACATAGAGTCTTTAGGGTCCAAATGAAGCCATTAAGGAAAATCTAGTTGTGGTGCTTATTTTTTTCCCCATGATTTTGGTTTCATTTCAACTTTTGGAAACTGTGGATCCTTTTGTGCCAGTTCGGCAGTGTCTCTAAAAATGCATTTCTGTACATTTTGTTATCCATTGTTTTAGTTGCTTCTATCAGTAGCAGTTATTCAGGGTATTTAACTTACAATATTTCCAGAAATAGATGCCTCTTATCCTTTCTCCTCTCCTTCCTCCTCTCCTTGTTCTTTCTTTCCCTCCCTTCTCTTCTCCCCTCTCTTGCCTCCCCTCCTCCTTTCTTTTCACTTTCCCCCTCCTCCCTTTTTAGATTGCCTATAATGGTTCAGCAAAACAACTCTTACCCTAGAAAAAGGAGATATAAAGAATAAAGGCCTTTTGTATAGGTGAGGGGCCTTAATTATCTAGCACCAATTTTTTGCAGCCTTTATTTACTGAATTATGTGTAAATAATGTTCTAACTCCTCTTAGCAAAGAACAGTGTTTTATTCATTATTATATCTACAGTGAACTGAAAAATTATCTTAGGCCAATACACACAAACTTTCCTTCAGGGTATGTATAAAAATATGTCTCATTTACAGGAATATAAGCTGCATTAGTTAACCCTGTCTTTATCTTAAGCCTTTTGACCGTATTCAGTTCCACCCCCACAGGCCAGACTTTGATCTATCTAATCTTTGATACTGCAAACATTCCTAGGCAATTCTGAAGCCTGTTTTGTTAGAATTATTATAAATCTGTTATTTAAAAGTCTTAACCTGTTTTATTATGAAATCTCTACATTGGCTCCTGTCTGCTGATCCACTTTCATCTCTTCTTTGGGAATCAGGGATGATCATGATGGTCTAGTCTAGTTTGAACTTCAGTGGTTGAATTGTAGCATTTGTAACCCTATGTTGTAAGTTTCCCACAGAAAGACTATCTTGGTAGTGTTGAGATGTTATCATCCAGAAGGAACGGACTGATCTGATTTTCAGAAACCATTCAGATAAATTTAGCCTGGAACTAGCACATGAAGTTTGTACGTCATATATTCACTAACATTTATAAAACACCCACTATGTACCAGGGATTGAGCTTCTGTACTAGGGACCGGCAATTTAATTATGAATCAGACAAATTCCTTGGCTTCAAGGTATTATTGGTTTAATAGGGGTGGCATGTAGGCCTCTCTGATACTCTGTTCTAAGAGATACCATCTCACCATCTCCCTTCTCCTCCACAAGACACCCAAACTGTAGAGGAATGATTGGTTTAATATGAAATATTTATAAATGTGATGCTA